>NC_141540.1:5079736-5393157 GCF_021556685.1 Rattus norvegicus | reverse complement strand
TTCACTAATAGCTTAGTTATGGTTTTCAACTCTCTATGAACCTGTGAAGATGTGACAGGTGGTGGATGTTTAACTAGATAATTACTCCTAATGGCTATGCATGTAAACTCTCTCAGTTGTAAACTTCTATGTCATTTATGATTTGCTTTTATGTGTGAACGTGTGATGAACTTTTTAACCTGTGATCATGTATTCTGAAAGTTGTATAAGTACTGAGGACAAAAAGATGCAAAAGAGAATTTTCCCTTTTCCCATTCAGGATCTTTCTGCTTCTCCCCTTAAATAGCTTTCATAAGAAATGTTTTACAACTTAGTAATAAACATTATAATCACTTCTCAAAGTACCCCCCTTTTCCTGTAACTTCTGACTAGCTGGTGGAAAGTTCGATCTGTGCAGTTCCTGCTGAGATAGCACAAAGTCTACTTACTTAATCCTTTGCTGTTTTAGGAAGAGGTGTTAAGTGCCAGAAACTTGCAGTTTCTAGGCAGTTCAGCTACAGTAGCAAGGTAATTTAGTCTCAGATAAGTAAATTTTTTTATTATTACACAGCATCCCTAAATATGTCATAAGACAAAGTCTTATCCCTGTATCTTGTAAGGAAAAGTCGTATCCTCTCCCGATGCTCTTTCCTTTCTCTGCCTTATGAAAAACTGACAAGAAAGAAGACCCTGCCAAAGTTGGCACTGGGCACATTTTCTTTTCAGTTGAAGATTCCTCTTCCCAGATGACCCTAGTTTGTTTCAAGTTGACAAAAGAAAGTAGTCAAGCAGTATGCAATGTAAAAAGGAGGACAACTAAAAAATTTCTAATTCTACCAGTGAGAAAATAAGGAAGTTAAGCAGAAATAGCTCTTGTGTGCTAGGAATAGTCAGTTTAACCAATTTTCAAGATACAGCTTCTGTTATGAAAACTTATCTCAAGAAGAAGATATTTAAAGGAGATAAAGAGGAACCTTTTTTCTTTTCTTTTCTTTTCTTTTCTTTTTTATGAATGAGGCAATTTATTAACCCAGCATCCTTTGTTCTAATGCTTCTTGTTGGCAGCTGCCACCTGTCCGGCGATCCTGTCCAGATCTCTCTGTCCCTGAGGTGTTAGCTTGCGGCCCCCATCTTGGTCCTTTTCCACCATTTTCAGCCCCTCCAGGGCTTGGAGGACCCGGCGGGCCACACTCTTAGAGCCTCTGCTGAAGTGGCTGGGCCTGACACCGTTTCTCTGCCGTCCTCCGTAGATCTTGGTCATGGAACCAACCCCTGCACCACCACGGAGGTACAGGTGCCGTGCTGTGGAAGCAGCTCGTGTGTAGAACTAGTTCTCATCATATGGGGCAAGCTCTTTATGTTTGGCCAACTTGACTGTGTCCACCCATTCGGGGACTTTCAGCTTCCCAGACTTTTTGAGGAAGGCTGCCAGAGCTCTGACGAACTCCTGCTGGTTAATGTCTTTTACAGTAACTCCAGGCATCGTGCGGCCTCCACGCTGCCAGCCAGGGGAAAGGGCAAAGAGGAACCTTAATAAGAGGATTAAAGGGGGACAGGGATGAGGTGGTAGGCTATTATAGGGACTACTGTGACAGACAAGTAACTATAAACACCCCTTGAATATACATTTGGGACACTACCACTGTAGAACTTTCCTAAGCTACACACACACACACACACACACACACACACACACACGTTATATGAAAGGAAGATAGATGGAGTCATCAAAGATGAAGTTCTAAATAGATATCATATGTCACCATGGAAAACGTTCAGCCAGGAATGCCTTGCATATTGTTAAATCATTGATGAAAGACGATACCATAGATCACCCCTCCCATCACAGGCCGTTTTTCTGGGTATTATTTACTCTCTATAACATGATAATAAATGTATAGTGCTGAGGATAACATACAATGTCAAACATGGAGAAGTAGAGCCAGAGCCCAGATAAATGTTTCATTCCTATTGACTAGTGTTTATGATGCTGGAAGGGAAAAAATATTTAGATATAAGTCCTATAATCTATAACAGTCAGTTGGTTAAAAAATGTACTCACTTAATAGTGGTATAAATGTGTGAATAAACAACCTCTTTTCTTTTCCATTGTATTTGAGCCCCACTCTGTGAGACAGAATTCATATCTGACGCTGATAAAGTAGCCACAAACCTGTTTATATATATGTATATTGATATATGTATATATATGTATAGATGAGTGTGTTTGTGTGTGTGTGTGTGTATTTTCACATACATTTAGAGAAAAGCAATAATTTTATTATTCTAAAGGAACATAGCAATAAAGTGAATGGCTCCTGCTAATGTACTGTTGTTATAGGTGTAGATCTGTGCCATGTTCAGCCTTCGTAAGAGAAGCTTTCTTTCAGTTGAAGGGAACTAATATAGAGTTCAGATAGTGATGGAATTTTGAGCTCTCTATCATAAGTGAGATTTTTTTATCATACGCCTTACCTAAAATGTCAGGCATCTGTATGGAAGAGGAGGCAGAAAGAATGAAAGAGCCAGAGGTAGGTGATGGCTTCAAAGAAACCGTATTTTCAAAACACAATCATACAGATACACATATGAAGTCATAGGAACTCTGACAGCCTGCACAAGTTCTGCGCAAGCTCAAACCAGATTAAAAAGCTAGCACTGAGAAGGAAACATATATACAAATCTCATCCCCAGGCAAGAAGCTCTTGGTGATTGAAACTTGCTGACAAAGTGAAAACCAATTTTCTCCAAAGGAGTGTCATGGTAAACCAATTTCACTCACTAGAAAGGAAAAAAAAAAAACATGCCCTGGAGTGTTGGGCAGCACATGGTTGACTCTACAATTCTTTGTGTGTCTCTGTGTATACCTTGTCTTATTTTGTTTGTTTGGGTATTATTTTGTCTTATTACTTTTGTGTTTATTTTAATTGATTTTCGGCTTTATATTCTTAAGAAAGGGAAAGATAGAGTTCTAGAAAAAGCATAAACACGGATTTGTAGATAGGTTTGGAGTGTTGTGTAGATTTCAATGAGAAGAAAAAATATAACCGAAATGTATTTTCTGTAATTTTATTTTTTAATTAAAGAAGTAAAACTTTAAATAGATAAATAACAAATAAGGTAGGAAAGAAATGAAGAAGACTTTGGATGGCAACCTCTAGTTTCTACAGTCACCTATACCAAAAGGAATGCACACTAAGTAAACACTAAATTTCTACAAATAACAGTGGATAATAAAAACACTACACTCACAAAAATAGAAAAAAATTAGGGTTTATCAAGTAACATGGAGAAAGTATCATTGTATTGCAATAAAATTTACTTAAAAATATGATAGTTTAACCTTGTATGTTTTAGAAAAGTTGGAAGGCATAAAAGGTCTGACTTTTCAGGCCTTTTTTGGTTTTAGAAAAGAGTTTAATTTAAGAAACACATCTATCTGCAGCATGGTCTTTATACTGAAAGCACAAATTCTTATTTTATTCTTTTCATGGATATTTATACTCATCACGGTGATTAATTTTGTTGTCAACTTGACAGGATCTAAAATCACCTAGGAGACAAACTTCAGGAAATATCTGTAATGTGGGTTCTGAATTTAATTGATTAATGGGGAAAGACTCCACCTATGTATAGGCAACATCAGCATTCACCTCTTTCTATTTGCTGACAATAGAGGGTGGGTTACTAGCTGTGTATTATTACTTCTCCTGTGCACTGTATCATGAACTCTAATCTCAAATAAGCCATTTATTTGTTAAGTAGTCTTTTTCAGATATTTTGGCATAAGAACAGGCAAAGGAAAAAAAGATATTTCATGTGTAATTTTTCATAATTATACAGGTAGGATGTTAAAAAGAAGAATGGTCCCTTGTCCTCATGTCCAATGGTAGTGGCAAGCTGGATCCTTAGATAATCCCAATTTGGTCCTAACAAATATTCCTTGGCCCTAAGGTAAAAACTATCTTTAATCTATTTCTAGATTATATTTGATATTAAAAACTATATTGGACCCAAAGGTAAGTTTACATTCATCTATTTCTTGCCCTTGGTTTTATCTTCTCTGTAAAGTATGGCATGGGTATGTCTGAATATATGTTTCCTCTTTATGTGGTAGAATCTTTAAATAGAAGAACCTAGCTTTATGATAACACATACTGCTCTTCTTTTTTTATCTTTATTAACTTGAGTATTTCTTATTTACATTTCGAGTGTTATTCCCCTTCCCGGTTTCCGTGCAATCATCCCCCTAATCCCTCTCCTTCCCCTTCTATATGGGTGTTCCCCTCCCCATCCTCCCCCCAGTACCACTTTCCCCCCAACAATCACGTTCACTAGGTGTCCAGTCTTGGCAGGACCAAGGGCTTCCCCTTCCACTGGTGCTCTTACAAGGCTATTCATTGCTACCTATGAGGTGGGACCCCAGGGTCAGTCCATATATAGTCTTAGGGTAATGGCTGGAAGCTCTGGTTGGTTGGCATTGTTGTTCATATGGGATCTCGAGCCCCTTCAAGCTCTTCCAGTCCTTTCTCTGACTCCTTCAACGGGGGTCCTGTTCTCAGTTCAGTGTTTGCTGCTGGCATTCACCTATGTATTTGCTATATTCTGGGTGTGTCTCTCAGGAGAGATCTACATCCGGTTCCTGTCGGCCTGCACTTCTTTGCTTCATCCATCTTATCTAGTTTGGTGGCTGTATATGTATGGGCCACATGTGGGACAGGCTCTGAATGGGTGTTCCTTCCGCCTCTGTTCTAAACTTTGCCTCCCTATTCCCTCCCAAGGGTATTTTTTCCCCTTTTAAAGAAGGAGTAAACACATACTCTTCTTATTGTGTGTGTGTGTGTGTGTGTGTGTGTGTTTGTGTTTGTGTGTGTGTGATATATAAATGATAATGTATGGGTATGTTAGCTGACAGAGGACAGAGGAAGACATAATGCATCTTTCTCTACCACTCTTTCTTTTTCCCATGATACAGGGATACTCTCTCCCAACTTTTACAGACATATTAATAAATCTTTTCCATACCTACTCAATTTGAACACATTACTTGTACGGGAATTTCCCTTAATTAATTGATTGACTAATAAAGATGAAAAGAAGCCAATCATTGAATGAGAAGGAGGAGGTGAGTCTTCCAGGTCCTAGAAAGGAAAAGGGGACTAAGGAAGAAGAAACAGGCTTTAAACAGGGAGGCAAGAGGGAGAGGAGGCAGGATATAGACTGGGAACTGTTAGCCCTGGTAGCAGCCTCCACCACAAGAAGATTTCTAACATAGAATAATTGGTGAGTTTAGAATGATAGATTTCACACCTAGTGGTTGTGTCATCTGTTTATTTTAAACAAAGAGTACTGGTGTTTTCCATTCTAAGTGACCTAGATGAGCATGAGGGAAAGAACATAGCCAGGCGGCATTCAGCTAGGGTTTTGAATGGAAAGACTGTACAAAAGTCCAAGCTCCAGAGGAGAGGAAACCACTGGAGAGCCCAGGCTGGCAAGAATGTGCCCAGAACTGGCTATGGGTGGTGAACTGGCAAGAGAGTGATCTTGGAGATCAGGAGAGGTAGAGCTGGCATTTGTGAGAGAGGCGTTGGCTAGGAAAAACACACAGTCATGGTTCTCAGACTCTGTACCAGGATAGGAACAGACACCGCCAATGCCAATACATAGCTGACTTTAGCATGGGTTCATTTTTAAAGCTACATGGCTACAATAACTCATAACCTCCAAAGCATGTGAATAGTCCAATGGACATAGTAAGGTTTTTCAAAACTTGGTTTAACATGTGTACCTTGTTCCATCAGCTATACTATAAAGAGTGTGTAAAAAACCAATCTAGCTATAATCCCAGTAAGGAAAACATATATTATTTATTTGTTTTGATGAGCATTCATTTTTTTCTATGCCTTTTACATGTTTTTGTATGTCTTGACAGAAATTCATATTAAAAAATGTTCATACCACAACTTTTGGTCTCAATTTCTCTTCTAGTTTTCTTTATGTGCTATGAAAAACATTAGAACTAAAAGCAACTTGGGAAAGAAAGAGTATTTCTAGATTAGACATTTAGGGAAAGGTTGAAGTAGACTCTTAAAACAGTAACAATGGAGGGTGGCTGCTTGGTGACTCACTCTGGTTTGCTCAGGCTCATACTTAACTAACTTTGTAATACATCCTGAGTGAACCTTCAGAGGGATTGGTACCACCAATAGTAGACTGAGTCTTTCTAAATCAATTAGCAAAGAGTCTCTTACAGACAGGATGTTGAAGACAGATTATTTCATTGAGATGTCTTTTTTGGATGAATCTAGGTCATGTCAAATTGACAAGGCTAGGGAGGTCATATACTTCCTCTATGTCCACAAATGTACACTCATATGTTTTATAAATGGTAGGATTTTTCAGGAATACATGTTTAATAAATTTAGAAGAAAACTATTAATAACTTTATAGAACTATTACCTTACTTAGAAAATCTCATCATTAGCAATTTTCTGAGGAACCAACACAAGACAAGGGAATTATGGCATTTGAACACACACACACACACACACACACACACACACACACACACACACGACTTGATAATAAAGAGACAAAGTTCTGATTTTTCTCTAAGAAGACACCACTGGATTATATAGAGCTGATTATTATATTTTATAAGCACAGTCAAATAAATTGGTTTTCCTGAAACTCGTAAAGTAAGTCTGAACTTACTTATCAAATAGTTTACATACATGCTAGTTGTGTATCTGTGAGAATTGGCTACTGAAAATGTCTAGGTTTCTTTTGGAGATCCTATCTGACATCAGTGTTGTTAGTGAGCTAATGATCATTGAGACAATTTCAGCAACTAACCCAAATATTATAATACTTGAGATTTCAGAGTACTCAGGATATGTGCCAGAGACAAAAATAAGTTTAATTTATTTAATATTTGTATGAAACAAGTTTTTAAACGTTTTATTTTTTTTACATTTATGGATACATATATATGGATGTGGACAGATGAGAGCAGTTGCTGAAAAAGTTCAAAAGTTGGCCTTGGATTTTTCACAGTTGAAGTTACAAACTGTTGCTATCCACTAAGTGTGTTTGCTACAAACTGAACTAGAGCCCAGTGAAAAGCTGCAAGCACTGTCAACTACCAAGTGATCTCTCCACTTCTTATATAGTATACTTTCAATTATGACCTGAGGCATTATTAAATCTTTCACTGAAAATAGCATGAGCATTTTTCTTACCAGAGGAATCTTTGCTTAAATTTGTTTTTGACAAAATGTGTAAGAAAAGCTATTCACGTTTACACAGTCCCCAAAATAGCTGAAAAGAAACAACACAAGAAAGAGCTTAAACACCAGGCACGTGCGCGCGCACACACACACACCCCCTGTTTCTTTCCCTTATACATTCAACCAATGTTGTGTTGAGACCATTGAGTGCAACCATTGATTGTAAAAGTTTAAATTCACAGAGGAAGGAAGGAAGATGGAGGAAGACGAAGATGATCCAGATTCTGTGTGGCTTTAAATAGCCCACAGGTAGCTATGAATATCTTGTAAGGGATGGATAATTACAGGACAATTTGTCATATCTAGTTCCAGAGGGAGAAGACTTCATCATGGCTAGGAAGTATCAAAGCAGGACGAAAAGCTGCAAGATCACATCTTGTAACAGAAATTCAGAGCAGTCAGAGAGAACCAGAAGGAAGCTGCCTCAGGCTCCTGTCACCATAGCCAGAGCTGCTCTGACTGCCCTGCCTTCCCCTCCTCCATGAGTCCGGTGTCCTACCTGGCCACTACAAACAAACCATGGATAAGTTGATTTAGTTGAATATGTTGTCACAGCAATGAGAAGAATAACAAATACCATCATCACCCTGAAAGGAGAAGTGCTGGCCACCTCAACAGATTCCTGACTTTTCACAAAGCATTCATTCACAAGAAAGAAGTGAGTCTCTGGTATCATCAAAAGACCAAAGCTGTTAAAAGTCACTATTTGTGCAGTTTCCAGGGATGACAAGTTCAGGTTGAAAAGAGAGCATCAAAGTTAGTTATTCAAAAGCTCTTAATGTTTCACAAAGTCGTTTTCACTACAAAGCCTTAATTAAAAGTCGCCCCTTAATTATTTATGTGCCACCCAGTGCATTCCAATGATTTCCCTAGAAGTGGCAGCTAACCTTCTGCAGAGTAGAGAGCATTGCATACAGTGACTCAGTGACATTCATTCAGACTACTCCCTGGTTCTTCCAGTCTGCCTTCAACTGCAGAGAAAGCTGAGAGCTCATGAGGACTCTGATGAGATTAAGCTCTGGAAAGTGCTGGTATTTGGGGATACACATTTAAGGCCCAGAGAAATGTAAAACTCTAAGGTTTTTGTTTGTATTGTTTTGTTTTTGTTTTTTGATGTTTTAAAAAGTCAGCTCACAGGGGAACAATCAGGCTGAGACTCGAACAGATTTTAAAGAACTAATAACAACCGTGATGAAAGAAAAGTGATCAAGTTATCTAATGCAGCCTCCTGGTGAGCAGACTGACTCTGAGGTTGCAGGAGCAACTGTCTGGGAAACTCCAGCCCTGGGCAGGTGGGCTAAGAACACTTGAGAGAGAAGGATCCCAATCCGGTCCATGTCCATAGTCCCCAAAACAAAGAGCAAGGATTCATTGGATTCTTATATTCCTAGCTCTTGGAGGGTGGAAGCAGGAGGAGCAAAGTGCTCAAGGTCATCTTTGGCTACATCAGTGTGTTTGAGGTCAGGCTGAGCTTTGTAACACCTTATCTCAGAAAGCAAACACGCAAAGGAAAATCCCAGAAAACAAACAAATGAGCCGCATAGGCACTCACAGCTCCTCCAGCATCCTGACAGAATGGGAGAAATGTCTTTCCACTTGGACATCTATGGCAGGAAAGCTACAGACTGTGAACTTTCACATTTTGATGAGTAGAGGGAAAAATTGAGGATGTATCCTGGTGTCCACGAAGCAGGTCAGCCACCATCTGTGCAGCTGCTGGTGGGAGGTGGTGGGAGAAGGCATTGTGGGAAGCTCTGTGACCAGTGAGACTCATGAAGGGAAAACATCCAGTCTGTTAAACTGAATTTTGGATTCACAAATACGGAGTCAAAAAAAAAAAAAAAAAAGAAAGAAAGAAAGAAAAAAAAGAAAAGGAAAAAAGAAAAAAGAGGTCAGGTTCAGGGCTTTTGGTCTTTCAGTGATTTGAGTGCGGTCCTTGATCCCTTTGGAGTTGAGTTGTGTTCAGGGTGAGAGATATAGATCTATTTTCATTTCTCTGTATGCTGCTATTCACACCATCTGTCTGTCAAGATGCTGACTTTTTCCCCAGTGTGTAATTTTGTTTGCTTTGTCAAAAACAAGGTGTTTTTACATGTATGGAATTACATCTGGATCGGAGTCTTCAATTCTATACATTGATCAATGTGTCTATTATGTCAATAAAATGCTTTTTTTTTATTACTGTAAGCTTTTTAATACAACTTGAAATCTGGGGAAAAAAGTTTAAATCCACTGTAATGACATGTATTCTGTGTTTTTCTACAGTTTACCATACAAAGTTATATCTTCATCCATTTCCATGGACATAAATATCAATAATTTATCAATTAAATTCAAATACATTCATTTAGTCAATTTCAGGTTAATCTACCAAATCAACTGCAAGACCTCAACTCAAATATGAGGGATGATTCTACTACAAAAATCATAACTTTTAACAACTTATGGCATCTATAATTTATTATTTGAGTATGTGCTTAGACAATATCCCCTGTAAACTTAGCTTGGCTTAAAACTCATGAACAATATAATGTAGCAGTTTGATCTAGTTCTTCCACACAGCGCCATGCTCCGAGAACTAAGACTCAGACTCAAGATATATTTACAAATACCTTGACTATATAGTGAGGCTCTTCTCTAACTAGATCACAATTTAGAATAACTGACTTATTTTAACCTACATTCTGTAACATGCCCACTTAACCATGTTCAGGTACTATGTGTCTCTCTCACGTCTTCCAAGGTGAATCTCCTGCCGCATTCTATCTCAGAATTATGATTTCTCCCAGATTTTCCACTTCTTCTTTACCACCTAAATAATAAGCCGTCAGATTTATTATTAACAAGTGCCATATTCATATCGATATTAGATAATCTCTCAATAATCCCCCTTCAAAGTACAACAAATGTCTCTTTTTCAAATATAAATTGAATAAAATTATAAAAATTATAATAGTTATAAGGTGTGATATATATTTACAATGTCAAGTCCATAGTATGTGGTAATTAAGAAAAATATCCTATTATCTATCATGTCCTGGTGAGTGAAGAGTTCTGGATCTAAATTACATTTTATCCTAACTTGCATTAACAACCTAACACCATCTTTTTAGGTCTAATAAATCTTCTTAAATATAACAACTTAAGCTTTTATTGAGACCATGATTATCTTGTATTCAACCCCAAAAGACAACTAAGAAGAAATATTTCCTGATTAAGTAGGAAGTGCAGACAAACACTTTCAAAGTTTTAAAAATGGCAGACAGTTGGCTGTCGAGACCACTTCAAAGTATTCTAAGACATTGAAGCACTGTCTTCAGCCCTCTTGTTCAAAGTATCTGACAAACCTTATGTGAAGCAGGAATTACCAAGGATTTGCTTACCCTGTATTGGCAAAGCTTGGCAATCAAGTTCCATGCATTTTTTTTTCGTTTCGTTTTGTTTTCTTTTCTGGATGGCATTCTGTCTGCCGATTAAGTTAGGGCACTTTCTTTGCCCAGAGGCTAGCTTGCCACAAATGAAGACAGCTCTAAATGGAGTTTCTTTGGAGCTCATCATCTTCTTCTTCTAAGTTCAATGAGGTACAGTTGAGATCTGATATGTTTTGAAAGACCCTCAGACTGAGGAGACTCTCGCTCCAATCCTGAGGACACCCACCACCCCACAAACATGCGGGACTCAGTCTTGATGGAAAAACAAGAGGTTTACTTTGGGATACCAATGCACTGGGGCTTGACACGGTCCTCACGCAGGAGGAATGTGAAGAGCCCAGACCAGCAGAAATATACAGCTTATACAATCATTTAAGGTTACACAGTTTCATTAGCTCAGCTATTTTGGTGCCAAGGATATCTGACTAGGCAGATGTTCTTGTTCTGGAGTTTCTGAGAAAAGGATGCAACCATATCAATACAGCCATTTCAGTACCAAGGATGTCTGACTTGATATATGTTTTTCCATCCTGGGGTTCCCAGGACAAGGACCAAGGATATCTGACTTGGCAGATGTTTCTCTCCTGGTCTTCCCAGGACAAGGCTATAGCTATGTCAGCACAGCTATGTCAGTACCAAGGACATCTAACTTGATATATGTTTTTCATCCTGCAGCACAATCTATAGTGTCAGTCAGCTTCCCGGAGATGTTTCTTGCCTTGTAATTGCCCTGCAGTAAATACGATCTATACCATCTGTTTTATGATTGGGTACCTTCCAAGAGAGTGGGTGGGAATGTGCTTTCTGTACTTTCTGGTCTATTGTCTAACGTCTAGGGTCTAAGCAAGGTACAGCTTTAAAGATCCTCATTCTTAAGAAATGGCTGCACTTGATCCATTCTTATCACCCTGTACAAAGCTTAAGTCCAAGTGGATCAAGGACCGCCACATCAAACCAGATACACTCAAACTAATAGAAGAAAAAGTGGGGAAGAATCTTGAACACATGGGCACTGGAGAAAATTTCCTGAATAAAACACCAATGGCTTATGCTCTAAGATCAAGAATCGACAAAGGGGATCTCATAAAACTGCAAGGCTTCTGTTAGGCAAAGGACAGTGTTGTAAGGACAAAAAATCAACCAACAGATGGGGAAAATATGTATACCAATCCTACAATTGGTAGAGGGCTTATATCCAAAACATACAAAAAACTCAAGAAGTTAGACCGCAGGGAGACAAATAAACCTATTAAAAAATGGGGTTCAGAGTTAAACAAAGAGTTCACAGCTGAGGAATGCCGAATGACTGAGAAACACCTAAAGAAATGTTCAACATCTTTAGTCATAAGGGAAATGCATATCAAAACAACCCTGAGATTCCACCTCACACCAGTGAGAATGGCGAAGATCAAAAACTCAAGTGACAGCAGATGCTGGCAAGGATGTCGAGGAAGAGGAACACTCCTCCATTGTTGGTGGGATTGCAGACTGGTACAACCATTTTGGAGATCAGTCTGGAGGTTCCTCAGAAAATTGGAAACTACCTGAGGACCCAGCTATACCTCTCTTTGGCATGTACCCAAAAGATGCCCCAACATATAACAAAGACACGTGCTCCACTATGTTCATAGCAGCCTTATTTATTATAGCCAGAAGCTGGAAAGAACCCAGATGCCCTTCAACAGAGGAATGGATATAGAAAATGTGGGATATCTACACAATGGAATACTACTCAGCTATCAAAAACAATGGCTTTATGAAATTCATAGGCAAATGGATGGAACTGGAAAATATCATCCTGAGTAAGGTAACCCACTCACAGAAAAACACACATGGTATGTACTCATTGATAAGTGGATATTAGCCCAAATGCTCGAATTACCCTAGATGCACAGAAGACATAAAACTCAAGAAGGATGGCCAAAATGCAAATACTTCACTCCTTAAAAGGGGAACAAGAATACCCTTGGCAGGCAAAGTTTAGAATAGAGACTGAAGGAACACCCATTCTGAGCCTGCCCCACATGTTGCCCATGAAAGACCCCCGGAGAGGACCTTTCCCTCAGGAGGAGTCCCAAGCGCCCAATGACCGAGCCGAGTCCACTCGGATGCAATCACCAAGAGGGTTTATTGGAAAACACAGGTACCTGCGGGCACACAGTCTCTTTGGAGGACTTGCACGCCCAGCAGCTCCAGCATGGGGCTTTTATAGGGATTGGGGAAGCAGAAGCAGGAGTACAGAAGCAGATGCATAGTTACGGGGATTGGTGGTTTCAAACGAGACACATAGACATGTTCACATATGATTGGCTATTTCACATGATGAGGTAATAAGGTATAGCTACACACATTGGCAGGTTTGGGGTGTCCTGGATGTCGGGGGCTGGGGGCTTATCTCTTCCTGCCAGGTGGCCTGTGAGTCAGGTCCGGTACTCCTGGTCTGTTCTGCATTCCTTTCCTTTTATGGTCTGTTAGTTCTAGCAGCAGGGCGGGGCTGCCTGGACTTGCTTTTCACAGTGTTTAGTCCTGAGTTGAAACATACTCTTTTAACTTCATATTTTTAAACCTTAAATCTGTATAATTTTCCTTTCAGCCCATACATATACAGCCACCAAACTAGATAAGATGGATTAGGCAAAGAAGTGCAGGCTGACAGGAACCGGATGTAGATCTCTCCTGAGAGACACAGCCATAGTATGGCAAATACATAGTTGAATGTCAGCAGCAAACCACTGAACTGAGAACGGGACCTCCATTGAAGGAATCAGAGAAAGGACTGGAAGAGCTTGAAGGGGCTTGTGACCCCATATGAACAACAATGCCAACCAACCAGAGCTTCCGGGACTAAGCCACTACCCAAAGACTATACATGGACTGAACCTGGCCTCCAACCGCATAGGTAGCAATGAATAGACCTGTAAGAGCACCAGTGGCAGGGGAAGCCCTTGGTCCTGCCAAGACTGAACCCACAGTTAAAGTGATTGTTGGGGGGTGGTAATGGCTGGGAGATGGGGAGGGGAACACCCATATAGAAGGGAAGTAGGAGGAGTTGGGGGATGTTGGCCCAGAAACCAGGAAAGGGAATGACAATTGAAATGTAAATAAGAAATACCCAAATTAATAAAGATGGAGAGAAAAAAAAAAAAAGAAATGGCTACACTAATATCAAACAGGTATCTTTCAGTTTCAATATCAACAAAGTTCTTAAATTAATAAAATTATGTTTAAATGCCATATTCTCTGAGTGTTTGGTACTTTTGAAGGACTTCTATTTATAGCCTATTTCAACAACGAAACATTGTTAGGCCTTTTTATAAAACCTTAACCTGTAGAATTGTAAACTTTATCTGGAATAGGCTTCATGCCATAATGCCCATGAAATTGTATTTTAATGAACCAATATTGTTAAGCATCATCAGTTTTAATCTGTAAAGGTATATCTAAGATAGCCTTCATTTCTAATAAATGTGTAATCTCAGCATTATCCTCCTCAGAACTCAAGGCAGAAAGCCATTGTAACATTTACCAATGTTACACTGTATCAAATTTTCCAAATAAAATTAAAACACAACCTATTGTATGGCATTGCTTTTATTTAGGTTTAATAAGCAGAATCCGTATTCTTATTTCAATATATTATATGCCTATGAGCTGCCATCCTAATTTCTCAAGCTCCTGTGGAACCATTCTAACTGGAACTACATTTTTTGATTTTACTATAGTAAATTACAGATTGTATTCTTCTGAGGGTTTCCTGTTTTGATTTAAAGATGCTTTCAACCTCTGTTTTATGATCTTTAATCTAGTATTTAATTTCTCAATCTCCCACATCTTCCTTATTCTGATTTCTCCCAAAGAGGACATAGAGAACTATAATGATTGAAATATAGCCCTTTGCATGCTTATACACAAAGCAAGATCATATGAAATCTATATACCCTGTGTCATTGTGCTTTCCCTCATTCCAAATATAGAAAACATTTTTTGTTTTTAATCTCAAAACATCTCTCAAAGGACTTTGTTTTACCAATTTTAAGTTTAATGCCCCACAAGTTTAGCTGCCTATGGCTTTTATTTTGTGTATTATGTTGTTTTTATCCCAGCATTAGTTTTGTAATGGCAGACCTGGCCAAGCCTTTTCAACCCTCCATGTTTCTGATCTGCCTAGGCTTCATGGCTACAGGACAAACTCTCTTCAGCACATTTTCAAACATTCTGGGAGAAGTTGTAGCTATAGTGCCCTCAGGCTTTGGCCACTTTTACTTCTTTTTTAAATAGAATAGGCTTCTTTTCCAGCTAACCTGACACCTGCCCCAACCTCATCCTACCCCCTGCCTTAAGCTTGGGTTCTAATTGCTGTAAATTGAGTGTCACTATATAGTAATTAAGATGGGCTTCCTTTTGTCTGCCCTCTTCAAAAGCAGAGGCATTGCTCTGGCTCCACACAGGGGGTCGTGGGGTGGAGGAAGAGAATACTAACTGCTTTGACTCTGTTCAGGGACAGGAGAGTACAGGATTTGATGAGCAGAGATGGGGGCAGGTGTCCTGTGTTTCTTTACTAGACAAGATGAAAACTTGAGTTCAAAGCCCACATTAAATCAGACACCATCATACTCATGCCTATAACAATAATGCTAAGATAAATAGGAGGTAGAGAGAAGAGAATCTAATTTCAAGTTTACTGGTTAGGGGCCTGTAGTGTATCTGCCTCAAATACCAAAGAAATCAGTGTCCACATCTGAGGTCATTCTGTTATCTCAACACGTACACTTGCATGCATGTGAAAGAATAAAAAATGCAGCCAAAAAGTCAGAAGGTTAAAAATGCTACCTCACGGGGTTGGGGATTTAGCTCAGCGGTAGAGCGCTTGCCTAGCGAGCGCAAGGCCCTGGGTTCGGTCCCCAGCTCCGAAAAAAAAAAAGAAAAAAAAAGTGCCACCTCACCCCTAAGGAGCCATAAATACCTCAAATTCCAGCTCTCTGCCTGTAAGTAAGAGGTCACATTTCTTGAGCCTGCTCTCCCAGGATCCAGATAAAAGGGCTTAAGGCCCTTAGATAGGTGATCCTATCTAAGAGAAGAGGAGGCTTCTTCCAGGAACTAGCTGACCATAAAGTTAGATTACAATCTCAAAAGCAATCTTGAGAGACAGGAATCTTCTCCTCGTGATTTTTCACTGGTATTCTCCACATTTTCCAATGACACCATCCCTGCCCCCTTGGGTTGTGACTTCTTCCTTTAAATAACCCTTCTTCCAGCTACTGGGGGTTGAACTCCTGTGCCCCTGCGTGGGATATGAGTCTCCGTGCACTGGTTCCTATTGATAAGCCTCATGTGATTAAAGCAAAGACAGTCTTGTGTGAGTTCTTGGGGTTTCGTGTCATCCTGAGACTTGAGTGAGGGTCTCCCATACAACAGAAACACACACACACACACACACACACACACACACACACACACACACACACACGAATACTTTTAAGAAGAAAGAAAAGGGCAGATCTAATAAAATAAGAAAATACAGTAAAACTAGAAATAGATGAAAAGAAATTAGCTATTGTTGGTGAGCATCTTGATGGGTATGAATGAGTTAGTTAACTGATCCCTATACACTGTACCATAGATGTTTGTGCCACCAGAGAAAAGAAAATGAATCCTACAACATTTAAGAACTTGTATTTGAATATAAAAATTTATTGCAGGAGATAGAATAGTCATAACATTCTTTTTTAAATGTTTTGATATACTTTATTATGATAAATTAGATAGATAAGAGCTTAGAAATGGATTAACACAAAATCAATTTCCTTGTTAATATAAACGAAGAAATTTTGTTTGATTTAACTTCTAGTGAATGTAGGCTCTTATTACTGTTACATTTCAAAAAATCTAAGGCTCCAGGTGAAAGTCAAAGTGTTCATGTACTTTAAAAACTTCTAAAATTATTTTAATTGTTTAAACCTTGACATTTTAAGATGGCCTTCTCTTTCTAACCTTAACTTTGTGAGACTTAAAATTCTGAAAACTAATTCATATGAAGTGTTGTTTATACAATTTACCAGATCAGGAATGTTGATTGATTTTAAATTTCAAATGTGGCAATCATGGACACTGGACTGAGAGAATGGGTTTTTAAACAAACAAATCATGTGGTACTAGCTTAATTGAGTTGGAGAGTCAGCTCTGACAGAGACAATCTAATTGTCAGCCACTGAGTACGAAAGACCCCCAGAGTGGGGAGACCCTCACTCAAGTAAGGAGACCCTTACTAGGTCAGGATCTAAGGGCCTTATCTTTCAGCCAATTTATCTAGGTTCTGGGAGAGCAGGCTCAAGAAATGTGACCTTCTACCTATTACAGGTGGAGAGCAGGGTCTGGAATTTGAGGTATTTAGGGATTCTTAGGGGTGAGATAGCATTTCTAAACTTCTGACTTTTTGGCTGTATTTTTTATTCTTTCAGTAAACAGAAAGTCTTATTTGATTTTTGTCACTGGCAAGCCTCCTTCCAATTACAGGGACTGGGCTGACATAGTTCCAGAATCAAAGAGGATTAAAGGGAGATAATGTTAGGCAGATTTTGACTCTGAACTCACCTCAGTCTCTTTCTAGCCCTGTGACTAAAGTGTTTGCAAGCTTCTTCACAACATGACTACCAGAGCATTATCACAGAGAAGGAACTTTCATGAATCTCAAATTTTCATTTTGACTTCTTTTTATGTGTATGGAATGGGCACATAAAAGAGAAATATGTCTGATGCTCCTGGAGTTAGCATTTCTGCAGAAATGACCAGCATATTGGGTTAACCATTCAAAATGACAAGAACTTGACTGTTGTGTCAGACCCTTTTTAATGCAGGGTTAGGGAATTTTCCATAAGGGTTAGATAACTTCTAATATAATTGGTAAGGACAAAGTAGTCACACTAGTACAATTTTGAGTGGCTGCTGTGTTAGTTTCATTTTATTTGGTGAGACCTTGAAGAATTTTAGAAACCAGCTAAGTTTTGGCCTTGTTATCTCTTCTAGCTAGGTGTCCCAGGAGCTGACACAGCTCCAGAGTTACACTGCCTAAGTCAGGACTGTCACAGACTAAAGACCTATTTATTGTCAGTGTCCCTCTCTAAGGAACACAGTATACTTTTTGGGGAATTGAACATGTTTATTCCCTAGGTTTTTAATCTTCTCACTATCACCTTCTACATGTAGTACCAAAAATGGTGCTGAACTTTTTAATTAAATTAACTTATATTAATACTTCATAAATGTAAAGAAGTTCTCCACCAGGCATTTGGAATAAAGTATTAAGTGAAAATGACAAATGCAGAGTTAAAAATAAAAGACTTATTTTTATTTTTTTGTGTGTGACTGCTTGTACATAAGTGTATTTGAGTCTGCCAAATGAGTACAGATGTCTCCAGAGGCTAAAGAAGTGGAATGATTCCTGCAGCAGTGCTCTTAACTGCTGAGTCATCTTTTGAGTTGACAAATATAGGCATTTAATGAACATATAAACAAAACCAAAAAACAAACTGGCAACTCCTTCTTGTAAATTTTAAAAGTATAATTAGATCTTTATCAAGGAGTCTCTCTGTTTTAATTTTTAAAATAAAAGTGTGAAATTGAATGGAGCCCCTGTCAGCTGTAAAGCAAGCACAGGGGAGTGAACAGCTCCACTTCTCTCCAAATACCCTACACACTATCATCTTCCAAGTTCAGGCTAATTGTTGAGGGGATGAGGATGGCAACAGAGTGTTTCTTCTAATCCTGTCAGCTCCTTGAATTCCCACTGAGCTCTAGCACAGGCAGAGGACAGTCTGCCCCTGTTCCTTGAGTTTCTACCTGTATTCCCTACACTATTGCATTTTGTGTTTTGCTTTTCTAAGGAATTCCTTTAAGACAATATTTTTTTCTTTTCCCTTTTAAATTAATTTCCCATGGCCTTATTTGATACTTTATATACTAATACATAATTTTCTTTTAAAATCATTGCTCTCCATCGTGCTATCTCCACTCCTGCCCTTAAGTTTGTTTAAACACATTTTTTTCAGAACTGGTGATGTGTCTCAGCACTAAAAAGCACTTGTGTTAAAAAAGCCCAGAGTTAGTTCACCAGCTATGGTGGTTCCTAGCTGTACACAGCCCACTTCCCCAAAAATCTGAGGCCTGTTTTAGATCTGTGAGCACCCGAAAAAAATGTACAGAAGGAAAAACTTAAAAAAGAATTTTAAAAACCTTGTTAAAAAATCTTTGTTAAAACTTTATTTTAAACAGAGCAAATTCAAATATTTTATTACAAAAACAAAAGTATAGGTGATATAGCACAAATTCTTTCATTGGGTATATTATTAGGTCTTTCTGAGATTTCAAATACCTTATTTGTGAAAAAATTGTACAGAATTTTCATTATATTATCAAATTATGATGAATGGATATGTCTTGACTCTGTAGATCTATAGCGTTTTGATTAAAATGTTGAATATGACGGAAAGACTACACATGGACTGACCAAGGGCCCAACTGCATATGTAGTAGAGAATAGCCTTGTTGGGGCACCAGGGGATCGGGAAGACCTTGATCCTGCCAAGGTTGGACCCCCAGCGCAGGGGAATATGGGGGGGGGGCAATAAGGGAGATGTATAGGGGAATAGCTGTACGGGGGAGGGGGAGGGGAGGGAGTGAGGGCTTATGGACAGGAAACCGGGAAGGGGAATAAGGTTTGAAATTTAAGTAAAGAAATATAACTAATAAAAAATTTAAAAGATGTTGAATATATATTCTGGTTGATTAAAATGTATACTTACAAGACGCAATGGCAATAACTATGTAAAGACGCTCCCAGGAGCAGAGGAATGCAAACATCCCTACAGAAAAGGAAACGTGCATATGCACACTCCAGAGTATGTTCTGAGGTATAATAGAAGGTTTTGGGGGATGTAATAGTAGTAGTTTCTCCAGGAGACTTCAAACTCAGCCTCTCTTATTTATATTTGATTTATATAATTAAAGTATTAAACACCGCTTCCAGTTTCTGCATGCCACCAGAGATGACTCTGTCCACAGTTCTCTGTACCCAGATTCCATAGGGGAGAGAGCTGGACTCTCAGAAAGGCAGACAGTCCTGAGAGGTCAGGGGAGACCACCACTTCTGCTCATAATCTGGACAAGAGGAACCTGTCTAGAGCCCTCTAGACACAGGAAGCTAGGAGCAGCCAGGGACAGGATCCTTCCTGGCTTTGCCTGCACCTAGAGCTGAAAGCCAGTCACCAAGCATGCTGACACACTTGAGAGCAAAGGTAAGACCACCACTTCTGCTCCAAGAGACACGCCTGGAACCCTCAGGACAGAGGAATCGAGGAAGAGTCTGGGAAAGGATCTGCCAGTTTCTGCCTGAACCCAGACCTGACCAGGACCTACGGTTCTCTGTACCCAGATCCCGCTGGGAGAAAACAGGTCTGTGTGGGACACACAGGCTTATAGGAGGGTCAAGCCACTGTCAGAGATAGCAAGGCCAGCTGAAACCAGAGACAACCTGATGGTGAGAGGCAAGAGCAGAAACCTAAGCAACAGAAACCAGATGATACTGGGTAGATGTCATATAGACCTTCAGAGATCACAAATGCCAGCCCAGGCTGCTATATCCAGCAGAACTCTCAATTAACATAAATGGAGAAACCAAGATATTCTATGACAAAGCCAAATTTATACAATATCTTCCCCAAATCCAGCCCTACAAAGGATAATAGATGAAAAACTCCAACACAAGGAGAGAAACTGCATCCTAAAAAATGCAAGAAAGTAATGTTCTTGCTGTAAACCTGAAAGAATAGAGCCAAACAAATGTAATTACTCCTCTCACAACAAAAATAAAAGGAAACAATAATCACTACTGCTTAATATCTCTTAATATCATTGGACTCAATTCCCCAATAAAAAGCCATAGACTAACAGACTGAATACGTAAAGAGGACCCAGCATTTTGCTGCATACAGGAAATAGAAGTCAGTAAAAAAAGAAAAAGATTACCTCAGAGTAAAAGCCTGAAAACAATTTCCCAAGCAAACGGTCCCAAGAAACAAGCTGGAGTATATATTCCAATATCCAATAAAATTGACTACCAACCAAAAGTTTTCGAAAGTGTTAAGCAAGGACAATTCATATTCATCAAATTAAAATACACCAAGGTGAACTCTCAATCCTGAATATCTATGCTCCAGCTGCAAGGGAACCTACATTCATAAAAGAAACCTTTCTGAAGCTCAAAGCACACATTGAACCTCCCACAATAATAGTGGAAGATTTCAACACCCCATTCTCATCAATGGACAGATCATGGAAAGAGAAACTAAACGGAGACATAGAGAAACTAACAGAAGTTATGAACCAAATCAACTTAACAGATATTTATAGAACATTTGATCCTAAAAAAATACCTTCTTCTCAACACTTATGGTACCTTCTCCAAAACAGACCTCAACAGATAGAGGAAATTTGAAATAATCCTCATGCATATCACCACGAAATAAGGCTGGTCTTCAATAACAAAAAAAGAAAAAATATGACAGAAAGTCCACATACACATGGAAGTTCAACAATGTTCTACTCAATGATAACTTGACCAGGAAAAAATGAAGAAAGAAATTAAGGACTTTTTAGAATTTAATGAAAATGAGGGCAGAGCACACCCAATCTTATGGGACACAATGAAAGCAGTGCTAAGAGGACAACTCACAGCTCTGAGTGCCTCCAAAAAGAAACTGCACACAACATATATTAGCAGCTTGACAGCACACCTAAAAGTTCTAGAACAAAAAAAAAAGCAAATACCCCCAAGAAGGATAGATGGCAGGAAATAATCAAACTCAGGGCTAAAATCAACCAAATAGATAAAAGCAAAAAGAAAATCAAAACCCCCCCAAAAAACCCAAACAAACATAAAGAACATGATAATCTCATTAGATGCTGAGAAACAATTTGACAAAATTTGAAACTCCTTCATGTTAAAAGTCTTAAAAAAATTCACAACCCATGCCTAAATATAATAAAAGCAATATGCAAGAAACCAGTAGCCCCATCAAACTAGATGGAGAAAAACTTGAAGCAATCCCTCTAAAATCAGGGACTAGACAAGGCTGCGTACTCTCTCCTTACTTATTCAATGTAGTATTCAAAGTTTTAGCCAGAGCAATCAGAAAACAAAAGATGGTCAAAGGCATCCAAATTGGAAAGGAAGAAGTAAAATATCTCTATTTGCAGATGATATGATAGTATACTTAAGTGACACCAAAAGTGCCACCAGAGAACTGCTAAGCCTGATAAAGAAATTCAGCAATGTGGGTGTGTATAAAACTAACTCAAACAAAATCAGTAGCCTTCCTCTAGTCAAAATCTGGGAAAGAAATTATGGAAATGACACCATTCAGAATAGTCACAAATAAAATATTTCAGTGTGACTCTAACCAAGCAAGTGAATTATTTATTTGATAAAAATTTCAAGTCTCTGAAGAAGAAACTGAAGATCTCAGAAGATGGAAAGACTTCCCAATGCTCATGGATTGACAGGATTAATATTTTAAAATTTCCATTTTGCCAAAATCTATCTACAGAGGCAATGAAATACACATCAAAATTCCAACTCAATTCTTCATGGAATTTGAAAGAGCAATTTGCAAATCATTTGGAATAAGAAAAAACCCAGGATAGCGAAAACTATCCTCAATAATAAAAGACCTTCTGGAGGAATGAGCATCCCTAATCTAAAGCTGTATTACAGAGCAATATTAATAAAAAAAAGTATAGTATTGGTACAGAGACAGGCAGGTAGATCAATAGAATAGAAATTGAAGAACCAGAAATGAACCCACACACCTATTGTCACTTTATATTTGACAAAGGGTATTTTCCATCCAATGGAAAAAAGATAGCATTTTCAATGAATCTTTCTGCTTCAACTGGAGGTCAGCATGTAGATGAACGCAAATCGATCCATTCTTATCGCTGCAAACATTCCCGTGGAATAACAGATACCTATGGAAGGTTTTCTCTCATTTTCAAGTTGCTGGAGATTCTGAACTTTGGGGGATTTCATTTCAGAAAAAGAAACAATGATCATTCCAGGGGAGATATCACTGAAATTCCCAAACCCATAACCCACAGACAATGATGGGCCTCATGAGTTTTTCTACATCTAGGAATTGTTAGCTGCCTATCAACCCCACGGAAGAGGCCTAGGCTCATGAGACTCTTCTCTTTTTGTTCTGAATATCTTCCATCGCCCTTTATGAGTGAATGAGATTGTTTAAAGACTAAATCATCCTCTTTGCAGTCTTACAACTCAGAAATATCCAAACGAGAGGAGGAGGAGGAGGAGGAAGAGGAGGAGGAGGAAGAGGAGGAAGAGGAGGAAGAGGAGGAAGAGGAGGAGGGAGAGGAGGAAGAGGAGGAAGAGGATGACGATGCCACAACAACAACAACAACAACAACAACAACAACAACAATAACAACAACAACAACAAAGCATGGATTAAGAGGAACATCTCTGGGTCAGTTGTCAGCATTCTCTGTCCATGGGATAACCAAAAGAGTTTGTCCTGATCTCAGAAGTTACTGGACTGGCAACTACAGAGCATCCATTGTATGCTGTGTCCCATTACATATCAAAAGTTGAAGTTTCTTCCTATGTTTTTAGTCTCCGTAGTGGATTGCCCAAAATGATCATTTCACCCATGTCTGATCTGATGATTTTTAAATAATAATGCTGTTTTCTGGCTCTCTCTGAGAGTAGTCTATAGGCAATTCTTCTGGCTAGAGGAGGGAGAGATTTTCCTCAATGGTTTGCTATAGGTAAGTTGCACATGTTCCTGTGAGAAACCGTAATTAAAATAATTAACCGCCCCCCCAGAAAATGACAGAAAAGTAGAGGCAGAATAAAAGGAAGGGTGGAGAGAGAGAAAGAGTGTGACAGGAAGAATGGAGAGGAAGGGGAATGGATGGGATCAAATTATTAGCATGTATGAAATGTAAGATGATGAAATCTATTATTGTTTGACTCAATACCTAATAATAAAAATCTTTAAAAATATTCTAGGGCAGTCTTTTTTTTTTTCCATTTTCAACTGTCAGAGCTAAGACTCTCATTTATAGTCCATGTTCCTATCCCCACTTCTATACGTGGTGCTAGAAAGCACCATGGTCAGAAAGCAGCTTTGATCTCTTGTGGTTAATTTCAAATTCTTGAAGGATTATAACTTATGACATTCACTATTCTAAGACTGATGACTGATGGTCTTGTCTGTACTATTGACTTATCATCCCATGTGATCAATGAGACATGCTATAGTAGAATTCCCAATATTTTTCATGACACTAAATCATGTTGATTTCTCTCCTACCATCTTTCAAATGCATCTCCTATCTTAGCTATATTGTATCTATTGGTTTACATGATTATGATTTATATGTGATCATTAGGGACAAAGAAGTGTTTCCCTACTGTAGATCACCCTCCAGTTTTTTGTAAGAAGTTTGATGTGATATTGGTGCTACTACTTGACATACTGAGCCCACTTTCTTGTGAATTTGGTTTCCAGTGATGGCCATGTAAGGCCTTGCTTGGACACATCTTGTGCTTTGTTATACTTCAGTATCTGTCGAGTAAACTATGTATATTCCATTCTCATTTCTGTGTTAACCGAAAGACTGCCTTGACTTCCGTGAGTGTTGATGACACAAGTATGGGCAAACCAGTAAAGTAAGTCGTTTCTGAAATCCAGCCTGTAAAGTATCTTCATGATTGTAAGTACACAGCAAATAATCTACATGCTAATGTCAAGTTGATGGATAAAGCTACAGAAAAAGTGTAATGGAGATGATAAGAAAATGTCTGCCAACTTGAGAGAGGATGTTCCACTTTTGTACTTTGGAAAACCGAAGATACAAGAGTATACAGAGGGAACTGAACTGGACACAATGATAAAAGTCAAGCAATATTTTAAGAGCACAGTAGCAAGATTCTTCATAATTATTACACGTATATCCACTTAATCCAACACATAGTGTTGCAAAATAGAACAGAGCATTTGACTATGAGACAGTAGGAGGGAACACTTACTTGAGCTGGGACATACAGATATCTACAGAAGGGAGGATATGTCTAAAGTGTGTTAACAGTATGAAACAAGTCATTTAGGAAATTAAAAAGACAACAAAGAAATGGTTCATTTTGTGTGGCCTTTTGTTTGCTTTGAAATAATTATCAGAGATTCAAAAGTTCATTGGGAAGTGAAAAGAAGTGTCACTTGACAGGATGAGTGGATGAACCAGTGAGAGACAGCATTGACAATTGGCAGGTTGAACTCATAAAGGCCCTATCAGCTCTAGAGATAGAGTGGAAAAGGAGCAAACAGGTTGTGTGGTTTAAATGGTAACTCCCTCATAGGCTTACCTATTTGAACATATGGACCACAACTACTGATGCTATACGGATGCTTGTGGAATTTCTAGGAGGTGGAGCATTGTTGGAAGTGGGTCACTAGGAAAGGGCCTCGAGGCTTTGTAATCAGGCTTAATTTTCATTTTTTGTTCTTGGATTCCTGAATATAGATACATTGTGACCAACTACTTCTTACTCTCGCTGCATTCTCTTCTATATCTGCTGCCAGGCAGTTCCCAGTTTGATATATCATATCCTTCTGAAATAATGGACAAAATGAACTTTTTCTCCCCTAAGCTATTTGTTCAGGATACTTTTATCACATTTATCATAAGGCATCTAGGAAAGGGACAAGGAGAAAGTGCTATGTAGGGAAGAGAAAGGAGTTGATGAGATGTAGAATTAAAGAACCAAAATAAAATTTTAGTAGATTTTTAACATGTCTTCACTTTTTGCCTTAATAGGCTAAATTTTAGAGTATATGACTTTACAATTTCTCATGCCTTCGTTGGGTACTGCAGTGGTTTGATTAAATCTTTCTTTCTGTGATGCTTAATCTCCAGTGAAAACTTAATGAGTTACAGATCATGGTGGTTGCACACCTTGGTTTGTGAGGGTATTTCAAGGATGGTTGGGTGAGCAAGGAACACCCAACCTGAATTTTGAAAAGACAATTCCTGGACTGACATCTCATGTAAGTGAAAATGAGAAAGTGGGCTAAGGACCAGCACTCATCTCTCTGCTTCCTGACCGTGGATGCAGAGTAACATAGCAGCATCATGTGTGGGCAACTGTGACAGACATCCCTGAGGAGATGCACTGGATCATCAAAATGTGAAACAAAATAAACAATACTTTCTTTAGTTGCTTCTGTTATATGTTTTGTCACAAAAATTGGAAAAATTAACTGGTATACTTAGTGTTCTCCCAAATTCAGAGTTGCTATATATGATTCCTCTCTTTTATTCTTATATGTCTGAATCTTGAGCACCTGAAGTTCATTGCTACTCAGTTATTTAATTATAACCTCTTTGTTTCTAATATTTGCAAATATTTTCTTAATGATGCATGTCTTGCTGAATGCAAAATGCTACAAATACTTCTGTCCCTATGTAAGTAGTAGATCTTAAAATAATCGTAAGAATTTTACAACAAGTCCCCTGGGTTATAATATTTCTGACATGGAGTGACTTCATGTTTAGTTAGCTGCTACATGCAGGAGATTAGCCAAGGAAAGATATCCATAAACAGTGGAAAGTCACACTGTACATTGAATGACATTTCTAGCATTGTCTTACAGACTTTGAGGAAAAATCATGAGCGGAATGCCCCAAGACTGGATTTTGCTTTTAGTTACATAGTCTGTTTTCAGACTGGGGCTAAGATTCCTAGCATTGTGATTTATAGGGCTATTTAAGTACTTAAATGACTTCATGAAATTCTTAGGCAAATAGATAGAACTAGAAAATGTCATCCCGAGTGAGGTAACCTAATCACAAAATAACACACACGGTATGCACTTACTGATAAGTGGATATTAGCACAAAAGCTCAGAATACCCACGATATAATCCACAGACCACATGAAGCTCAAGATAAAGAAAGACCAACGTGTGAATGCTTCTATCCTTCTTAGAAGGGGAAACAAAATACTCACAGGAGGAAGTGAGAAGACAAAATGTGGAACAGAGACTGAAAGAAAGGCCATTCAGAGTCTGCCCCACCTGGGGATCCATCCCATATACAGTCACCAAAATCAGACACTATTGTGGATGCCAAGAAGTGCATGCAGACAGGAGCCTGCTATAGCTGTCATCTGAGAGGCTCTGATACAAATTAAGATGCTTGCAACTAATCATCAGACTGAGCGCTAGGATACCTAGGGAGGAGTTAGAGAAAGGACTGAAGGAGCTCAAGATGTTTGCAACCCCATGGGAAGAACAAAAATGTCAACTAACCAGACATCCCAGAGCTCCCACCAATCAAAGAGTACCCATGGAGTGACTCCTGGCTCCAGCCACATCTGTAGCAAAGAGTGGCCTTGTCAAGCATCAATGGGAGAAGAGGCCCTAGGTCTTCTGAAGGCTTGATGCCCCAGTATTGGGGGATGCCAGGGAGGGGAGGCAGGAGGGAGCAGATGGGTAGGTGGGGGGCACCCTAATTGAAGGAGGGGGATGGAGGATAAGGTAGGGGTTCTTTGGAGGGAAAGAAGGAAAGGGGATAACATTTGAAATGTAAATAAAGAAAATATCCAACAAAAGAAAGGAAAATAGAAAAAAACTCTCTTTAAGTGCTGGTGTGTGCATGTATGCACATGTGTCTACCCAATTTATTTTGATATATAATGATATCAATAGAACAAAAGCAAAAGATCTAGTAGCAGTTTTGTGTATAATTTTGAACATTATCATTTTAATTATCTATACATTTAGGCCAAAAAACACCCTTACATTTTGTTGGGTTTTTGAGTAAATGAAATTTAATAAAATATATAGTTCTAATCCTTAAGTAGCACAAATACTGCATATATTAATTATTCCTACTTATTTTGTAAAGGTCTTTTCTTGGGGACATGCAATAAGTACACACATACAGAAGAGGGAGAGAGTGAAATGAGAGGAGAGAGAAGAGAGGACTAGATGACTTATGAAAAAAGCCATGTCAGACCAAAGTGACAACTGTATCAAAGTCCAACTTGGTGATGCAATGAGTTTTTGGGGGGATGAGAAACAGGGGTTTGACTGGAGAGTACTTTAGAGCATTACTGACACAAAAGCAGCTGCCTTACCAAAATACCCCACTTCAACATAGAAGGTGACTCACAAAAACAACACAAGTTGAATGAAACTCTACAAGTCCAAAGATTTATCTCTGGTCACTGCTTCTTGGTCATCATTGCCTCCCTCTTAGCTTCCCTAAAGCTTGTGGGGTGGGGAGTGTCTAGACTCAGTCAAGTTTCCACCTTTCAAGATATGTAATGTTTCTTCCCTCCTACAGTGCATGTTCAAGTTTGGGGAATCTGACATCCTACAACGAGAATGTGATCATTTCACAGCAATTGGAAATGTACTGGGAGATGGTTGGGTAAGGTTTTAACGTGAAAACATGAGGACTTGAGTTTGAATGCCCGAAACTTACGTAAAAGTCAGATGCTCTAATTTGTTTTCTGTTGCCCTAATAAAACACTTACCAAAACCAACTTCATGAGGAACGTGTGGATTCCATCACATACATCCAGGTTATAGTTTATCATCTAGGGAAGCATGGAAGGAATATAGCACGGGAAGCTGGAGGATTATGCTGAAGTAGCACATATAGATAAGTGTTGATTTTATGAGGACACACATTACATATTTGTAGTTGATGTAAAAACTACATAATGAGCAAACAGGAAGAGAAAACCTAACAGTTTACCTTGGGAACACAGATGAAAAATACTCAATAAAATTTTTGCCAATCAAATGCAAGAATACATCCAAGAGATCACTCACTATGAACAGGTAGGCTTCATCCCAGAGATGTAAGGATTGTTGAACATAAGAAAAACAGTAAAGTAATGCATTATGAAAATAAGGCAAAAAAAAAATCTAAGGATCATTTCATTAGATAGTGAAAAGTCTTTTTTTTTAATTTTTTTCATCTTTATTAACCTGAGTATTTCTTATTTACATTTCGATTGTTATTCCCCTGCCCGGTTTCCTGGCCAACATCCCCCTAGCCCCTCCCCCTCCCCTTCTCTATAGGTGTTCCCCTCCCCATCCTTCCCCCATTACCGCCCTGCACCCAACCATCACGTTCACTGGGGGTTCAGTCTTGGCAGGAACAAGGGCTTCCCCTTCCACTGGTGCTCTTACTAGGCTATTCATTGCTACCTATGCAGTTGGAGCACAGGGTCAGTCCATGTATAGTCTTTGGGTAGTGCCTTAGTCCCTGGAAGCTCTGGTTGATTGGCATTGTTGTTCATATGGGGTCTCGAGCCCCTTCAAGCTCTTCCAGTCCTTTCTCTGATTCCTTCAACGGGGGTCCCATTCTCAGTTCAGTGGTTTGCTGCTGGCATTCGCCTCTGTATTTGCTATATTCTGGGTGTGTCTCTCAGGAGAGATCTACATCCGATTCCTGTCGGCCTGCATTTCTTTGCTTCATCCATCTTGTCTAATTGTGTGGCTGTATATGTATGGGCTACATGTGGGGCAGGCTCTGAATGGGTGTTCCTTCTGCCTCTGTTCTAAACTTTGCCTCCCTATTCTCTCCCAAGGGTATTCTTGTTCCCCTTTTGAAGAAGGAGTGAAGCATTCGCATTTTGGTCATCCTTCTTGAGTTTCATGTGTTCTGTGCATCTAGGGTAAATCAAGCATTTGGGCTAATGACCACTTATCAATGAGTGCATACCATGTTTTTCTGTGAGTGTGTTACCTCACTCAGGATGATACTTTCCAGTTCCATCCATTTGCCTATGAATTTCATAAAGTCATTGCTATTGATAGCTGAGTAATATTCCATTGTGTAGATGTACCACATTTTCTGTATCCATTCCTCTGCTGAAGGGCATCTGGGTTTTTTCCAGCTCCTGGCTATTATAAATAAGGCTGCTATGAACATAGTGGAGCACGTGTCTTTGTTATACGTTGGGACATCTTTTGGGTATATGCCCAAGAGAGGTATAGCTGGGTCCTCAGGTAGTTCAATGTCCAATTTTCAGAGGAACCTACAGACAGATTTCCAGAATGGTTGTACCAGTCTGCAATCCCACCAACAATGGAGGAGTGTTCCTCTTCCTCCACATACTTGCCAGCATCTGCTGTCACCTGAGTTTTTGATCTTAGCCATTCTCACTGGTGTGAAGTGAAATCTCAGGGTTGTTTTGATTCGCATTTCCCTTATGACTAAAGATGTTTAGGTGTTTCTCAGCCATTTGGTATTCCTCAGCTGGGAATTCTTTGTTTAGCTCTGAAACCCATTTTTTAATAGGGTTATTTGTCTCCCTGCGGTCTAACTTCTTGTGTTCTTTGCATACTTTGGATATAAGCCCTCTATCAGTTGTAGGATAGGCAAAGATCTTTTCCCAATCATTTGGTTGCCGTTTTGTCCTAACAACCGTGTCCTTTGCCTGAAAGAAGCTTTGCAGTTTTATGAGATCCCCTTTGTTGATTCTTGATCTTAGAGCAGAAGCCATTGGTGTTTTATTCAGGAAATTTTCTTCAGTGCCCATGTGTTCGAGATGTTTCCCCACTTTTTCTTCTATTAGTTTGAGTGTATCTGGTTTGATGTGGAGGTCCTTGATCTACTTGGACTTAAGCTTTGTACAGGATGATAAGCATGAATTGATCTGCATTCTTCTACATGTTGACCTCCAGTTGAACCAGCACCATTTGCTGAAAATGCTATCTTTTTTCCATTGGATGGTTTAGGCTCCTTTGTCAAAAATCAAGTGACCATAGGTGTGTGAATTCATTTCTAGGTCGTCAATTGTATTCCACTGGTCTATCCGTCTGTCTCTGTACCAATATCATGCAGTTTTTATCACTATTGCTCTGTAATACTGCTTGACTTCAGGGATAGTGATTCCCTCAGAAGTCCTTTTATTGTTGAGGATAGTTTTAGCTATCTTGGGTTTTTTGTTATTCCAGATGAATTTGCAAATTGTTCTGTCTAACTCTTTGAAGAATTGGATCGGTATTTTGATGGGGATTGCATTGAATCTGTAGATTGCTTTTGGTAAAATGGCCATTTTTAATACATTAATACTGCCAATCCATGAACATGGGAGATCTTTCCATCTTCTGAGATCTTCAAATTCTTTCTTCAGAGGCTTGAAGTTCTTATCATACAGATCTTTCACTTGCTTGGTTAAAGTCACACTGAGGTATTTTATATTATTTGGGACTATTATGAAGGGTGTCGTTTCCCTAATTTCTTTCTAGACTTTTTTCTCTTTTGTGTAGAGGAAGGCTACTGATTTATTTGAGTTAATTTTATACCCAGCCACTTTTCTGAAGGTGTTTATCAGGTTTAGTAGTTCCCTGGTGGAGCTTTTGGGATCACTTAAATATGCTATCATATCATCTGCAGATAGTGATATGTGAAAAGTCTTTAATAAATTCCACCACCCCTTCATGATAAAAGTATTCACAAGATTAGTGGAAAAGGAACATATCTCGATTTACTTCAAGTCGATAGTTAACACCAAATTGAATGGATAGAAATGCAAACTAATTCCACTAAAATAAGGAACAAGACATTCCACTCTGTTCATACTATTCAACATACCACTTGAAGTTTTATCTATAGCAATAAGACAGCCAAATGAGATCAAGGGGACACAAATTGGAAAGGAAGAATTGAAAGTATCATTAACTTTGGATGAAATGAGAGTACATTAGTGACCGTAAAAATTATACTAGGTATCTCCCAGAGTTGATAAACACTTTTAGCACAGTAGTTGCATACAAGATTAACTGTAAGTACTCAGTAGCCTTTATATATAGAAATGATAAACAGACTGAGGAAGAAAATGAGGAAACAATCACTCTTCACATGAGCCTCAAGATGTAGATAATGTCTATCCAAGTCAATGAAAGATTTCTATGCTTATAAGCTTATAATCTTTGAAGGAAAAATTGAAGAAGATACCAGAAAATGGAAAGATCTCGATCCTCAGGGATTGGTAGGATTAACAGTAAAAATGGTCGTTTTTATCAAAAAAGTCTACCGACTGAATGCAATCCCCATCAGAATTCCAACACAATTCTTTACAGACCAGGAAATGACAATTCTCAACTTCATAGAGAAAACCAAAATCCAAGAACCCAGGATATCTAGAACAATCCTGAATATGAAAAACAAAACAAAAAAGAACAACAACAAAAAGAACAACAAAAAATGTTGGAGGTATTACTTTCACTGATTTTTCAAGTCATACTATAAAGCTACAGTGGTAAAACCCACAAGGTATTGGCATAAAAACAGATACAACAACAAACAGAATTGAATTGTAGGCCCAGACATAAATTCACACCTAAGGACAGGGAAGCCAGAAATTATCATCTGTAAAGAAAAATCTTCAAAAAATAGATTTTGTCAAACTGGGTGTCTCCAGGTGGAAGGATGCAAATGATGCCATATTTATTATCCTGCTCAAATCTCAAGTACAAGTAGATCAACGACCTTACCATAAAACCAGAAACACTGAAGTTGATAGAGGAGAAATTAGAAAATAGCCTTAAATACTTTGGCATATGAGACAACATTCTGAACAGAACGCCAATACTATATGCTATAAGATCATCAATTAAAAATATAGGGCTATTTCCAGGGCAGCCGGAGGTAGTTATACCCAGTCTTGAAAAAAAAATACAAATAAATAAATAAGTAAATGAGTAAATACCTCAAAACAGATTTTGCATTTTAAGTCAGAGTATAAATAAATGTATTCTTTTTTTTTTTTTCCGGAGCTGGGGACTGAACCCAGGGCCTTGCGCTTCCTAGGCAAGTGCTCTACCACTGAGCTAAATCCCCAACCCCGAAATAAATGTATTCTTTTTTTTTTTCTTTTCTTTTTTTCGGAGCTGGGGACTGAACCCAGGGCCTTGTGCTTCCTAGGTAAGCGCTCTACCACTGAGCTAAATCCCCAGCCCTGTATTCTTAATTACAAATAGAAATCTTAACTTGCAAAGACTTAATACAGGACAAACAAACTTATTCTGTAAGTATTTCACAGATTTAACATTGTAAAAACTGGAACTTAATCTTCACTACAAAAAAAAAAAAAAACCCTCAACCTGCAAGGTATATTTTTATTGTTTTGTTTTCTCATTAACTTGTAATGTATATTGTTCCTGTTTTAGTCTCACAGGAAGAGAGAGGGTAATCAAACAGCATTATGTTTATGTAAATAATTGTCAAAGAATAAGCTTATTAATAATAAGATGCTTTAAAACATCTCCAAATGAAGAAAAAAATCATTAAAACAAAATATCAAACAACAAATACTAAAGATGGTGTTAGCCATTTTCTAACCTCATGATTGTGATTGCTGGGGAGTTTGTATGCTTTAGACACACAGCACCTTTACGTAGTGAAACTGCTTTTCTTTATTGTCTTTAATATCTTGTCCTTCATGCACTCAGACCTTTTCATGAAATAAACCAGGCTCACTGCACTTAATAAAATGTGGAACTGCACCACTAATGAATCCTGGCAGTCTTTTCTCATTATGTGCCTAATTTTCCTTAGAGAGCACAAACCTTCGGGTGGGGTCTTCTCATTCTTAAATCATCTTCAATTGGCAGTGAAAGGGAATATGCTCCTTCTCTGTCGAGTTCAGAGAGTCTAGTCTTGCTAACAGATAGAGAAAAGATGAGCTCTTCACAGGCCACACTATCTAAAATTACACTTGTCTTTATAGCCTGGTACTTTGAGTTTTTGCTTAGGTTTCTTTGAGACTAAAACTCAAACCAAACAAAAGAGAGAGATTAGGGATGGGTCCCTGGTTTTCCTTCTTTTGAGACAAAAATGGCATCAATAACACTCCATTTATTCAAGGTCATTCAATATTCAGTTTTCGCACAGCAAGATAAAAGAGTGGGCTCCTGGCTTTCTCTTCCAGAATATATTAATATTAATAGTCTGAGTTAATAGGGATAAATGGCTGTCTGGAGCAGATCTGTAGCCTTGTTTAAAGGACAGCATTTAATCGGGGCTTGCTTTACAGGTTCAGGGGTTCAATCCATTATCATCAAAGCAGAAAGCATGGTCCTGGAGGAGTAGAAAATGTGATATCTTATTTAAAAGGCAAGCAGGAGATGACTGGTTCCTACCTGGCTAGAAAGAGGGTCTCAAAGCCCATGCCCACAGTGACACATTTCCTCCAACAGGGCCACATCTCATGATAGTACCACTTCCAATTTGCCAAATATATTCAAACCACATTCTACTCCCTGGTTACAATAGGACAGTTCAAATACATGACTCTATAGAGGTCATACCTAGGCACAGCACAATGCAAAAAACATTATTCCAACTTTACAGTCTCCATAGTCTATAAGAGTTTCTCCAATTTTAGGAGTTCAAAGTTCAATGTTTCTTCTGAGATTAGGTAATCTCTAAACTGTAATCCCTTAAAAATCAAAAACAAAAAGAAGACCACATACCCCCCAATATCATGCAGGATATACATTATCATTCCAAAATGTCATGGTAAGAAAACACTGGATGAAACAAGATGAAAATCAACCTGAGCAAACTCCAAACTCTGCATCTCCATGTCTGGTGTCAAAGCCAAAGCATTCGTCAGATTTCTGAGTCTTTTCATCCTTGTTCACTTCTATTGCCAGATCCTGCATTTAACAGCAAGAAACTTCTTCATTCTCTGTTCTTCCATTCCCTGTTGCAAACTTTCTTCAGAAGTTTGCCTACAACTCTGGTATCTCTAACATCTTGTGGCATCCAAGACAACTTAACCTTTATAGCATCTTGTTCGAATGTCTAGGATCCACACATGATTTTCTGGGCACCTCCAAAGCGTTTTGCCACTTCTCTAGCTCTGTCCTCTGTAGCACTCTAAGCTCTTATTGACTCTAATTCCCTGATGCTTTTCTTGGTGATCATCCCACGGTTCTGGAATCTCCAATATGCTGGGGTCTTCACCTACAATCAGGTTTCACCAGTAGTCTCTCATAGACTCTCTTCATGATGCTAAGCCTCCACTTCTTTTCATGGTCCCTTCATTCCTGAGACCTCAACTGTTACTAAGGCTGTTCCTTCAACAGTGGCCATCCCTACACTCTCACAGTGCCAAGCCTCATGTGATCTCATGACCCCTTCATACCTTTAAAGCCAATACTACCTTGGTGATTCTTACACATTACAAGTCCAGATGCAGCAGGAGATACAACCTTGAACATCTCTGGAACACAGCTTCTTTACTCCAATTAGATGGAAACAGCATGGAAATCTGGGGAAAGTTTCTTCACAAGGGAGTGTATGCTTTGAATCAGCATCCTATGTATGGTGCAGTTTCTCCCACAGACAGGATCTATGGGTCCAGGAATCAAGAGGTGGAAAAGCGCATTCACTACCACTCCTAGTAGCCCACTAAATGTTGTCTCTGCAACCCTAAATTCTGCTGGGCAAGAAGTTTGGGAAGAATGCTAGCAAGTAACTGCAAGCAGTTGCATAGAAAAAGGAAACTTTCCTTCTTTCACTGACCTTATGTATGCCTCCAGCAGAAAATATTTCCCAGATTAAAGTGTGTACCACAACATCTGGATCTATGGTGTTCTTTACTTGAAACTTGATCTGTCTCAGGCTGACCTTGATCAGAGATCTGATTTCCTCTCTCTCCTGGGATTAAAGGCATGTACCACCTTTCTCTGACTAAGCTTTTCATGGTGACTATGTTTCAAGATTCATATCAAAAGCATGTGTTTTTCAGCCTCAAGATCTGAAAATCCACTATAAGATATGGGCAATATATCTTGATATTGACAGACATATCTTCAGTGACTTAACCAGAATATATTTTTGAAAAACTTTAAGCACTAAAATTTCAATAACTGGAAACCAATTACACATTAAGTCAAAAATAGGTTATCATTGTGTTATTATCATCTGCAATACTCCCTATCAGTGTTTTTATACAACAAACTTATATTCAATACACTTCCAGACTAGAATGCAATCATTTTTGCTTGATTGACTGCTGTATTTTCTATGATGAGAAACTTGAATGTAACAACATGTGAGTGCCAGGGAGCACTGGTAACTATATGTGGATTCCTAGACATTCTTTATTTGTCATTAGATATATCTGATTCTGAAATTTTAAAATACATTCCAGTTGCAATTAGCTTTATTATATATGACTTTTATTTCATCCTACTTCAAATTCATCCAGCAAAGAAGTGACACATGAATAAATACGTAATAATGTATGCTTCAAATATAAATATGACAATAAAAAGTTTACAAATCCTCAAAGAATCTCATTGCTAGAATTTGAAATGTGGCAGAAAGCTCAATAGAGTAATAAGAGTTTTCCTTTAAGTTTCTATAAGAAAACATTCAGTACGTTTCTGCAAATGACAGAACAAAAGGAAAGACAAATGGAAAATGAGAGTAAAAAGGATTGGTAAGGAAAGAAATGCAGAGGAGGTAGGTAGGTTTAGTCCTTGCCAGCTATGACACAGAAGAGTAAGCAGGAGGAGAGCCAATGGGATAATAGATGCATAGTGACACTAGTATAGTCAAGAATGGATTGTGGTGTGTTTATTTGAGAGTGTTCGTGTGTATGTATATTGTGTACAGGCATACACACTTCTGTATGCAGGTTCAATCTACCAAATGTGTACTTACAGAGGGCAAAGGTTCATGTCAGTTTTCTTCTTCAATTATTTCTCCAGCTTATGTTTTTCAGTACTTTGTAGGTTCTATTAATTTTTGAAATTCTGTTCATATATTGTCTGTGTAGACTTTTGTGAGTAAGTGTGTGTGTGTGTGTGTGTGTGTGTGTGTGTGTTTGTTCTTGCGCGTGCAAATTCTACAAAGCACATGTGAAAGTCTGGGAACAACTAGCATGAGTTGGTTCTCTTCTGTCATCTGTCTGTCTAACAACTGACCTTTCACCTGGGTAATCTTTCCAGCTGTCTACCTTATTGTTTTGAATTTGTCTCTCGGGGGAGATTCTGGAGCTTAACTAAATCTGCTATACTGGCTAACCGGCAAGATTCAGAAATCCCGTTTGTGTGTCTTCTCAACCCTGTCTCTCGTAAAATAGAAAAACAACACCACAAGTTTAGCTTTTTCATATGGGTGATAAAGATAAGAACTCAGGTTCTTACATTTTCACAGTACACTTTACCAAGTCGTCTCTCAGTTTTTAAACAAGTTTCTTCTATAGTGAAATATTAGATCTATAGGAATACTAGGCTGAAGTCTATATGTTCTCTAGTAGGAGACATCTCAAGCTGTAGATAAAAAGGCAAAACCCAGGAATATAAAATGAATTGTTTTTATCAACATTTCTTGGATCTTTTTTATTATCACCTTTTCTCTTCCCTCATTCCAGCCCAGCATTAGTAGTTGAACTCTTGTCCATCTTCATGTTAACCTTTAAGACATTCTCAATGTAGAAATGAGTAAACCTAATTACTACCAATATTAGTTATTTTTTTATTGATGTAAGAAAATATCCGATGAAAGAAGCTGAGAGGACTGAGTGAGCCAGACTCAGGCTGACTCCATGACAGGCTGAAAACCAACAGTTTGGGAGAATAGCCCAAATTTATGTTTCCAAGAACTGGAAAAGACTGAAAACAGTCAATTCCAGGAAAAAACACCACTTGCTGGCAGCCAATCAGGAAGATGCCTTACCACCTAGTCTGAGCCAACCTCGTGGGCAACCAATCAGAAGCTGTAAAAGCTGCCGCACCAGCTAGCCTGAGACAAGTATAATTAAGTAGCAAAAGTCCCCAAATCCCTCAGTGCTTTAACCAATCACAAAGGCAGCCATACTCCTGGAGATAGAGCTAATCAGTAATAGGGATGAAAGATAAAAGTCACCCATTCCTACCCTAACAGACTTAATATTGACCCTGAAATTTCCACACCTTTGTCTTCCATCCTGATGAATGGTAGACCCCCCCCCCCCCCTGCTGGCAGGTTATCTACAAAATAAACACTCTTTCCTGTTGCATATAGTTTGAGTCTGGGGTTTTCTTCCCAAATCATAACCTCTTATAAAACTTGATGAATAAAAGGGTTATTTTGCCTCTCACTTTGAAGACATTATCTATTTAACAGGGAGGACATGACTACAAACTGTGTGAAACTCATCTTAACATTGCATTACAAGCAGAGAAATGGATGCTGTGCTCAGCTCAACTTTCTCCTTTTTATTCTATTCATGACTGCAGCCCATTGAATGGTGCAGTCCACATTCTGAGTATTCTCACCTTAGTTAGGACAGTCATAATTCTCCCTTAGAGTCATTGTCTGGGATTTGTTTCCTAAGTGAATCTAGATCCTGTCATACTGACAATTAATATTAATGAATACATTATCATCCCTCAGTATTTGTATATCTCAAATTTTGCTAGCATAATTTCAACATGAATTAAATACATTATGAAATGAGAAGAGCTGTTCTATACCATGTTGAGAATTAGAGAGCAGCCGAGTCACAGAGACAGGTTTGATTTATTTTTTCACATCTTCATCACATTCTTTTGCCTTTCCTGTGTGGAGATATAGCAGAAGACATTCCTGAAGGAGAGGTATTCCCAAGGATCAGAGATTGTCATATACCAAGCAGTGTTTTAGGAATTTTGCTTTATAACACAGAAGTATGATCTCCATCTTAAACATCTCATGTGTTTATTGTGTTTTGTGGAGGTAGGTACACAAATGCAACCATAAGAATGTAGAGGTCAGAGGACAACTTGCAGCATTCATTCCTCTCCCTCTAAAGTGTCGGGTCCAGAGATCAATCTCAGGTCATCATGTTAGTGGTAAATGCCTTTACCAGGAAAGCCATCTTGTTCCACTTCCTTACACCGTCAGATAAGAAAATTGGATAGTGATTTAATTACACAGTTTGAACATGTATAGAAATATCATCCTGTACCTCCTAACAGCATTGTACACATATTAAACAATAAAACTTAATTGATAACAAGAAACACATGGATTGTTTTTCATACACATCAAACAGCAAATCACATTCACCTTTATTTAATATTTCATTTATTTACAGTCCATTTATTACCCTCTCCTCCCAGTCCCACCTTTCCCAGTTCCTCATCACATTCTCCTTCTCCCTTGCCTCTAAGAGTGTGCTCCCCACCTCCCAGATATCTCCTTTCCCTGGGGCCTCAAGTCTCTCCAGAATTAGGTGCATCCTCTCTCACTAAGACAAGATTAGACAGTCTTATGTATGTGCTGGAGGCCATTGTCCAGCTTGTGCATGCTCCTGGTTGGTGGCCCAGTCCCTGAGTGTTCCCAAGGGTCTGGGTTAGTTGACCTACTGGTCTTCCTATGGGGTTGCCCTCCCCTTCAGCTCCTTCACTCCTTCCCTTAATACCTCCATAGGAGTCCATGACTTCTGTCCAATGGTTGGGTGTCTGAATCTGTCTCAGTCAGCTTCTGGTAATGCCTTTCAGAGGTCAGCCATGCTAGACTCCTGTCTGTAAGCATCAGTAATTGTCTCAGGCCTTGCTGCCCCCCAACCCCAATACAAGATGGATTCCAACTTGGGCTGATCACTTTACAGACTTTCCTTCAGTCTCTTCTAAATTTTTATCCTTGTAATTCTTTTAGATAGGAACAATTCTGGATCAGAAATTTTGACTGTGGGTTGGTAACCAGATCCCTTCACTTAGGACCCTCTCTATCCACTAGAGGTGGACTCTTTGAGTTCCCTCTCCACACTGTTGCATATTTTGACTAAGATCACTCACATTTAGTCCCAGGAGTCTCTCATATCCCAGGTCTCTGGAACTTTCTAGAAGCCCCCCCCCCCTTCAACTGCCAGAAACTGGATATTTTCATTTATTCTCCTGGTACTCTGGGCTTCTCTCCTTCTCCCCTCTCCCCAAACCTGATCCTGTCCCCTTCCCCCCCTTTTTTGTTAAACTTCTTAGTGTCTATGGGTTGTATCCTGGATATTCTGTACTTTTTGTTTAATTTTCACTAATCAGTAAGTATATACCCATGTTCTTTTTGGTCTGGGTTACCTCAATCAGGATGATATTTTCTAGTCCCATCTGTTTGCCTGTAAATTCACAATATCCTTGTTTTATTAGCTGAATAGTGTTCCACTATGCAAATGAATCACATTGTCTGTATATATTCTTCAGTGGAGGGACATCTGTAAGCTTCCAGGTTCTGGCTATTATAAGTAAGGTGAACATAGGCCGTGAACATAATAGAGTACATGTCCATGAAATATGGTGTAGCATCTTTTGGGATATATATATATATATATATATATATATATATATATATATATATATATATATGTAGTATAGCTGGCTCTTCAGGAAGAACCATTTCCACTTTTCTCAGGAATCACCAGATTGATTGCCAGAGAGTTTGTACCAGTTTTTAATCCCCCCAGCAACAGAGGACTGTTTCATTGGTAGGCGTCTTCTACCTCTATGTCTGTGTTTACTATATTTCTTTAAGGATATTATTTGTATTCTTCTTAAAGGGCTCTATCTATATTATGGGATGGAATTTTATGTCAGCATATTGCCTTTCACCTATGTTAGGGTATTTAAGGCTTGCTGTGGTGGGAGAGCTGGGTTGCAATGTTGCCAAATTACATTGGCTTCTGTTGCTTGTCACCTGGTCACCTCTGGTGTTAACTGGGCTGTGTGTCTGTGACTAGAGGTGGCCCCCTTGGGAGCTGGAGAGCTCTGTGACATGGGTTAGAGCAGGCCTCCTGGAAGATAAGCAGTGCGGTCTCTCAATGAAGGGGAGGGGCTCCTTTGAACTTAGATAGTGCAAGCATCCTGTGTCCCTGGTTAGAGCAACCTTCCTGTATCACTGGCTAGGGCAACCTTCCTGTATCACTGGCTAGGGCAGACTTCCTGGGAAATTTGTGGGATATGAGAGGGAGCAGGTTGGTCATCTGCCTCATCTTCTTCCTTAGATATGGATTAAGTCATTAGTCATTAATCATAAGTATTATAAGCTTTACTTAACAAGACAAAATTATGAAGTCTTGAAATTTGGGTCAAATCTTCTATTTTTATTTTTTCCAGATGTGTTAGCTATGTAGGTTGTTAAATCTCTATAATTTACATTATATCCCATATAATGTGTTTATACGGTTATGAAACATTATTGATTTTTATTTCTGACATTTTATTTTCAACATGTCGATTTTATTTTACCATTCATGCTGGCACACTTTAAAAAAATTGTTTTAAAAAAGAATGCCTCTCGCACTCGAGTGGCAGGTCCCTTGCAGGCCAGACACCACCCAGACCTGAAGGGACCCGGCCAACAGTTCTCTGCACCCAAATCCCGTGGGAGGGAGAGCTAAACCTTCAGAGGGGCAGACATGCCTGGGAAGCCAGACGTGTGTGCACTCTGCCCACATTTCTTACTCCAGAGGAAAACAACTAATGCCATCTGGGATCCTGGTGCATGGGGATTCCAGGAAGAGGCACTGCAAGCCCTCCTGGTTGCTGCCCTCATGGAGTGCTCAAAAGCAGCACCCCACGAGCAACTTCAGCCGCAGGACCACAGGTAAGACCAACTTTTCTGCTCCAAGTTGAACTCAGGACACAGGCCCACAGGAACAGCTGAAGACCAGTAGACAGGAAAGACTACAGGCCTGAAAGCAGAACACTCTGTTCCCATAACTGGCTGAAAGAAAACAGGTCTACAGCACTCCTGACACACAGGCCTATAGGACGGTCTAGCCACTGTCAGAAATAGCAGAACAAGGTAACACCAGAGACAACCTGATGGTGAGAGGCAAGCGCAGGAACCAAAGCAACAGAAACCAAGCCTACATGGCATCATCGGAGCCCAATTCTCCCACCAAAGCAAACACTGAATATCCAAACACACCAGAAAATCAAGATCTAGATTTAAAATCACATTTGATCATGATGCTGGAGGACTTCAAGAAAGACATAAAGAACTCCCTTAGAGAAATGCAGGAAACATAAATAAACAAGTAGAAGCCTATAGAGAGGAATCACAAAAATCCCCAAAAGAATTCCAGGAAAACACAATCAAACAGGTGAAGAAATTAAAAATGGAAATAGAAGCAATAAAGAAAGCAAAAAGGGAAACAACCCTGGATATAGAAAACCAAAGGAAGAGACAAGGAGTCATAGATACAAGCATCACCAACAGAATACAAGAGATAGAAGAGAGAATCTCAGGAGCAGAAGATTCCATAGAAATCATCGACAAAACAGTCAAAGATAATGGACAACAGAAAAAGATACTGGCCCAAAACATACAGGAAATTCAGGACAAAATGAGAAGATCAAACCTAAGGATAATAGGTATAGAAGAGAGTGAAGACTCCCAGCACAAAGGACCAGTAAATATCTTCAACAAAATCATAGAAGAAAACGTCCCTAATCTAAGAAAAGAGATGCCCATAGACATACAAGAAGCCTACAGAACTCCAAATAGATTGGACCAGAAAAGGACCTCCTCCCGGCACATAATAGTCAAAACACCAAATGCACAAAACAAAGAAAGAATATTAAATGCAGTAAGGGAAAAAGGTCAGGTAACATGTAAAGGCAGACCTCTCAGAATCACACCAGACTTTTCGCCAGAGACTATGAAAGCCAGAAGATCCTGGACTGATGTCATACAGACCCTAAGAGAATACAACTGCCAGCCCAGGTTACTGTATCCAGCAGAACTCTCAATTAACATAGATGGAGAAACCAAGATATTCCATGACAAAACCAAATTTATACAATATCTTTCTCTAAATCCAGTGCTACAAAGGATTATAAATGGTAAATCCCAACATAAGGAGGCAAGCTACACCCTAGGAAAAGCCAGAAACTAATCATCTTGGCAACAAAACAAAGAGAAGAAAAGCACATAAAAATAATCTCACATTGAAATATGAATATAACAGGAAGCAATAATCACTGTTTCTTTTTTTTTTTTTCTGTTGTCAAGGTCTCGTTTATTGGGATGAACTTTACAGCTTTTAAGACTTTCAGGTAGGGGGAGTGACCTTTGTGAAATATGAAGGAGGGGGAGATGAGGGTATAGGCAGTGATAGCTGGAGGCAAAGAAGTCGGGCGATGAGGTCAGGTGGTGGAGACACTGGGTGTTGACTGAGGAGATAACTGGTATCTGCTAAGGGAGCTGAGGCATCCCTTGAATGTTACCTTCCTGTGCCGTAAATTCATGGGAGAAGCTTTGTCCAACAATCTTAAGACTTATGGCAGTCATCTTAGTGGTGAGTCTCTGTGGCCAAACAGCCCAGAGTCACTTTGAACCATGCAGTCAAAAAGCGGCTAGGCCCAAATCCAACATGGCTCCGTGCATCTCCCCCATTTTTCTTTTAAAAAAGACCATTAGGTGGAAGTAGTGGTCTGAGAGAGATCAGACATGCCTCACAGAGTGCCCAGCTCGGCCATGGTGAGCCACTCTTGCAGTTAGGACTGCACCCCAATGCTTAGGAATGAACTTATGCTGTAACACACCGTTCTGGGCTATACGTGTGTGTTATTTGGGGGAGAAACTGGGCAGAGGAGCATTTGACCGGCCCGTACATTTAAACGGGGTGTAGCCACCTCTGTCTTAGGATCAACCTCTCGAACCCCAGCCTTATCTGTCATAGGATCACCTTGTCGCCCCCAAGGCACCATGTCTTAGATTGGTCAAGGGTCAGAGGAAGTTGCCCGTCCCTGAGGGTAGCTACATTGGATCATCTTCTCATTCCTCTTACTTGAGCCCAGGGGCGAAAGAGTAGGAGCCAGATGGCATTAATATAAGAGATTGTGGAAATTGTTCCTCTCCCGATAAGTAGTGGGCACCTCATCTGATTCGTTATCTCTCTGGTTCTCCTCAGCTGCTACCACCAAGGGCCTAGTCAAGCCTCTCCTGTAATAAAATTTAGAATTCCCAATTGTTAGCAACTACTCCAGAAAGTTCACCCACTGTGCTTGCTTAACAATAGAATGGGGGGAGGGTAACTCCAGACACTGCAGACACAATGGCTGCAGCAGTAATGGCTGCTACAATAGCAGCGAAAGTGCCAAGGTCTTTCCCAGGACATTTCAGGATCTCTGGATCAACCAGCAGACAAGGGAACCATGTCTGAGATCTGCAGAACCAGGGCAGAGTTCCCCAGTCCACAGCAGCTTCCAGCAAGCAGCAGTGCACAGAGGGTCGGAGCGCAGGCCGCGGTGGGACGGGACACAATGACTGCAGCAACGCCAGAATTTCTGTGATGACAAAAGATGAGTGGGAATCCTCCATATTCCTCCAAGGACACAGGAATGACTCCAGGGACCCGAACCAGGAGAGCTGATTCTTCATGCTCCCAGGATCAGCAAGTCTCAGCAACCACCTCTGGCAGCTGGCATACTCTTGTAGCATCCTGTAGAAAAAACACAAAGATTCCCTCTTCCCCATATAAAATATCTGAACAGGATCATGCCAATATGTGGATCTTTCTATTTCACCTAGGCAGAATTATGCCTAGTTGTAGGATGCCATAAACTCAGAGTGTTCCTTGGCATCCAAATTTTAAAATTGAAATAAAAGGAGCATATTTTAGCATACAGGGATAACTCCCCTTTTTTATTTATTAAAATATTGTTAAAATATTATTTATTTATTTTTTTTTATTAACTTGAGTATTTCTTATATACATTTCGAGTGTTATTCCCTTTCCCAGTATCCGGGCAAACATCCCCCTCCCCCCTCCCCTTCCTTATGGGTGTTCCCCTCCCAACCCTCCCCCCATTGCCGCCCTCCCCCCACCAGTCTAGTTCACTGGGGGTTCAGTCTTAGCAGGACCCAGGGCTTCTCCTTCCACTGGTGCTCTTACTAGGATATTCATTGCTACCTATGGGGTCAGAGTCCAGGGTCAGTCCATGTATAGTCTTTAGGTAGTGGCTTAGTCCCTGGAAGGTCTGGTTGCTTAGCATTGTTGTACATATGGGGTCTCCAGCCCCTTCAAGATCTCCCAGAATTACATGACTGGGAAATACACAACGAGAAGGCTGGTTTTGGGAGTCCTTTAAAGTATCTCTAAGGCTTTTTTAAAACTACCTTTGCTTCTAAGGAGCCCGTGGGGGGGGGGGGGTCTAGCTGAGAGAAAACTGGCTGTATGTGGGAAATTTCATGCTCCTGATAATAAAATGGTAATAAAATCTCATCCGGCTCCCGAGGCTTAGAGCAGAGGGGATGTTTATGGTGGAGGGGGTTCCCCAACACAGGTGCAGCTGCTTTCCAGGTTGTGAGGTTTCCAGCCCTACAGGGCAGCTGGGGTTATGGACTCTGTGGCCTCCTGCTAGGGCAGTTCCTTTACTTTGGGAGAAAACACTCAGTTGTCCCGCCCTGGCGCCAGGCAGCTTCACTCCAGGCTCCAATTGAATGGTGTCACAACATAGTGGTATTCACAGTCTGTGCTGGAGTGGTTTGCCCCAGGGAAGGTAAACAGCTAGGGAGGACATTTCAGAGGGTGGCAGTGTCCTCCCAAAGGTTAGCCAGTGATTGGGGATAGAACTTGGGAGTCAGCCTTTCACAAAGGCATGCTTCTCAGCAGGAAATGTGGGTGGGGCGGAGCAGTCCCCTGATAGAGACAAAGCTTCTTTGAATCTTTATCGGAAGGCCTGGCCTCTTGCGAGAGGGGTACCCAGGACGCCTGGGCAGGGAGAAAACTCCAGTGTGTAATCTCATTACCCTCCCTCACTCTGCCAACTTAGAGCGCACAGCGGGCCGAGCATCCCTCCAGCCCATGAGGTCACCTCCTGCAGCGTCATAACCCATACTGGAGACTTTTGGGTAGACCAGGAGTAGTTGGGACAGCCCAGACCAGATCCGGTCAACAGTCTCACCTTCCCAGGCAGGCTGCTCCACCAAACTACAGCAGTCTTAGAAAACTTAATGAGAACCAGTTGTAGTGGCCGCTGGCAAACTTTTTCAGAGTCGCTGATTGGTCAGTGGCGGAGAGCTGTAGCCAATCAGCGCGGTGTTTGGGCGCGCATTGTGGACCAAAGGTCCAAGTGGGCATCTGGCGGGCATAGTGGCCTGCAGAGACTCGAGGTGTGGAGTGCAGAGCCAGGGAGGAGTGAGCATGTCTTGGGACCCGACAGCCAGGCGGCTGGCACCGCCATCACCGCTATCGCTGCTCCTGGTGCTGGTGCTGCTGTCATGAGCCGGGGCTCTGCGTTCTGAAGAGCTCTTTCCTTATGGGAAGTCGTGGGGAGACTGGCTGCCGCGGGAGGGCGAAGTGGAAAGCTCCGTGGCTGTGAAGCTAGCAGTACCTCTACGCTTCTACGGTGTCCAGTTCAGCAACGTCTATGTAAGTTCAGCTCGCAGAGGTGCGTGGCTTGGTGTGGGGTTGTAGTTTCTTCCCAGGGTGTGGAGCAACTAACCTCCATGTTTAACTGTCATCGCCACTGGGGACCACACTTAGCAGCGGCGCTGCAGCTTCTTGATCCCTATTGTGGAGGAATAAGGATCATTTCAAGGGAGAACTGGAACTTCGACTTCCCAGGCAGGAAGATGAAGTTGAGGAGGTTAGTGCGGTTTGCGTTTAGGGACGGTAGGAGGCTGTGCACGCAGGCATAGCAATCTAATTAAGGACACGGCGCCCAAGGTGCGCAGTGGTGGAGAAAGATGAGCGGGTTCAAGGGCGGCCAAACCAGTGGGTAGCAGTGCACTTGAGCAGTCGCCAAAGTTGAGTTTGTTACCCAGGATGTGTCTCAACCTGCAAAGAGGAGGGAGTCTTCTTGACTCGAGTAGAACTCGGACTGTAGGTGCGTTCGACTGGTGGTTGCCCACCACCAGTATGAGCGACCACCGTTTTGCCCTTTTAAAAATGTTTTTGTAGGGGCTGGGGATTTAGCTCAGTGGTAGAGCGCTTACCTAGGAAGCGCAAGACCCTGGGTTCGGTCCCCAGCTCCGGAAAAAAAGAACCAAAAAAAAAAAAAATGTTTTTGTGGGGCGGGATTCACGTGCCACCTCATGCGTGTGAAGAGCAGAGAACAACCAGTTTTTTTTTTTTTTTAATCCCACCTTCTGTCGGGTCCTAAAACTCAAGTCATCAGGTTTGACAGCAGAGTGCCCTTACCTGCTGAACTGTCTCACTGCCCTGTGGTCTTATTGTAGGTGGGCACCAATGGCATCATCTCCACCCAGGACTTACCCAGGGAGACTTCATATGTCGTTGATGATTTTCCTACTGACTTCCCAGCCATCGCCCCATTCCTGGCTGACATCCACTCGAGTCACAGCAGTGGCCGGATCCTGTATGGAGGACACCTCCTGGGCTGTGCTGAGTCTGGCTGCTTACTACCTGTGCACAGGCTTCCCGCTGACCGGGTCCAGCTTCCCCCCTACCCACTTCTTCTTTGCCACCTGGGAGCAAGTGGGCGCCTAGGAGGAGGACAGGCTTGGGGCTGCGTGGTTTGGAGAGGTAAGCGAGGGGTACCCTGCAGCTGAATAAACAGAAGGGTTGGGCTTGAACCGGAAACTAAGACATTGGCTAAGAGGCGTTCCCTTGATTCTGCTCCTCAACACTAAGAAAATCACTTAGTAAAATGAGGGACTAAGGTGCAGATACCAAAGACCCTGAGGGAACTTAAGGCACTTTACAGGTTTTTTTTCTTTTTTCTAGAATCACCTACAAGTACACAAATAGTTCTAATGATATATTCATCAAAAAAATTAAAAATTTGGGAAATTTAAAAAGGAACAACTTTTTTTTTTTTTATATGAGCTGGGTGTGGTGTCACTCACCTTCAATCCCAGCAAAGTCAGAGAGGCAAACAGATCTCTGTGAGTTCTAGGCGAGCCTGGTCTACAAAGTGAGTTCCAGGACCGAATACAGAGAAACCCTGTCTGGAGAAACCAAAAATAACCTGTAGGTTCGTGTGTACATTTCTATTTATTTCTTTAATATTGTTGCCGTTGACAACAGTGGGTCCACAGTGCCCATATTACTGTTTTACTTGCTTGTTCTGCTGTTTAGTATGCTCTGGTCAGTGTATTTCTGTAACATTTATTACAACCGTTTAAAATCTCACTCTTCCTAGTGGTCATTAAGGTTGCTCCTGTGACATTTTTACTATAATCAATACTATAAAATGCTTTATAAGGTTTTTATTTTATTCGTGTTTGTGTGTGTGTGTGTGTGTGTGTGTGTGTGTGTGTGTGTGTCTTTCTTTTTGTCTGCTTGTGTTGGTAGGTCCAGAAGAGGGCTTGGGCCCCCTGAAGCTGGAGTTGTTACATACAGGCAGTTGTGAACTGCTTGACTGACAGTGGATACAGAGATTTGAGCTAGCATGCTGAACGGACTACAAGGTGCTGAGCCACCTCTTCAAAGCCAACACTTCTTAAAGTGTCAAAACACTGCACAGCCTTAGCTGACATCACAGGAGAGTGAGCAAGGATGCCATGAACTTCTTAGTAAGTTCCCTGTAGCTTTCTCCACATTGCCTTTGTAACAGTTTACATACTTCTGTCTGCAGGAGCCTGCTTTGCAGTCTCCCTGGAGAAAACACCAACTCTGCTCTGGCTTTGGTCTTGGCAACATGTGAAGCGGGTATGGGTGGGTGAGGGTAAATGGCCTCATTCCTGGTGTAGGTAGAGACAGAGTCCTCTTGTGAAATTCCACCTGGGTGTAAAATGCCATAGACCTGGAGCAAATCTGTGTTTGCTTTAACTCCCCTAGTGCCTCTGAGCTACAGAAGTGATGTCTTCCCTAAGAGCTTGCCCATTGTTCCTGTGTTTGTTCTGTGAACTTAAAGGAAGAGACATGTTTTCCTAAAGCCTGCACCAGCAGAGATGGAGAAATAAACATTGTTTGAAGTTACAGTTTCTTACTTGACAGGTTAACATCCAGGTTTGTTTACTGACTAGCCTTGTAATGCCTTGGGTTTGACATCTCAATTACAGTTCAACAGAATACCTTCAACTCAAACACTGCCTCCTTCGGGCAGGTCAGCTAGAAGGCTAGAGAAGACAGTCCCCACTGTTAAGTTTCATTCACTCAGTCATTCATTCATACATTCTTTTTAAAACGTTTATCTAATATCATGTATAACAAGCTTATAGTGGAAAAAAATACTTTTCTAATACAAGCAACTAGGTCGCCAATTCTAATATTTCTATTTTCTTACAGTCTTTTTTAAAATTTTTAATTTATGAGTGAGAGTGTGGGTGTGCATGCACATGTGTGCATATGCATGTGTGAACCAGAGGTCAACTTTAAATGTCTTTGCTTGGGAGACATCTTGTCTTTCTACTCAGGGTCTCTCTGGGACCTGGGGCTCCCCAGTTAGGCTAGGCTTGCTGGCCAGTGAGCCCTAGGGATCTGCTTGTTTTTGTCTCCAGAGCAGAGATTACAAGTGTGCTGCCACGACCTGCTTTTGATCTGGGTGCTGCCATTCAAATCAGGACTTCATGCACGCACAGCAAGTACTTCATAGGGTGTGCTGCCTTCCCAGCTTCTCCTGTAATGTTAAAAAAAATCTGTGTCACAGGGTTAGGGTTAGGAGCTAGGGTTTAGGGTTAGGAGTAAGGGGTTAGGGTTAGGGTTATATATGCAGAGAGTCATATATATCATGTATAATCTCTATCTGAACAAAGTCAATATTTGTTAATTCAGAAACTACTTTTACCCGTTTTCCTTATATCGGCACTGAAATAGACATAGACTCTAAGCGGAATGCTCTTACTCTGAATGGCCTCTCTTACATTTAGTAGGAACACCATTGATAACCTTTTGTTGTGGTAATATGGTAGACTCTCCAGCTAGAGCTTCCTCCAAACCCATCTTGATTCAGGGATTCCATTAGGGTAGGTTTCAGTGAGCAAGCAATTTCTCCAGGATAGAAGGCAGAGCATGTATCAGCCTGTGCGCTGGAGGTTAATGTACTAGGGGCATGGCAGGCACAGTGTCTTTCAGAAGAGCAGGGTTCTGGGACAGGAGCACTCAAGGGTAGAGACGTTGTCCCCTCTGAGGACTGCAATTGGTTCCTGGAAGTAGGCAGCCTTGAACGATTTGAAGTGGGGGAGTCTGACGTTTATATTGTTCCTTTTGTTTTGCTTTTGATCACCCCCCCCCCATGCATCTCAGGTTGGCCTCAAACCTCAAAATGGAGGATGATCTTGAATCTCTGATCCTTTTGACCTGACTGACCTGTGCTGAGATAGTGGGTGTGCAGCATCACACCCTACCCATTTGATGGGAACTGAACCGAGAGTGCAGGCTGACCAGGCACTCTACTAGCTAAGCCACAGTCTTTCTGGTGACCTTAGTTAGTAAGGGTCAAAGGGCAAACTACTTAGACAACTGTTAAATAGTCTGTTTGTTCACACCATCAGACTTCTCTTTAAATTTTTTAAATTGTGTTTATGCACATGGGTCATATGTCTACACACCGTTGCATGCAGTGCCCGTGGAATACCCTGGACCGGATTACCTACAGTTGTGAGCTGTCATGTGAGTGCTGGGAAATGAACAAGGGTCCTCTGGAAGAAGAGCCAATGATCTCAACCAGGGAGCCATCCCTCTGCCCCCCTCTCCTTACCTTCTTGCAGGAGTGTTTTATACTGTCTTCTCGACACAGTCCCACAGGATAAGTACAGTAATTACTGTTTATATCACAGAAGAGAAAATAATTTTCAAATCTGCCTTAAGTGAGGCAAAGTCACCTTAGAAGACATACTTTTCCCCTTTATTACATTTTTCATGCAAGACTCATTTTCTGTACACAAATCATATAAGTAGTTACAGTAACAATCGCTGTGCTTTTTCTGAAGACATCTAATAAATAAGGTTAGCGTTTTAGTGTTCATTGTGGCTTTGGTGCTAGGACAGTTCTTGGAGCCATATTCAGAGGAAGTGTGAACTGGAGTGAAGTTGCTGTGAAGGATGCTTCTGATGATAACCTCACTATGAAATTACTGTTCTGCTGCTCCCAAGGAAAATTCAGCTGAATTAGCTAGCCTCTTGCAACAGAAAAAGCAAACAAAAAAAAATTAGAGCAAGAAGCATTTGCACTGAGGCTCCGGGGTCTTGAGGCTGCGGTGAGTCCCAAGTGTTTTAGTGTTTATTTGACATGAAGGTTACAGCCCTAGAGAGATGAGTTTACTACTTAGGATTCTCATTTCATTAGCAACATTTCATTAGAAACAGTCTTTGACAGTTTCCTTTTGGTGTCCGTGCATGCGGTACCTGTGTCTCTGTGTGTGCCTGCGCATGTGTGCGCATGTGCAGGCACACACAGACATTCATGCATGGCTCACATTTGTGTGGAGATGCATGTGTGTGCAGACCAGAGAAGAACTTTGAGTGTCATTCCTTAGGCACTATCCACCTTTTAAAAATTACTTATTTGTTCTGCGTACGTGTGCATGCTTTGACACTGTGGTAGTCAGAACACAACTTCAGAGTCAGCTCTCTGCTAATCCTCCTTCATGGGGTCTGGGAATTGAGCTGTGGTCATCAGGCTTCCGAGGTAAGTGCCTTTAACCTGCTGAGTACTCTATCCAGCTCCCTTTCAAATCATTTTCAGGCACACCTCCCTCTGACCCAGTACTCAGCAGCTAAGCCAGGATTGATTGTTGGGTGACGAGGCTCTCGGAGTTGCCTTCCTTCTTATGGGACTACAGATCTGGGACTGACAGACACCATGACTGTTTTTGTTCAGTGTGTATTCTAGGGATCAAACTCAGGTGCTTATGCTTGAATAGCAACTCCTCACACTGAACCATATTCCCAGCTCTTCCTTCAATTTTGCAGTTCTGGGACTTGAACACAAGTCCTCATGAAGGTTAGCTAAGTAAGTCCTTCATGAACGAGCAACACCCATAGGCACAATAATTCTTTCATTACACCTTCCAGGTACTTGTGAAGTCAGGAACAAGGCAGAAAACACTTGCAGCAGTGGTCTTGGAAGACACAAGCCCTCGGTCTTCATTTTCTAAGCTGTAGATTGACATGGTAGTGCTGACTTTTTAGGGTTGTCATGAGAATTAACCAAGGCGATGTGTTGTTCCTGCCATGTAATGATCCTGTGGTAGAACTCCTTTATGTAAGGACTTGGTTGTTTTATTTCATTTTATTCTCTCTCTGTGTGTGCATGTATGTGTATGTATATGTTTACGTGCTACATGTGAATATGTATGTCTATGTATGGTGTGTGTGTATGTAAATAATCTATGTTTATCAACCCGATAACTCCTAATGAAATAGAAGCAGTCATTGAAGGTCTCCTAACCAAAAAGAGCCCAGGTCCAGACAGGTTTAGTGCAGAATTCTATCAGACCTTCATAGAAGACCTCATACCAATATTATCCAAACTATTCCACAAAATTGAAACAGATGGAGCACTACCGAATTCCTTCTATGAAGCCACAATTACTCTTATACCTAAACCACACAAAGACCCAACAAAGAAAGAGAACTTCAGACCAATTTCCCTTATGAATATCGACGCAAAAATACTCAATAAAATTCTGGCAAACCGAATCCAAGAGCACATCAAAACAATCATCCACCATGATCAAGTAGGCTTCATCCCAGGCATGCAGGGATGGTTTAATATACGGAAAACCATCAACGTGATCCAGTATATAAACAAACTGAAAGATAAAAACCACATGATCATTTCACTAGATGGTGAGAAAGCATTTGACAAAATTCAACACCCCTTCATGATAAAAGTCCTGGAAAGAATTAGGAATTCAAGGCCCATACCTAAACATAGTAAAAGCCATATATAGCAAACCAGTCGCTAACATTAAATTAAATGGAGAAAAACTTGAAGCAATCCCACTAAAATCAGGGACTAGACAAGGCTGCCTGCTCTCTCCCTACTTATTCAATACAGTTCTTGAAGTTCTAGCCAGAGAAATCAGACAACAAAAGGAGGTCAAGGGGATACAGATTGGAAAAGAAGAAGTCAAAATATCACTATTTGGAGATGATATGATAGTATATTTAAGTGATCCCAAAAGTTCCACCAGAGAACTACTAAAGCTGATAAACACCTTCAGCAAAGTGGCTGGGTATAAAGTTAACTCAAATAAATCTGTAGCCTTCCTCTACACAAAAGAGAAACAAACCTAGAAATAAATTAGGGAAATGACACCCTTCATAATAATTCCAAATAATATAAAGTACCTGGGAGTGACTTTAACCAAGCAAGTAAAAGATCTCTACAATAAGAACTTCAAGCCTCTGAAGAAAGAAATTGAAGAAGACCTCAGAAGATTGAAAGATCTCCCATGCTCATGGATTGGCAGGATTAATATAATAAAAATGGCCATCTTACCAAAAGCAATCTACAGATTCAATGCAATCCCCATCAAAATACCAATCCAATTCTTCACAGAGTTAGACAGAACAATTTACAAATTCATCTGGAATAACAAAAAACCCAGGATAGCTAAAACTATCCTCAACAATAAAAGGACTTCTGGGGGAATCACTATACCTGAACTCAAGCAGTATTACAGAGCAATAGTGATAAACACTGCATGGTATTGGTACAGAGACAGACAGATAGACCAATGGAATAGAATTGAACACCCAGAAATGAACCCACATAACTATGGTCACTTGATTTTTGACAAAGGAGCCAAAACCATCCAATGGAATAAAGATAGCATTTTCAGCAAATGGTGCTGGTTCAACTGGAGGTCAGAATGTAGAAGAATGCAGATCGATCCATGCTTATCACCCTGTACAAAGGTTAAGTCCAAGTGGATCAAGGACCTCCACATCAAACCAGATACACTCAAACTAATAGAAGAAAAAGTGGGGAAGCAACTGAAACACATGGGCACTGGAGAAAATTTCCTGAACAAAACACCAATGGCTTACGCTCTAAGATCAAGAATTGACAAATGGGATCTCATAAAACTGCAAAGCTTCTGTAAGGCAAAGGACACTGTAGTTAGGACAAAACGGCAACCAACAGATTGGGAAAAGATCTTTGCCAATCCTACAACAGATAGAGGCCTTATATCCAAAATATACAAAGAACTCAAGAAGTTAGACCCCAGGGAGTCAAATAACCCTATGAAAAAATGGGGTTCAGAGCTAAACAAAGAATTCACAGCTGAGGAATGCCGAATGGCTGAGAAACACCTAAAGAAATGTTCAACATCTTTAGTCATAAGGGAAATGCAAATCAAAACAACCCTGAGATTTCACCTCACACCAGTGAGAATGGCTAAGATCAAAAACTCAGGTGACAGGAAATGCTGGCGAGGATGTGGAGAAAGAGGAACACTCCTCCATTGTTGGTGAGATTGCAGACTGGTACAACCATTCTGGAAATCAGTCTGGAGGTTCCTCAGAAAATTGGACATTGAGCTACCTGAGGACTCAGCTATAGGCATATACCCAAAAGATGTCCCAACATACAAAAAAGACACGTGCTCCACTAATGTTCATAGCAGCCTTATTTATAAGAGCCAGAAGCTGGATAGAACCCAGATGCCCTTCAACAGAGGAATGGATACAGAAAATGTGGTACATCTACACAATGGAATATTACTCAGCTATCAAAAACAATAACTTTATGAAATTCATAGGCAAATGGATGGATCTGGAAAATAACATCCTGAGTGAGGTAACCCAATCACAGAAGAACACACATGGTATGCACTCATTGATAAGTGGCTATTAGCCCAAATGCTTGAATTGAGCTAGATGCACAGAACACATGAAACTTAAGACGGATGATCAAAATGCGAATGCTTCACTCCTTCTTTAGAAGGGGAACAAGAATACCCTTGGCAGGGAATAGGGAGGCAAAGATTAAAACAGAGGCAGAAGGAACACCCATTCAGGACCTGTCCCACATGTGGCCCATACATATACAGCCACCCAATTAGACAAGATGGATGAAGCAAAGAAGTGCAGGCCAACAGGAGTCGGATGTAGATCTCTCCTGAGAGACACAGCAAGAATACAACAAATACAGAGGCGAATGCCAGCAGCAAACCACTGAACTGAGAACGGGACCCCCGTTGAAGGAATCAGAGAAAGAACTGGAAGAACTTGAAGGGGTTCGAGACCCCATATGAACAACAATGCCAACCAACCAGAGCTTCCAGGGACTTAGCCACTACCCAAAGACTATACGTGGACTGACCCTGGGCTCCAACTGCATAGGTAGCAATGAATAGCCTAGTAAGAGCACCAGTGGAAGGGGAAGCCCTTGGTCCTGCCAAGACTGAACCCCGAGTGAACGTAATTGTTGGGGGGAGGGCGGTAATGGGGGGAGGATGGGGAGGGGAACACCCATATAGGGGGAGGGGGAGGGGCTAGGGGGATGTTTGCCTGGAAACCGGGAAAGGGAATAACATTCGAAATGTAAATAAGAAATACTCAAGTTAATAAAAAAAGAAAAGAAAAAAAAACATAACAAAAAATAATCTATGTTTATGCTGTATATGAAATTGTGTGTCTGCATGTTCATGATGTGTATGTATGTCTGCATTTGTGCATTATGTGTGTGTTTGTATATGTGTGTGTGATGTGTGTGTCTGTGTATAGTTTATGTGTATGATGTGTGTATGTGCATGATGTGTGTGCTTGTGTGTGTTTGTATGGTGTGTTTATATGCATATGGTGTGTGCATGTTGTGTGTGAGTATGTGGTGTCTGTATGGTACGTGGATACTGCATTGAGGCCACTTGTGTGTGCATGATATATATGTGGGGTGTGTGTATGGTATGTGTGTAGGACATGTATGGTATGTGGTTTTGTATGATTTATGTGTGCACATAGCGGGGTGCACATGCAGAGATTGGGAGGAGATCCTTCCGGTACCAGTTCTCTCCTTTTACATGGGTTCCTGGAACTGAACTCAAGGAACTGAACTGATTTCAAGGCAAGGGATTTATTTACCTTTCGAGCCTTCTCTGGCCCTCTCTATAAGTACTTTTTAAATGGAGGGTTTTCCAAATTACTGTTTTGGGTTTTTTCCCCTTTGTTTTTCTTATCTTTTTGTAGGGGAATTTGGTGGGGAAAATTCTGTAGCTTTCTTGTTTTTTAACTTTTCCAAACATCCATATTGTTCTTCAGATATTGCCATAGGCTGAATGGGCTTCAGGACTTGTTCCGTTCGATGAGGTTTTGAACACAGGGTGTGTTTTCAATTACTCCTGTGGAAGGCTCTTCTGAATACTTTGAAGACCATGGGATTGAACTCTTGCTTTGATAGATTTTTTTTTTGAGGTAGATTTTGGCACACACCAATCTCTTTTGCCTGGAAGATTCTGTGATCTCTACATAGTTTTCTTACATCTGGTATAGTAATATTAATATTAGTCACTGGAAATGACATCAGAGGAATAATATCTTTACAGTGTGAAATGTTTCTGCTCTCTTCATTCCCTCCAGGATGTTCACATTGGGTGTGACAGAGTGTTCTACCTGGCATGCAAGAATGGCATGGTGCAACTGCATTACAAAAATGAACAAATAAAGTGTTTGTTCATTTAGTTAATCTGAGATTTCTTAAACTGTCACTTCATAGAGCAAAGAGGTTATGGCTGGAAGATCTGAGTAATGATGGGTACCGTTTTTTGTTGTTGTTGTTGTTGTTGTTGTCGTCGTCGTTGTTGCTCTGTGTGTTTTTGGTGTCATGGGAAGGCTGCTGTGTTCTCACTGGGGAGGAGGGTGTTATCTAGAACTGAGTTAGATAGTATGTCGAAGGTTTTTGTTGATGAGGAATTTCATTTGGGTTGGAAGGACCACAGGAATGGAAACTGAGTGTGAGTGGTAGGAGAGCTTGCCCTAGTCTGGGCTGCATCCTGGGAGAGGGATGGGAGTGTGGAGGTTGCTTCAGAAAAGCATCTGTATCTGTAGTCAGGAAGCAGAGAAAGATGGGTGTTGTATGCAGTGCAAGCCTGAGCCCAGGGAATGGTGGTGTCTATATTTAGGGTGGGTCTTCCCTCCTTAATTAATCTAATCAAGATACGTTATCAGAGACATGCCTGGTGACTGTTTCCTGGATGGTTGTAAATACCGTCAGATTGACAGCTAATAGTATGCATCACAGCTGGTCCCTGGACGCTTTAACATGGAATGGTGGGTGTTGCGTTGGTGCAGAGGTGACAGTTGTTGATCAAGAACTTTGGATTTTGCTGGAGCTTTTAATTTATGGAGCGAGTCCACAGAAAGGGTATGTGTGTAATTTACCACATGTCAGTGAAGACAGAGAGGATAGAGAATAACTAGATATATGAAAATGGGTTGAAGAAAACTGCTTAGGTGTCCTTGAAGACTACATATGAAGGAGGATACACTATGCCATCGTGAAAGCATTAGGCATTCTCTTAACTCTGCAGTACAGGGGTGAATTTGGAACACCCCAAGCACATCAGTGTCCCCATGGGAATGGGGAAAAATAACATACAAACATTGGAGGCCAGAATCAGTGGCCTTACACCTCCAGAGAATGTGTCCTTAAGGAAGACTGAGCATTGAACTTTGTCCCCCAGGAAGGAATCACCTCATTTCTTATTTTGTTATCATTTTGGTAAGGCTGGATAGACAAATCCTTTGTTGTAAAGATGTCATTCTGCTGGTTGATGTTTTACCCTTGTTGGATGGTATGTTTGAGAAGCCTTCTGGTTTTCTGTCTGAACAGGAAACTGGAGACCTTGCAGCTGGGCAACTCTGACCTGATCCTCTTTGTACTACTCCCCACCCTGTGGAGAGCTCCTCTCCTAGCTGGCACTCTCTCTTTCTCTTTGGGGAGGTTGGGAGGCCATGACTCTTGTACAGGTTTTGGCAGTGCAACTGAGGGCTTACCTTCAGAACCAGTGTGGAGGACTCTTGGAAAACTTGTCTCTGGGAATGTGAGGGCCTTTCCCTTTGGAAAAGAGTCAGACAGAGGGTGTCTCTAAGGAGGGGCTCTTCAGGGCCTATGAAGTGGCCTCTTAGCGATTCTGTGTGGAAGTCTGTAGCCCTGATAAGGGGTTCATGTGTGGCAGATTTCAAGCAGCTCAACTCTTCCGGAATGTACTTTGGGATCATAAACTATATTAAAAGGATGTTTTTGTTGTTTTCTCCTCTGTTATTTGCCTGTTTTAGTGGAGATGAGGAAATTAAAAACTCGCCATCTGAAGTGAGTGCTTCGCCAAAAGGTGACACAGAAAAGAGATAGAGCAAATAAGGGACTACATGTGCAGATCTCCAGGTTAAAAGTCAGGCTCTCCCATCACAGCCTCCAAACTTCTTCCCAGACCTCCTCCCCACTGCCTTCTGATCTCCACATGTAGACAGCCCTTATCATATGGAATTTCTCTAAATTTAGAACCTTGGTTCTCCCTTATCTTGTGATGTTGATTGTGGCCACCATATCAGGAGCCTCCACAGTTGGTTATTTAAGGATGGGATTATTAGTTCAGCTTTTTATCTCCTACTTGAACTTTGTTGTGACTGAAATAAAGCTTTGGCAGGCTCTGGCCCTACCCTGACTGATGATGGATGACGCATGTTGTGTGTGTACCTGAGTTGGAAACTTAGAGGTTTTGACTTTCTGGGGAGGGTCAAGCCCCGTAGATGACATACTTGAGGACTACAGCTGCAAAAAATGTAGCATGTGGGGACTGAATTCATGAACTTTTTTTTTGAAAAACGAGGAAGGTAAGCAGACTCTTCCATTTAGAGAATACTGAGGAACTACAGAGTTTTTTTTTTGAAACCATATTAATATCTGCATTTCTTTGTCTTATTACCCAAACCTCAAAGCTGTACTTTAGCATTACGTGTCAGAAAGGTAAAAGTAACATCTGAGATTTTCTAGAATATGACAGAAAAAAACACAAGGACACATTTGTTCCTTGTACTCAGTTTTGAGGTTCTTGCTGTATCAGTTTGTCTTGTTTAGCAAAATGAAGAGGTAATGATACCAATAAGTGATTTCTTTTTCTTCTTGTCAACAACCTTCTTTATAAAGCGAGTATTTGTAAGAGAAATGTCTCCCCAGTTTCCTATTAAATTGTAAAGCATATATGATCTAGTGAGAGAAGCCAACTACAGAGTCTAAGACAGTGGAGCATCCCTTAACTAATCCTTTGTTGGAAGAAGGTGGTAATGGCAGAAAAGGTCCCTTTGAAACTCAGTAAATGCAATATCAGGGAATAATTCCACAGTCACCCTGGTGTTAATTCAGACTCCAACTCTCATCTAGGTCTGCTTTGGCTCCCACAGTGTTTATCTTCATTCATTGGCTGCCACTGTGATGCTACCCTACCCCACTCTGATGACCTGGACACTCTCCTTTTTCTGTGGCCTCTGCCACCATGCCTGTCCCCAGTCACTCTCCTAAAATTCCAGTCCTGGCTGTTTCTCTCTCGTATAATTCAGGCTCTTTGGGCATAGTTTTTTGGCTCTGTCCTGACTGCAGCATCAAACATAATGTGGTTTAGTGGGTACCCAACCCTGATGAATTAATATTCAGATGGGTTAGTGAGTGGAGGCCAAAGCCAAACCAGACAACCAACAGGAGCCAAATACATACTGGAAAACCAACATAGTGGGTGCCGAAGGATGGAAGGGGTTCCGCAGGGAATCACAGTCCTCGACCCCCAGGAGGCAGTGCTTGCTGGTTAGGATTTTCTTGGTGCAGGGAAATATGGACACAGCATCAAAGCACTTAGTAGGAGTGGGGACCCTTAAACACTGTGTGGAGGGCTTAGTGGAGCTGAGGCAGGGAAGGGAGATTGGGTCAGAGCAGGTGTCCTGGAATGGCTTGTTTGGTAGAGTACAGATGACTGTCTATTGCAGGGTTTGAGCTGTTGGGTCTGGCTGGCTTCCACCATTAATCATTGCCCGACCTTAAGCAAGCCCCTGGGTCTCTTTCTTCATCTGCAATGTGACAAGATAACTCGAGTTGTAAAGAGATTGAAGAGGAAAGGGAGTTTGGCTGTGAGATCAGTAAGGATGCCTTTTGATCAGCTGCTTCCTGACTGAGTGTTGCCTGCAGTAGGCAATGGGTGGATGCATAGATGGATGGATGTCCCCGCCAGCGGGGACCCAGTTATTCAGGGTCCCGAAGAGGCTTTCTACCTGTGGGCCAAATGAGGGTGAAGAAAAGAAGGAGACCAAGCAAGAATCTGTTGCCAAGGTCTCGTTTATTGAGAGAAATGTACAGCATTTAAAGCTCTGAGGCAGGAATAGAAGCGGGAACTGAAGCTTAGGGTGGGGGAGTTTGGGAAGTGCCCAAGGATATAAGGTGAATCACTACACTGCAAGATATCTTCCTATAACAAAGAGGCAACAGTCTTCCGGGGACATGTTCTTTGAAAAGGTCGAACCCTTCTCAGGAATCTGCTCAGGGACATCCGGTGTTTTGCTCAGGCTGAAACATCCTGTCATTGCTCCCAGGGTCTTCCTGGGAGAGGCTTTAGTTCAACAATCTCATGTCTGTATGGCAGTCATTTCAAGGTTGAACCTCTGTGGCCATGCAGCCCAGAGTCACATAGCCACCTTGAGCTATGCAGTCACAAAGCGGCCAGGCCCAAATCCAATATGGCTCACTACAGATGGATGCATGTCTTGCTGGATGCATGGATGTTGGATGCATGGATGGATGGATGCATGGCTTGCTGGATGCATGCTGGATAGATGCATAGATGGATGGATAAATGGATGCATAGATGGATGGATGCATGGATTTTGGATACATGGATGGATAGATGGATGCATAGATGGATGGATGCATGACTTGCTGGATGCATGGATGGTTGGATGCATGGATGGATGGATGCATAGATGGATGGATGCATGGGTGGGTGCATGTGAAGAGTTAAATTTCAAAAAGTTAGTCATAAACAAGGTCCGGACTACCTAAGGGAGACTATAGGGCTTGCCGGACCATTTGGAGCTGAAGAGTTAAAATGAAAACTTCATAAAAACTACAAAAGAACAGCAGATAAGGGGGCAGGACAGAGCTGGCCTGAGATGTGCCCGGCCAAGCCTAAAAGCAAGGTCGAGGGATTGTTCCAGGGACTGGCAGCCACCATCTCCTCTGAGTCAGGGGCCATCCGGACGGACGGATGACTCCCTGCTCTACAGATAAAGATAAGACATTCTCCTATATTGAGAACACCCCAGCCCGCATGTACTGCTTGCAGATGAGACCTTGTACCCATTTCCCTTGCTGATAACCACGCGAAACCCCCTAACTTCTCCTATATAAACCCCTGCCTGAAGAGGCTCGGGGTCGATTCCTCTGTCTCCTGTGTGAGATACGTGTCGACCCGGGATCCCGCTAAGACCCGGGATCTTGTTAATAAAGCTACCTCCTGCTGTTACATCAAAAATGGCTACTCGTGATTCCTGGGGGCACCCCATCCCACGATTGGAGCGAGAGACACGTCCCCCGTTTAGGGGTATGCTCTTTCATATGGGGGCTCGTCTGGGATCGGAGTGTGACCCCCCCAGAACCCCGAATGCCACTTGGAGGTACGTTAGTGTGAGTGCTGGAAAGTGGCCACTGTGTGTGTGTGTGTGTGTGTGTGTGTGTGTGTGTGTGTGTGTGTGTGTGTGAGTGTACATGGTTTTTGTGCTGTAAATTGTGTCTTTTTCAGTACCGGTTTTAAGTTTGAGTGCACTCGGGTGGATGAAGGATTCCCACCCTGTATAGGCGCCTGAGAGTAGATGTAGGATTCCTACTCTGAGAGCAGATGCAGGATTCCTGCTCGGAGAGTAGATGTAGGATTCCTACTCAGGGAGTAGATGCAGCATTCCTACTCGGAGAGCAGATGCAGGATTCCTGCTCCAAACAACCACCCTTCTTAATTTTTTTTTTGAAAGCGCACAGGGGGATGCCCCAATTGCGCAGGTTCTGGGACGTGTGAGAGACGTTCCGCGAGTCAGCCTTTGTCGGGAGGACCTGGCAACTGGCAGTCAAAAAGATCTGACTGTGTTTGAAATCTTGGACTGACAATTGTGTTTGAACTGTTTGCTTTGCTCGTCGAAGAGTTTTACTTGGTCCCCTTAATGCTTAGTGAGTAAGGAATTTAATTTTGTGGACCCCGCTCTAGTGGCGGTGTGTTGGTTGATAGCCAACGTTAATTTTTTTAAAACATAGTATTTTATCTGTGCTTGTGTTCGCAGCCCACACAATAGGGGAAAGGGAAACTGGCTGTGGAGCTGCTGCAGCGAGCATGGAGACTTCCCAAGTCTCACCCAATTTTTCTGGCTCTTCAAGAGCTGTTTAAAAGAAAAAGGCTTAAGGTAAAAAGAAACACTATAGAGAGATTTCTTAGTGAATTGCTACATCTTGGTTCGCTGTCTCTGGAAATCTCACGGTAGACAGCTGTGATAAGCTGGGAAAGATTTAAATTTGCTTGGGAGCAAAGAACTTTAAAGGGACAGGCTACATTAGAAATGCTACAGGAGGAACTATCTGAAAAGGCTGAGAGCGAGGTGGGAGAGGACTCTAAAAAAAAAAAAAACAAGAACAAGAAAGGAATTTCTGACATTTGCTCACAGAAGGAGAACGCTCTTCAAGAGAAGTTCTTTAAGGGACCCTGCCTTATCTGCTGGCCCTATTCCAAGAGAGGAGTCAGTCTCCAGCATTAAATTACTTTTCCCGTTAGTCATCATTAACATGGAGAGTGCCTTTGATCCTATTCCCACAGCAGCCAGTTCCTGCCCCTGTGGTCAAAATGCCCCAGGTTGGGGGGCAAAAAGAGCCCCTAAAATAGTTTCAAAGAATCTACAACAAACTGTAAAGAATTTTGTTTTGTTTTGCCAGTCAAGATTTAGAATTCAGGCTTTGGCGGTGGCCAAGGTCAGGATTAATGTTTTCTTTTCCATGGGCCTTTAACCCAGTGAGACGAGACAGTTTGGTAAAGGGCTGCTACTGAGGTCCTGATAGCCCCAGGTAAACTGGTTACAATTCTTTTGTCAGCCACCTGGCATCTAGCACCCAGGTTCTAACCATCTCTCCATCCTTTTGTTATTAGTTGTTACTAGAAGCCTAGTGTCATTTGGAGGTTGGTTCTCTTGAAAGGCAAAGCCATGGAGCTGACACTGAAGAGAGACACTCCTTGAGAGAAAATCTAAGTCTAGAGAGATAGTCAATAACAGATCGGCTGCCTCTCTGCTCGCCTTTCTGGTTCATAGACAAAGCTTGTGCTTATTTGTACAATGGCCTTTTTTGTTCAAGAAGGCCTCCTGGTTTAGCTGTGTGACTAAATGCTGTTTGCTCTCTTCAGTAGACCTCGGTTCTCAAGATTCTCTTGTTTTCTCACCATCCCATTTGAGATGCTTGTTAGTAACTGTTACAGGTCTTCTTTACCACTGAGGAAAGACGGAATCCTACTGGAGGCCAGAAAGAATGTTCCAGACATGGATGGAAGGCCCTCACTTCTGCCTGTTAACTTCAATACGCCTAAAGGTAGGGAGTGCCAGGTCTGCCCCCAGGCTCCAAGGGTGGGTCTCTGAGGGGCTAGAAAATGCCCCACCAATCTGGCTGAGATAAGGAAAAGATATAAAGAAAAAATTACAGAAATTTAAAGGGTTAAGCTAAGTTGCTGAGAGTTAGTATAAGTTACAGAAAAAGTAAAGTTAAAGTGTGGTTAAGTAGACAACATCTAATAGCTGTAAAAGAAGATACAGAAGATATGAGAGAGACTGTAGAAGAGAAAAGAGGAGGTTAAAGAGCTAAAGAGAGATAAGAGACAAGAGAGAAACATATGCTGGCCACAGTAGTTAGAGAACCTAGGAAGATAGTACCTGGTAACAGAAGAGAATACCTGGCTAAAGATCAATGTGCCTAATACAAAGAAAAAGGACACTGGGTCAGGGACTGTCCAAGAAAGAACAAGAGGGGCCACTGGAGAGCTTCTTGGTCCTAGAGTGCTGGCTATGTACAGAGATAGAAGAGAAGTGTGGATACAGGGACCCAATGCTCTGTGCTCCTATGCGCCCCCAGTGGGCCAATATCCAAAGACCTTGAGTACAAGGGGCTACTGACAACAAACAATACTTATGGACTGCCCGAAGAACAGTGGACCTTGGCGTGGGCTGGGTAACCCACTTGTTCATGGTCATCCCTGACTGCCCCTATCCCTTGCTTCTGAGAAATTTGCTCTCCAAAATGGCTTGTGTGGACTGAAATGGCTGGGTGAGGCCATGTATATGCATATCTACAGACTGTGTATGTAGAGCTTAAGACCTGTCTCAGTGCACCAGTACCTGATGCTGAGAGATGTGTGGCTTAGTCCTGTTCTGCCTGGAACATATCACTCCTGCCAGCCGGGCACTAACAATTATCACCCAATCCAGGACTTAAACTGTGGTAGAGTGGCTGATGTTTTGCCTTTAAATGAAATGTCCCAGAAGATGGGACCACTGGTCAGCTGCCATGGAGACAATCTGGTCACCTTGCTGCCCAATCCTGACCTGGAGCCACTGCAACATGAGTGTCAAGCACTGGCAGAAGCCCATGGGTGGAGAAAAGACCTCTGCGACTGGCTGATTGACCCCTGCTGAAAGCCGAGGCTACCTTGTCTATAGATGGGAACAGTTCCCTTCATGAAGGTCAGAGATAAGTGGGTGCTGCCATGGTGGACAACACAATGTCATCTGGGATGGCTAAACCTCAACCCCCCTAGCACATCAGTGCTGCAGATGCCTTTGCCATCTCTTGGATGCCCTGGTGAAGCCAGCAACTGTGAGTACTATTCATTGCCCAGGACATCAGGAAGGAAGAGATTCAGTGACATGGGACAGTAACAAAGCAGATAAAGTGGCTCGGGAAATGGCTATACAGGAGCCTATCCTGGTTACAGGCCTACAAGAGACAGCCACTGGGAACTGGGATTGGACTAAGGGATGGCCTCACTTAAAATGTACAACAGAAGAAAAGGCCCAAATTGCTTAAAAAAAAAAAAAAGAGAGACAATGGCACACTTGAGAAAGCTATACTCCTCAGAGAACAAAGAAAAGACTCACTTTGCCAAATACAGAAATGGACTCATTTAAGAGATAAAAAGTTTGTCCAAATAGTTAAGTGTATATAATAGACTTTAAGATTTTAGCCAGAGAGACAGTAAAAAGTATAAGGTATGTCAATAAGTGAATACTTAACAAACAAACAGGACAAAGAGACCTAGAGAGTTTAGTAAAAAGTCGAAGTGAACTTCACTGAGACAAAACCAGAAAAATATGATCACAAGTGTCTCCTGGTGCTTGTAGATACTTTTTCAGAAATAGATAGAAGCTTTCCTCACCAAACGAGAGACGGCCTCTACAATCATCAAGAAGATACTGGAAGAAATCTTCCCCAGGTCTGGAATGCCCAAGATAATCTGGTCAGACAACGGCCCTACTTTCGTTGCCAAGGTAAGCCAGGGTGTGGCCATGTATTTAGAGGTCGATTAGAAATTACATTATATTTACAGACCTCAAAGTTCAGGACAGGTAGAATAAAAAAATAAGACTAAAAGAGACCCTGTTCAAATTGACCATGGAGACTGGCACAGACTGGGTGACACTCCTTCCCTCTTGCTCTCTTCAGAGCAAGAAATACCCCTTCCAGACTCAGCTTTACCCCCTTTGAGATCTTATATGGGGCCTCAGCTCCTCTGACTGTATTAGATGTTGTTACTGAACCAACATGTCATAGTAATAGTGATTTGTATGCCAGGCTAAAAGACCTACAGGTGATACAGAAAGAAATCTGCTCACAGCTGACAGCAGCCTATGCCCCCGGGACCCCTGAGACATTTCATCAGTTCCAGGTCGGAGACTGCAGCTACACTGAGCCCAGACACTTGAGCCTCACTAGAAAGGACCATACCTGGTACTGCTGACCACCCTGACAGCCATCAAGTCTCAGCCCTCACCAACAGCATACTAGCTGTTGGGGCTGAGATCTAGGACCTAGAGGGACACTCAGATCTTCAAAAAGCTTCCTAGACTTAAGTGACTGGGAGGTTGCTATAATGCTCACTTGAGTGTGCTTTGGAAACAAAAATTGCATGTTTGCCCTGGGTTCCATCGGGATAGGTGAGGAGATAGGCTTGATTTAACATTACATATGTTAGTACTCCTAACACTCCTTGAGACTGTGCCTCAGGAATTACAATCTATATAAGTTTAAAAGTTCTAAAAGCTGGTCATGACCTTGGTGTATAGATTTAGATAGTGTCCAGATTAGAATCCTGATGCTAAAGACTTAATATGACACAAAAGAGAGTTAAAAATTATTTAAGGCTATGTGCTGCTTTGAAGAAAAAATGTTGTTTTTACCTTGATCACTCAGGGACCATTAAAGATTCTATGGCTAAACTTAGAGAGAGGCTAGACAAGAGACAACGAGAATGAGAAGCCACTGATAGCTGGTTTCAATGCTGGTTCAATAGGTCCCCATGGCTTACCACCCTGTTGTCAGCCTTAGCCGGTCCCTCGATCATCCTCCTCCTTTTGCTCACTTTTGGGCCCTGCATCATTAATCGCCTGCCTTTTAGCTTTTGTCAGGGAACGGATTAGTGCTGTACATGTCCTCAGGTTAAGACAACAGTATCAGGCTGTACGGGGTGAAGAGCCTCTAGATGCTGAACTCATCATGTAGTTCTAAGATTAGAACTATTCACAAAAAGTAGAGGGAAATGAAGAGTTAAATTTCAAAAAGTTAGTCATAAACAAGGTCCGGACTACCTAAGGGAGACTATAGGGCTTGCCGGACCATTTGGAGCTGAAGAGTTAAAATAAAAACTTCATAAAAACTACAAAAGAACAGCAGATAAGGGGGCAGGACAGAGCTGGCCTGAGATGTGCCCGGCCAAGCCTAAAAGCAAGGTCGAGGGATTGTTCCAGGGACTGGCAGCCACCATCTCCTCTGAGTCAGGGGCCATCCGGACGGACGGATGACTCCCTGCTCTACAGATAAAGATAAGACATTCTCCTATATTGAGAACACCCCAGCCCGCATGTACTGCTTGCAGATGAGACCTTGTACCCATTTCCCTTGCTGATAACCACGCGAAACCCCCTAACTTCTCCTATATAAACCCCTGCCTGAAGAGGCTCGGGGTCGATTCCTCTGTCTCCTGTGTGAGATACGTGTCGACCCGGGATCCCGCTAAGACCCGGGATCTTGTTAATAAAGCTACCTCCTGCTGTTACATCAAAAATGGCTACTCGTGATTCCTGGGGGCACCCCATCCCACGATTGGAGCGAGAGACACGTCCCCCGTTTAGGGGTATGCTCTTTCACATGCATGGATGCTAATATGATGATATATGGATGTGAAAGCCGTTCAGACACAAAATAAAAACTGAGGGTATAGGAATGAGCAAGTCAATTTTGTTCCTTGTCCAGAACTCTCAAAAGAGTTTGGACTGGAGAAGCTTACAACCTTAACACTTTTAAATACACTGTTTTAATGTTATTTGTTGAGAATTTCATACATTGATACAGTATATTTCAGTATATCCACTTCACGCCCTGTATTTTTTCTAATAATCCCTTGAATACAGCGAAGACTACTCGGGTGAGGGGCCACCACTGCAGCATGGTCCACTCACTAGAGACCACACCCCTAAAGAAAACCCTCTCCTAGCAGTTCTCAACTGTCAGAATCTTCTTAGCTGCAGGCAGGGGCTTCAGTGCCCTAGCACATCCGTGCTAGAATGTTGAGTGGTTTGCTCTTCTGCTTAACACCAACTGCACTGAGTTTGTGAGTTCAATGACCATATCATGAGCACATGTCATTGTTTTGATCCAATTCCTTCCAACCTTTGGCTCTTAAACTCTTTCCACCTCTTTTCTTTCCAATATTCCCTGAGCCCTGAGGGAACTTGATACAGTGGGAGCATCTGTGGCTGAGCTCTCCACAGAGAGTTCATTCTCAATACTCGGACTAGTTATGAATGTATACATATTCATCCACTGTATGAAGATGCTCCCCCAATGACCACCGAGAGCTGTGTTAATCTATGAGCTTGTAACTGGTATAGTTTGATACTATGTATCCATTTAAGAAAATAGTAGTTATGGTTCACTCCCAGGGCTTATGAGCCTCTCCGCCAGATTTACAATGCCAGGCAAAAGTTTCCTCTTGTAGTGCAGTCCTTAAATCCACCCAGAAAATGATTGGTGATCCTCATAACATTCCTGCCATTTATGGCGCACCCATGAGTACATCTTGCCAGGGCTTTTGTAAGAAATGCTTCCCAATCATCCAATTAGTATGACGTTCATTCTGCCTGGCAAAAGTGGTCTCATGACACAAAGCAGACAAAGCCAAGTAAGAGAAGGAACAGTGATGCCAAGGGCTTAGCAAATCACCCCTCTGTCCTCTGGAATACAGCGGGACGGCTTTAAGCACACTTTGCACACAGAGCATAGGACATTCAGGAAGATGTGTACTTAATCACTGAACTATGGTTAATAATGATTCTGCTTCTTGTATTAGTCATCTGTGATTGTGTTGCAGATCGTGAGAAAGTTGAGACTTATTTTTGCAGAAAGGCATTAATCTCCTTGGTTCAGTTAAGAAGCAGAGTCTTCTATAGAGTCAGAGCCTCAGAGAGCTGCCATCGAGGCAGGGGGATGGTGTCTCATCTGAACTTAATTATAGGATTGTATTTCTTCTCTCTGTGGTCACACAAACACTCAAGATGATTGGCCGTTCTACAGAACATATACATCGCAGTGAGCTGTCTGAAGGGCCGGTTGAAATTTTGCCTACCCCCTTTCTTCCTTGTTCATTTCCCTCAACCTCCTTCCCTTCCCCCTCCTTCTCCCCCTCCCCATCGATCCTTAGTATGAGCACAAGGTGTGGTTCTGAGACCTTACATCTGCTGCACCACTGAACCACACTCTCAGTTCCATGAAGAACACTCACGTGTCATGGACAACTTTGACTAATCCAAATGTTTGCTGCTGAGATTTGTTTCTTTTGGCCACTGAAATGTGTGTTTTTTCTGTAGGTTGGTCAGAGAAGGATCTCGAAGATATCTTGGGAGGCGGGGGATACAAACCTGAGAAGGATAAAGGTAGGAATGTTGCTTTGTCTGGCAACACATGGATTCTCCTTAAAATGCTAACCATCCGGCCGCCAGGTAAACATGTCACTCTCAGCCTCTGGCAAATCAGGCTTTGACATGTGCACCTGTCATGTGCAGTGGGCTCTCATTCTTGCGGGTGGGGGCTCATTTGTGAGCCATCCTGAGATGCTACCCATTTGCTCTGTTGCTCTTTAAGCCTGAGCTGGTGTCCCCACTACCTAGGTACACCTCGTAAGCCAGTTTTCCATGCAGTACGAGGGTTCAAACTTAACATGGCACACATTTTAAAGAAGCCTCTAGCAAATCAGATGTTTACACAATTCCTTTGGATTCCATTTCCCCTTCCCAGGAAGATTCACACTTCCCTCCTATTGGATCCCAGGAAGTGGAAACTCTCCTTGGGGTGTATAGTGTGAGCGAAGAAACCATTTTCAATTAAAAAGACAAAAACTTGGGGGAGGGGAAGGGGAGGGAATGGGGGCTGATGGACAGGAAGGCGGGAAGGGGAATAACATCTGAAATGTAAGTAAAGAGATATATCTAATAAAAATCAAAAAAAGAAAAATTTAAACAAAAAGCAATTTATGAAAAAATTATCTAATGAAAAATTAAAAAAAAAAAGAAAGACAAAAAGTCCCACATCGTTCCTTGCTGTGTCCGAGCCCCAAGTACTGTTTATCAGCTGATAGAATCCATTCTTACCTTAAAGATCATGGGAGCCTTGCTACTTTGCAACAGAATTTCAAGGTAGCCATCCCTGAGGTTTAACTGTGTTTAAATGTGTAGGAAAATTAAACCACAGGATCAGACTGTCTAGAAGTTTCAATCCAGTCTGACACACAAAACAAAACACAAAACAAAAACAACCAACTGAAAAAAAAAAGCCCTTAATATTAAAAAAATAATGTAGCACCAGTCAGAGTTTTAAAACAGTTCAGGAAAACTCCTACGGAATCTTCATCCAGCCTCGCCCAAGGAGCCTCCATTGTAGAACCATAGAGTTGGTTGTTCTAAATCAGAAGTGGTTATCTGTGCAATAAAGTCACCTATTGACATTTTGGAAATTATGTTAGATCTCATTTTGTGTGTATGTGTGTGTGTGTGCATGTGTGTGTGTATGCGTGTGTGTATATGTCTGTGTGTCTGTGTGTGTCTATGTCTGTGTGTGTGCCTATGTGTGTATGTGTATGTCTGTGTGTCTGTGTGTGTGTGTGCCTGTGTGTATTTATGTGTATGTGTGCCTGTGTGTGTATGTGTGTCTTTGTGTGTGTGTGTGTGTGTGTGTGTGTGTGAAATTTTATCACATGTTAGATTTCAATAGCCCTTAACACAACCAGGGAGAGATTATCATAAAATCTCTTCTGCATGCTGCCCCTTGAACAGTCATGTCCTTCCCAAGCCTCATGTTTGCAGTTTCCACAGCTGTTCATGACTGAAACCTTTCTTCACACATCTGTCAGATGGGATCTTAAGCTTGGATGGGGTGAGGTGTCTGAGTCTTGTGTGGTGAAGTACGTTCCTGTTGGAACCCATAGGTGTCATACATCACAGTTGTGACCTTTCACATAATCACTTTTGACAAGATGTTGGAATGTTGTGGTGTTTGAAACCCTTTGTTTATTATTCCATGTTATGATGGAGAAATTGTAGCAGGGTCGGAAGAATTCAAGCTTTGAGTCCATCAAGACCCCTCTTTCCGAGTCCAGGCTAAAGTTGACCATTTGCATCATTCTTGCAAGTGCTGTACCTTGCATATGGGAACGGTGTTCTGTTGCTTAAAATGCCCCGCAGCCATGTTTGTCCCCAGAAACACCTTTCCAGATGGTGTCATCTCGAGGAAAAAGCCGTAAAAGCCTCTAAGTTAAACTTCGAGGGGTCAGGAGGACATGGAGCATTTAAAGGGTGACAATTGGTATTTCCAGACGGGGAGAGAAGGGCAGGGGTTACCTCTGTAAGCAAGCGTGCACGGGAACGAAAGCCTGAGTGACAGGCCAGGGGCTTCAATTCATTAAATGTACTTGTTTTAGCAAGGAAGAGGTGTCTGGAAATTCTTTAATTGGGCTCACGTTGGAACTCATCTTGTAAAGAATAATTAATTGTTGGCTACAGTTACTCCCTCCGTCACCCATCACTGTAGGTGTCGGAAAAGATCAAAGGGCGATACGGGAACACGGGTGACATTCACAGACACTGTCCCTTCCACCATAAAACAAGCTTATGATGGGGAGCAAAGGAGAAGCATCACATAATTTCCATACATTATAAACTCAATTAGCAAACTTCCTCGACTTGAGTCTTTACGACGTAGCTTCAGTCGTTCTGGCATGGATTTGTCAAGTAATATGTTATCCGTTGTGTATTTTTTCTGCAGGACAACATTTTTGACACACTGTGAGTGTGTTCCTGAGTCCTCCAGCATTTCTTGAAGTGAGTGGCTTGCAAACCCTCTGTTCTTCCTCCTCCTTTGAACTTTTAGGACTCACACTGTTGCCATTTTTTGCAAATGGTCTTGTTCTTTTCGTAGTGTGGATGAGAGAAGGTCCAAAGAGGTTTCTTTGGAGTCGTTTCCACAATATTTCTGGCTTTAATGTGGGGAAATACTGTTCTATGGTGAGGAGACACATCGGACACCCACAGTCACTCCAACAGATCAGGGAGTGCAGCATGAACATAGGGAAGTTGTTGAGCTGCTTTTCATGTATAACATTGGGTGCTTTGATGTAGATAACAGCACGTTACCTACAGAGTAGTCTCAGTTTTGTGGTAGGAAATGGATGAACATGACTGTGAAGATTTTGCAACTGCAGGAATACTATATTCCCTGGTCGTTAACCCAGATAGTAAGTACATTTTGGAGTAATTTTTCTGTTTGATCCTCTTTAGCAATTATAAGTTTTTTTGTAGCAATATTTTTCTCTTTTTATTACTTTTTTTAGTAATTATAAGTTTTTTACAGCAATATTTTCCCCGTTTTTATTACTTTTTTCTGTTCTTATTACTTTTTTTCTCAGCAGGGTTTTGTTTTACAGCCCCAGCTTGCCTGGATGTCACGAGCTTTCTGACTTAGCTCTCTAGGTTCAAGGGTGGCGCCACCTGGCGTAGCTTTATTTATTGACTTTAAAAACATCATACCTCTCTTGCTATTTTTTGAGACAATAAAAGCACATTTTAAAAATATTTAAAAGCCCTTGCTGTTTCTTGCTGGAAGCCTGGGACACTCACAGCGTCCCCAGAAGTTGTCGACATAATCACATCACCATCCCATGATTCTCTGTGTCCTTGACAACCAGATGTGTCAGGCACTCACTGGGAGCCACAAGCTAGTGGCTCCACAGGACTTGAGGCTGACGTGTGTGTGTGTGTGTGTGTGTGTGTGTGTGTGTGTGTGTGTGCATTGTCGTCTTTGTTTCTGAGCTGCTGAAAGTCTGACACCTCTGTTAACAGCAGAGCTTATTCATAATTTCTTAACCCACTGTCTTTCCCTATAAGAATAATAAATAATTAATAATTAATAGTAATATTAATAAAGGAAAGACATTTATTTACCTCCAAGTTCTGGGAGCCAGGTGACCAAGATGGGTGGCTATATCTGGTGAAGGACTCACGTTGCACCCTAACATGGCAGAAAGACAAAAGGGCAAATGGGCACAGACCCATGAGGCAACACAGCCTGCTGTTGTGGCACCAAACAGAAGCATCATGGTTTTTACCGCAAGTTTCCGTGAGGACAAGATTTATTCAAACCACTGAGCACAACTTCCTCACTGAAGTAATTCCTCTTATACTATGGAGTCCATCCAAGTAAAGGTAGTTGCTATAGCGACAACGTCCCTCTAACCTCAATTGGGCAAGCATCACAGTTTTGTAATCTTTGCATTCAATCAGAACAGGGCATTTGTCCTGGTCACAGTTTCATGTCTTTGAATATGTGTGTTTTTAGAAAGTCGGTATACATCGTGATCTCATGTTCATGCCCTTGACCCAGTTTCTCCTCGTCGTTTTATAATAATTTATATCACCGAGCCCTTTTCCATATATTACCAAACATTTTATTTTGCTATTTGTCAGTGGATGGACTGCCAGACCGAAGGCCGTCATGAGAGAACTGTGCTGCTGTGAACATCTGTCTATGGGCGTATAGAAGATTTCACACAGGCATAGTTTTTCACTGTCTTGAGTACTTGTGGGCATTGGCATCCGCTCAGCATCTGCTAGGGCCTCTGGGCTGGGTCCAGACATGGCTCCGTTTCACTTGTGGGTGCCCCTTTAATACCCGAACAATATATTATATATTGTCTCTTTACTAATCTCGCTGAACTTGCCCAAAATTCTCCTCCTGAGACTTAACCAGAGAACAGAGTCTCTGCTGGGCTTTTCTGAGACGTCCTTTGTCGCTGCAATGAATCTGAGTCTTCACCTTAGCCTCAGGCAGACTCTTCAGACAGGGGCAAAAAGCAGCCACATTCTTCACCAAAACACCACAAAAACAATCTCCAGGCCACATTCTTCACCAAAACACCACAAAAACAATCTCAGGCCACATTCTTCACCAAAACACCACAAAAACAATCTCCGGGCCACACACTGAAATTCTTCTCCCTGAAGCCTCCTGGGCCAGGTCTATGCAGTTAAAATCACTCACAGCCACAAAGTCTTCCTGCCAGGATGGCTCATTGGGCCCCACTCAAACCATTCGTGGCTTTCCAAATCCAAAGTCCCAAAATTCACGTTCTTCCAAATAAAAGTATGGTCAGGCCTATCAGTAATACCCAGGCCTTGGTATCAACTTCTGACTTACTTAGGGTTTTACTGCTGCGGACAGACAGCGTGACCGAGGCAGCTCTCACAGGGACATATGACTGGGGCTGGCTTACAGGGTCAGAGGTTCAGTCTGTCATCATCATGGCAGGAGCAGGGCAGCGTCCAGGCAGGATGGTGCAGGAGGAGGTGAGAGTTCTCCATCCTCATCTGAAGGCTGATAGCAGAGCACTGAGAGACTTACAACCCACACCCACAGGGCCACGCCCACTCCAGCAGGGCCACACCCTCTCCAGCAGGGCCAAATCCACTCCAGCCGGGCCAAATCCACTCCAGCCAGGGTCACACCCACTCCAGCCAGGGTCACACCTACTCCAGCAAGGCCACAACCACACCCACTCCAGCAGTGCCACACCCACTCCAGCAGGGCCACACCCTCTAATAGTGCCACTCCCTGGGATGAGCACAAACAAACCATTAAAGTGGTTGGGTTCAGCCAATAAGGAGAGAAAATGAGTGGAGCTCAGAAGCCAAAGGGGGGTGAAGGTTGCGACATCTGAGCCATTGCGATGCTAGAGCCACATAGCTCAGTTTAATTCAGGTTCCTATTTGTCATACAGTACAGATGGGTAAGAGAATTAAAGCTGAGTAGCACTCATGTGTGTGTGTGTGTGTGTGTGTGTGTGTGTGTGTGTGTGCGTGTGCTCGTGTGTGCATGTGTGCACATCTGTGTGTATATGTGTGTGTGCATGTGTGTGTCTATGTGTCTGTGTGTGTGTGTCTGTGTGTGCATGTGTGTGTGAATGTCTGTGTGCATCTGTGTGTGTATGTGTGCGTGCGCTCATGTGTGCATGTGTGCACATCTGTGTATATGTGTGTGCATGTGTGTGTGTCTGTGTGTCTATGTGTCTGTGCATGTGTGTGTGAATGTCTGTGTGCATCTGTGTGTGTCTGTGTGTGCATGTCTGTGTGTGTATGTGTGCGTGCGCTCGTGTGTGCATGTGTGCACATCTGTGTGTATATGTGTGTGTGCATGTGTGTGTGTGAGCATGTGTGTGTCTGTGTGTGTGCATATGTGTGTGTGTCTGTGTGTGTTAGTCCTACACTTTTGCCATGTGGTGATAGTGTATCACCATAATCAGACGAAACGTTCTGTCACAATGACCTCTGTCCTGTGACCCTTATGAAAGGGGCTGACGTCCTCTGTCCACATTCCCCTGTTTTGCATCTCTCTGACGTTTAAGAACTTGTTAAGTGTGAAAATGTCAGATGTGGTCTCACGTGTTTGCGTTTGTCTGTGCTCAGGCTCGTGTTTGGGATAGATGTGGAGAAGATTTGCGGTGACCTTGAACCACCTTTTGCTCATCTCTCGGATGAGAACCCTGGCTCCCACCCTTGTGCTCATAAATGCTTTTAGTCTTTGGACCCTGATTAGAGATAGTTTACACACTAGACAAGAGAGAAAATGAGTTTGAGAAAAACAGTCCTTCTGGACTCTCCACAGATGCTTTGGTGAAAGAAGGAAAATGAGCTTAAGCTTTTTTGGAGCTCTCCTGGGGACAGAAGGAGGTGGGAAACCTCTTGCCTCCTTGCTTTCTCCTATTGGAGAAGTGCTTATTTCTGGCTCTTGGTCCTTTAAGTACGATATCTGGGAACTTTTGGTGGGACACCATCTAGCTCCTTCCCTCTATGTCTATTGTCTGTCCTTCGTGCTCCAAGCTGTCCATGTATGTTAGTTTATGGCTGGGGTTTGCTTCTAGTTGCTTGAATGTTTTGTCTTTCATGTTTAAAAGAAAAAATGGTTAAAACTAAATGCTGGTTGATTCCTCCCTTGATTTAGTTTTAAGTCCTTTCAAGAAAGGAACAAATAAATAAAAAGCAGTTTCAATTGACCTTTAGAGATTTGCATCATAGATAACTGGTTATCTCTGGTGTCAACAGTCATGCATGTCTCTGACTGACTGGATCTGGCATCAATGGAGAAATGTAGCTAGGAGCCTAGGTCTGTCCACTGGGGAAGCTCCCCAGGGGGCTGGCTAAGTGTTTACACTAGCTGATCTTAAAGGTGCCAGCAGCTTCAAAGCTTCTATGGTAATGGAGCTGTTTGCTGTTTCTCTTGGAGAAATCTTTGACTGTGATTATTGGATTCAACAGGTAACAAAGTGCTTCTTTTAAAATGACAGCTAGAAAAAGTAAAAATGGTGTTTGATCTAAATACTAAAGATATGTGTTGTCACTTCATTTTTTTCTGTTTGGTTTTAAATGTATAATGCGCTCTACATGTCTTGGCTATAGGGTGACTGGCTTTTAAGTTATTGGGTATGGTTAAAAATTTGTAACAGTGGTAACAGAAAGTTGGCTTAAAACTGGAGTCATTCTAGACAACACGTGGCATGAGCCAACGCAGGGAAACAGGTCTAGATTGGGATAATATTTTAATATAACTCTTATAATGGAAACCAGACTTATAAAAGAATTTAGGGCAATGTCTCTTTGGTGAGGTATTAGAGCCTGCACCATAGTTCGTTCATATGCAAGGCTTGGCAGTCATACTTTATAGCAGGAGGAATGGACTTGGAGTTTTGGAGAGACTGGATTTTAGAGAATAGATTGTTTGCTGGAGGGTGAGTTTTGCTTTCCAAAGTTATGGCTGTGCTCTTGTGTTACAAGGGAAACTTAAAGATTGTGGTTAATGATTGTCAGTGTTACATTGACTACAGTTTACAGTTCGATCACAGAGAGACGCAGGATTCTAACTCACACATATTTGTAATTAAGGAAAAATCAAATAGGTGGAGATTGTTACGAAGGGTTAATGAGGCTATGGAACTTATAAGGGCATTACAGCCTGGTTGCTTACTCCAACTGCTATTTCAAGAAATACATATAGAATTATTATAGGTTTAAGAGATTGTTTTTAGGCTGTTTCTTTGCACTCTGGGGTTGTTATGAAATATTTCATTTCTTGTGTTTTCTTTGGTGTTGTTTGCCTTGACCATACATTTGTGTGCCTTTTTGAAAGAAAAATGTATTCATTTTTATTTGTTTTGATGAATTTATTTGGCTGACTTTTGTCTGTGGTCCCTCTGCATGCAGTTCCCTCAGTGGCCAGCAGATGGCACTAGATACCCTGTTACAGATGATGGTTAAGCACACGCTAGGTCCTCTGAGTGAGCAGCAGATTTTGCATTGGGTTCTGTTGTTTATGACCTGGAGTTTGCCTCTCCCCTATGTTTATCTGTCATTCATGTCTCTGACTGAATCCAGCCTCCCTGGAGAGCTCTGTGAGCTGGGTTACAGCTGGTCTCCTGGGAGTCAGGTAGTACTGTCTCTGTTTAGGGTGGGCCTCCTGTGTCTCTGGTTAGAGCAGGCCTCCAGGGTCCCTGGAGTACAAACCCACAGGCCTCAGAGAATTTTGAGAGAGTCTGTACTATTATTTTCTATCTTCCCTTCACATTTCCTACATCTTTAATGGAGTACAGAGTTGGCAACTATGAATTATATTTCCTAGGTGTCTCTCAAACCAAGAGTTTGCATGTGACTAAGTTCTAGCCAGAAACATATGAACAGAGTCCATAGGCAAAATGTCTGCCATTTTCTTCTTTATGTTTACCCTCCCTAGTACTGAGGGTCAAATTCCTATATCCTTTTTTGTTTTTTTTTTTTTTTCTTTTTCGGAGCTGGGGACCCCAGGGCCTTGTGCTCGCTAGGCAAGCGCTCTACCGCTGAGCTAAATCCCCAAAGATAGTTCTTAAAGATAGTTGCTTTATTCAATATCAAGAATGTATGTGTAAAGTGTCAACATCTGGTGTTGGGAATTGTCTTATTTTGTCCCCCAAAAAGCCTCACTTCTAGACCTGAGTGTCCTGAGGGTTTCAACTGATAATAAAGAGTTGCCATAGCCAATGGCTGAGCAGAAAGACAAAAAGACAGGTCAAGGGATTGGGAGAGAGGAGAGGATGAAGAGAGTCACCATGATCCAGAGTTAGAAGGATCAGATTTAAGAGCTACAGGAGAGAAAGCAGCCTATGATGTAGGTAGAAGGGAATAGGACCCTATTGGGGGAGTGGGGTGTGTCCCAGAAGGTAACAGAGCAGCAAAGATAAAACATAGATTTAAAAGGTGTTAAACCTGGGATGCTGGGTGGAAGGGAGATGTACGGTAGCTGTCAGGAGGATTAGAAATGTGTCTTTCATTCTCGAAACCAGAGAACTCTTGGGCAGGTGCCATGACTGTACTAAAGAGCCAAAGTTGTTTAATTAATTCACTGCTACAGTCTGGTACATTGAAGTCCCAAGTGAGGGTCGCATTAACCTGGACACGGGTTACACAGCCCAGTCAGCCAATGCACAGTTTATTCAGTTTCAACTTCTTTTAAAGGCAAAGCAGGATAAAAGTTTCCCACCGTTTCTAGTTCTCACCAGCTGCTATTTGTCTAGCAATAGCACATCTTGGATCAAAGTGACCCAAACCTCCTTGCAGACTGAGAAATCTGTCAGCAGCCCAACTCTTAGACGTGTTAGAGGTGCTGCTGTCTAATTAAGCTATAAACAAAGTTACTTTCTCATGAGAAAATGACCATTGAAGTCCACGTCCTCAGGTTCTCAGCTTATTTGGGAGACAGAGCACCAGGATCCTCTGCTTGAGGAAGTTGCCTCCTCTGCATCTCAGTGTGCTGAGAGTGACCGAACCACCCTAGGGTGCCCTGCAGCTGGCAAGCTAGGAGCAGTCACCTCATGACATTTCTCTAAATTAAAGAAAAATAGTGTCAACCCTAATCCCTAGAGAATGGCTAAGCAGACAGAGGGACCTGTGGCCCTGAATAGCCAGAGAAATGCTGCCCTCTGTGGATTGGCTGCCTACCTTTGGGCTATCACAGGCAAGGGAAAACTCTCAATATTTGCACCAGATCCAGTCTTTTCCAATAGTTTGGCCTGTGCCCTAATTAACTTAAAACACTTAATAATTTTAGTATTAATATTTTATTCCATATTTCAGCTACATAATTCAGACTGTGCCTAAAATGGGAAAAATGAAAGGAAGTAAATTCTTAGTAATCTCAGATGTAAGAATCAGGGACTTTAGAGAATTATACTTTGTTGTATAACTAAACCTTCAAGAAGTTCCGCCTAAGCCTTGAGTGTGACCAAGCAAGACTGAGCCAGAAAGCAACATTCTGGTTCACTTTTATACTAGACTCAAGGACAATCATATACATACACACATCAATCACATACACATAATACATACACACATCAATCACAGACATTTTCTTCTGTCCTCTCCTGCTTATATGGAAAGCAATGGAGCCAGAAACTCAGATGATAAACTTCAGTCCAAACACAAGAAGCCAATTAAAATAACAACAACAATAGAGAAACCTGGTTTGATGGCACACATTTTGCTGGGGGGACAGAGACTCCATATCCTCCCTACCCAGCTAGCCGGGCTGGGTATTAAGACAGATTAATATTCCTAGTCAAATGAAAACTCCCATTTTATAAAAACTGGTGGATGGCACCAGAAGAGTAAACCCCAAGGTTGTCCTCTGGCCTGCACACATGCAAGCTCACATATGCAGAGCCACAGGACCAAACTAGCCTGTAAAAGGTTTTTCATGAGCCAGGAAGATAGCTCAATGGATAAAGGTTCTTGTGTGGCCAAGCCTGACATAATCAGTTCACTACCTGGGACCTACCCAGAAACCTGACTCCTACCAGATGGCCCTGACCTCCATGCTTTGAGGTTTGGTCTGTTGCTCTTTAATGTAATGCTAACTGCAGGCCTCCACGGCCTGATTGTCCCAGAGACAAGAGAGTCCACATGTAGACCCAAGTGATACTATGTAAACTTGTGTCCCCAAATTATTTCTGATAAGTGAATAAGGATTCCAACAGTCAACAGCTGGGCACAGGCAGGGTTTAGCATCCCAGGACTTCAGGCATCCAAGAAGAACCATGAGTAATAAAGAAGGTGAAGGGAGGAGGACGCCGCCATGGGTCAGGTGGGTTGGCTAATTGGAGTTAAGAGCAGCCCAGATGAAACACAGCAAATTATATAGTGGGATCATTAGCAGGGAAACAGACATAACAGCCAGAGGATCCATATCTGCCCAGCTCCTGTGCTGATTAAGGCTTAATGTAAATATAAAGCTTGTGGGTGTCTTTTATCTGGGAACTAAGTGGTCAGAGGGAGGGGAGAAAACCTTGGTTGGGATTAAATAATTTCTACAACATCTACACTCACAACTCCTGCCCCTCTACACACACACACGAAAAAATAAATGTAATTTTAAAAACGGGGATAAGGAACTTGTCATCAACCACGGGGATCCAAGTTCTATCACTAAAACCCATGTGGTAGGAGAATTACCTCCTCACTCATTGTCCTCTGACCTCCATATATGCACACTAACACATATAGGCATATGCACACAGAATATGATAATGTATCTATTAGCGGATTAATAAATTAATTAAAGGTTTTTCAAATCATCTGTTCTTGGCCCCCACTCACTTCTGTGTTTGGTTTACACAGCTCGCTTCCCTACATCTGCCTCTCCTTCTCACATGCCTTTCATGCTTGCATGTGTGTTTCTCCTCTCTTAGTGTCCATGTTTAAATCTATATTCACTTGTTTATTAACTACAGAACTGGTGGCTAGACACATGGTTTCCTGGTTAAAAGAACTTGCTGTGTGATCATAAGGCTTGGAGTCCAAATCCCATCATCCTGCAAACACCAGCCACTACATCTGCCAGGAATCAGACAACATCCTCTTGGGCAGAAATAATGAAATACTGCCAGTAATTTGGAGGAACACACACAAATATATGGCAAAAATGCAAAATTTGTCCTTTTAAAATGTAGCTCACAAAAGTGTTAGGACCTGGGTTATGAATCAAAGGGAAGTAAAAATCGTGGTTCCTTTTATACCATGTGAGCCAACCAAGTACTGTTATCTCTACAAACCTGTTCCTTTGTCCATACACCAAATTTAAATAGTGCTTTGGGATATTAAATGGGAAACCACTTAGCAAAGAGTCCTGGAGCATAGTCCACACTATGGAATTCACCAATTATTATTAAGTTTTGGAACAAATGTTAAAAAACAAGTAGTCTTTCATGTTCATTTTTAAGTGTCAGGCATAAGACTTAAAATCCTATGACATAAGGTTGAGACTGATATATAAAAGGAATTACAAAACACCATTTGCCAAGGACAAATGCTAAGTAAAAATACACTCCAGCTTGAGAACCAGAATACAACATGTAGGAAAGCTCCTTGTACAAAATGATAGAAAACATCACACTAAAGATAATAAGACACCTCTCCTTCCTGAACACTACAAGAAACAGAATTCGCTGAGATCTTCTAGGGTTTTCCTGTCGGGATAAAGGAAGCCCCAGTAAGTTCTCTCGTCACCACAATCGTATTTCCAGTAGAACATCAAAGCAAAACCTAGGAAAGGCATCTGTAGCTTTCCCATTCTCAGCAATTCATTTTTATTTCATTCTAGACTTACCGATAAACTACTTAGAAAGTCAAACACATTTTGGTAGGCAGCAAAATTTCACTCAAAAAATAAATAAAAATGAATTCTATTTTATCTTTTGACAACAATGAAAAGTGTCAGAGAACAAGAAACGGTAACACACCTTTAATCCCAGCACTCTGGAGACAGAGGTAGGTAGGCAGATCACTTGACTTTGAAACCAGGCTGATCTATAGGCTACTCAGGAAAAGTTTGTGCATCACTGAAAAAAATCCAGCCTCCAACGAAACGAGAGAGAGAGAGAGAGAGAGAGAGAGAGAGAGAGAGAGAGAGAGAGAGGAAGAACCGATTTTATTAAAAAGTTTGGATTATCTGTTTATATGTTTCTTTGCTTGGGGACTGGAGTGCGGAGGGTTTTCTAGCAAAATAAAGCAAGCAGAATTTACTTACGAAGCCTGCAGGCTCATTTCCTACAGCAGTACTATCCACCCCACTGCTAAACTCTGCAGAGCATCGATGGAGTGGGTGTGAAACTCCTCCAGTTTTCCTTCAAGCTGTAAACTGCAGGCCAGTCGCATCCTCAACGCTGCCTCCCAAAGTGGCATCTCCATCTTATACCATCTCATCCCATGTGGTTGGGGGAATGAGAAGGATATGCAGGCTCTGATGCTGTTTCCACTGTGTTTACTTTCCAAATGCTTTTATATCCTTTCTGTTTTCATGTTCCCCTTATAACAAAAGCCTCTGTGGCACTATTTCTATGTAATTGTCTCTAGCTTGTCACTACATGAGTACATGGTGTCCAGACTCTGCTGACTTTAATAGATACCAGAGAAAATTCGAGATCCACACCCCAGACCCCTCTGCCTTTATCTTGCTAGTTTCCACCCCAACTCAGTAGTGCATCGTGAGAGGATTCTCAGAGAGGTGTGTGGACAGTCTAGTTTCTGATGAACAAGCTCTGTCTACATCACTTCCTCAATGACAACCCCTCAAACCCTAGGATATGCATCCTAGTAATGTGAGGCAGCCAGTATGAAGCCCCTGACTTTTGCTTAGGGCAAACATTTAAGCAGGGCATACCCTGATCTTAGGTGCAGGGAAGTTTGTCTGACTGACAGGTGGCTTTGGGTCTCAGTGAGAAATCCCTACTTAAAGGTGGACTTAAGCAGTATTACAGAGCAATAGTGATAAAAACTGCATGGTATTGGTACAGAGACAGACAGATAGACCAATGGAATAAATTGAAGACCCAGAAATGAACCCACACACCTACGGTCACTTGATTTTTGGCAAAGGAGCCAAAACCATCCAATGGAAAAAAGAGCATTTTCAACAAATGGTGCTGGTTCAACTAGAGGTCAGAATGTAGAAGAATGCAGATCGATCCATGCTTATCACCCTGTACAAAGCTTAAGTCCAAGTGGATCAAGGACCTCCACATCAAACCAGACACACTCAAACTAATAGAAGAAAAACTAGGGAAGCATCTGGAACACATGGGCACTGGAAAAAATTTCCTGAACAAAACACCAATGGCTTACGCTCTAAGATCAAGAATCGACAAATGGGATCTCATAAAACTGCAAAGCTTCTGTAAGGCAAAGGACACTGTGGTTAGGACAAAACGGCAACCAACAGATTGGGAAAAGATCTTTACCAATCCTACAACAGATAGAGGCCTTATATCCAAAATATATAAAGAACTCAAGAAGTTAGACCGCAGGGAGACAAATAACCCTATTAAAAAATGGGGCTCAGAGCTAAACAAAGAATTCACAGCTGAGGAATGCCGAATGGCTGAGAAACACCTAAAGAAATGTTCAGCATCTTTAGTCATAAGGGAAATGCAAATCAAAACAACCCTGAGATTTCACCTCACACCAGTGAGAATGGCTAAGATCAAAAACTCAGGTGACAGCAGATGCTGGTGAGGATGCAGAGAAAGAGGAACACTCCTCCATTGTTGGTGGGGTTGCATTCTGGAAATCAGTCTGGAGGTTCTTCAGAAAATTGGACATTGAACTGCCTGAGGATCCAGCTATACCTCTCTTGGGCATATACCCAAAAGATGCCCCAACATATAAAAAAGACACGTGCTCCACTATGTTCATAGCAGCCTTATTTATAATAGCCAGAAGCTGGAAAGAACCCAGATGCCCTTCAACAGAGGAATGGATACAGAAAATGTGGTACATCTACACAATGGAATATTACTCAGGTATCAAAAACAATGACTTTATGAAATTCGTAGGCAAATGGTTGGAACTGGAAAATATCATCCTGAGTGAGGTAACCCAATCACAGAAAGACACACATGGTATGCACTCATTGATAAGTGGCTATTAGCCCAAATGCTTGAATTACCCTAGATGCCTAGAACAAATGAAACTCAAGACGGATGATCAAAATGTGAATGCTTCACTCCTTCTTTAAAAGGGGAACAAGAATACCCTTGGCAGGGAATAGAGAGGCAAAGATTAAAACAGAGACTGAAGGAACACCTTCAGAGCCTGCCTCACATGTGGCCCATACATATACAGCCACCCAATTAGACAAGATGGATGAAGCAAAGAAGTGCAGACCGACAGGAGCCGGATGTAGATCGCTCCTGAGAGACACAGCCAGAATACAGCAAATACAGAGGCGAATGACAGCAGCAAACCACTGAACTGAGAATAGGCCCCCCGTTGAAGGAATCAGAGAAAGAACTGGAAGAGCTTGAAGGGGATCGAGACCCCATATGAACAACAATGCCAAGCAACCAGAGCTTCCAGGGACTAAGCCACTACCTAAAGACTATACATGGACTGACCCTGGACTCTGACCCCATAGGTAGCAATGAATATCCTAGTAAGAGCACCAGTGGAAGGGGAAGCCCTGGGTCCTGCTAAGACTGAACCCCCAGTGAACTAGACTGTTGCGGGGAGGGCGGCAATGGGGGGAGGGTGGGGAGGGGAACACCCATAAGGAAGGGGAGGGGGGAGGGGGATGTTTGCCCGGAAACCGGGAAAGGGAATAACACTTGAAATGTATATAAGAAATACTCAATTAAAAAAAAAAAAAAAGGTGGACTTGTCACAAGAAAGAGACCAGAGCTGAGTCTTACATTCTTAGAACTTCATATCTTATCAATTACACTTCTGGGCTCTGTGCTTTCAGTCACCACATATTCAAGTCACCAGTTTTGTTTGTTTATTTGTTTGTTTGTTTCCAGTATTGGACAGAGAGAGGTAGCAGTTCTACTGTGTTCTGTGTTTCAGACATATGACTGGATGGTTGCCTTTCTGTCTCTACTTCTGCAGTTAGACCATCAGGCTGGCTTAGTAAATTGGAATCCTCATTTTGTAGTTCAAAAGTGACTTCTTCCCACTTCTAATTGTAGCATCAGCATCTCAGTACAAGTTTAGTTTATACATAGTCTAGGCTTTCTTAACAGAAAACATATTGATACCCTCAGCTTTAGAACTGAGACATAAACCTTTGCTAATTTTCAGTTCCTGTTCTTGAGGCCATTGTATTTGGGGAACATCATGTGATTAGTAATTGCACATCAACTTGGTCAGGCATGAGATGCCCAGGAGCTGACTAAATAGTATGTCTTACTATATCTGGAAGTGTGTTCTAAAGAGCTTAGCATCCACACTGGTGGACTAAAGGACATAACTGCTCCTCTGTGTGTGTGTGTGTGTGTGTGTGTGTGTGTGTGTGTGTGTGTGTATGTGTGTGTATGTATGTGTGTATGTGTGTGTGTGTGTATGTATGTGTGTATGTGTGTGTGTATGTGTGTGTGTGTGTGTGTGTGTGTGTGTGTGTGTGTATGTGTGACATCTGGCCAGTTGCTAGCTGAATAGAAAGAGGAATATAGGTGAAGGTTGATTTCTAGCTTGATTTGGGGGATTGATCTGTCAGTGACATTTTTGATTCTCAGATCTCAACTGTGAGCTCTTCAGTTTTGAGATTTCTTTCAAACATAACACTGACTTTACAAGTAGATATACATAGAGAGCCACATGTAAGTCAAGGGCTGGAATACAGACTGAGAAAACTGTTCCTAGGCAGTTTTGTAGCTTGAGTGTGAAATACAGTATTGACAAAAACATTGTGCATCATATGACTGTGTATACAGAACACACATACATAGAGAGACATATACAATTGGTTCTATTTCTTTTATTTTTTTTGAAGCACTCTGACTAATACTTAGTACTTGAAATCTAAAATTCATAGTTTTCTTTATGGATCTGTAAGTCAGAGGCTTTGGAAGGCAAGTTACTTGCTGTAAGTCATTCTTCAAAGGAAGGCAAAGATAAACATGAAGGAAAGGAGAATGTCGTGGAGGAAGTTAACACTGGGCTTGGATAGTTCCATTGGCAGGACTCGTGTCTTTCAAAACACTCAATCTTTACTTCCTGATTTCTACACATGTCTAAATGTTTTCAAAGGGAGTTCTAAGACCTCCATCTGTGCCTGGTAGTAAACTAGACAAGGCTCACACCATTCACTGTAGCAAACAGAAGTCACTGAAACCTGGAGACTAGATTTAAAGGATGTGCACTGTCATCCACACAGTCCACAGAGTCCTGTGAAGTTTCTATGTTGCTGGCTATTTTATGTTTTCTATCCTCCAGCACCATCAGTCACTATCCTTGGTTCTCGTTTTGAGCCTGAACCTCATTAAGGACCTGCTAGAACGGCAGTCTGAGTAGATCTCTGGTCATAGAGGATAGCAAGAAAGATGAGAACCATGAAGGTAATGCTAACTGCAGGCCTCGTGAGAGAAAGATGAGAACTCATGAAGGACTGAAGCCTTTGAGGACACACTGGATGTGCACATATCTTACCGTCTCCAGCCTTAGTAGCACCAGTATCCTGCAGAGGAGCTCAATGATCTGAAAATGTACATGACTTGAGACTTGAAGAACCACTGGTGGAGACCGAGGAGTTCCAATTGCAAATGATGTCCTGTGCAGCAGAATGAGCCAGCAGGTCAGGGGGAGTGTGGGATGCTACCAGCATGCCCAGAGACTTGCATTTTGTTTTTAGCGTGGGGACACCATGATAATGCTTCTCTGCTGCCTTTCAGATGACAGGCAACATGACACTTGCTCAATCGCAAGCGAGTCCTTGTCACAAGGATTCTGGATGATGTTTTCTTCTCCTCTGGAAGATACAAAGAAACTCTACCATTCAGCTCCTCCAAGGCTTCAGGCATCTGCATGGAAGGCACAGCAAGAGGAGAGACAGTGTCAGTGCATCCACTGCTCCTTCACAGTCTATCTCATTAGGAAAACAAAAGGCCTCCCAGGAATTCTGAGGCCTGCAAAGAAGGAGGTGGAAACAGCTTTCGAATGACTCAAAAGCGTTTTTTAAAAAAAATCTATTGAGTTCTCATTTGAAGTTCATAGAACACTCACTTCCTAGTTTGAAAATTGGTATTTGAGGAGCAAATTAAACATCCAAACTTCGTAAAATCTTCCTAAAAATGTATCTTAAGGAAACCAAATAGGTCCAAATGATGACTGTTTTACTGTATAGAAGACTGTTAATTAAGAATATGGAAAGCAAGACAGAGTCAGAAAAGCCCACATTCTGTAATTCCTATTAAATTTAGCAATTTAGTTAATATGTTGAATTCTAATTAAAATGTTTAGCTGTTGGGACCTAAGAAAGTCACATAGGACCAAAAGTAACCCTGCAGAGATTGCTTTCTTGTGGCTGATTGGGAAAGAGGGGCTAAGGGTTCAGTGAAAGCTCAGACTGGACCAACAAGCTCATCAGGTAAAGGAACTTGCCACCAAGCCTGGTGACTTGAGTGTGATCTCTGGAATCAGGTCCAAAGGACAGAACTCCTCCCAAAAGTTATCCACTGATGCCACACAGTGCACAGTGGAATTCATGTGCACAAGTGCGCGCGCGCGCGTGCGCGCGCGCGCACACACACACACACACACACACACACACACACACACACACACACACACACACAGAGGGGGGGGGCGTGAATACACATAATATATTTTGCAAAGGCTCAAATGTCACAGTGCCAAAGAATGAATCTTAGCATCCAGTCAGTGTTTCAGAACAGAAGGCAGAAGCAGGCCAAGTCTTCAGCAAGCTAGCAAGTTTCTAAGAATGTGGGTCCTGAGGCAAAACAAGGTTTGGAACCAGGGTGTGTCCAAACAGATGGACCATAAAAGGATTTTTTGAGAACTTGATGCAGACATTTGCACTTGCACCAGAATTATTGTTAATGTTGGCATTCATTCTACACTCCACTGAGCCAAGCTCCCTGGGCAAGCCATCCCCAAATAGGACTTGGAAGTGCCATTTCCACATTTAGCTACTAGGATAATGAGTCCCACCTCTAAATCCCCTGCCTGTGAGTTCAGAGCATTCCAGGGGTATCTGAAAAGATCTTCCCAGTACAGGCCCAATACCTCTGAGACCGTCTCATGCTCTTCCTACCCCAGCTTTAGTCTCCTTGATGGTGACCTGGGCCCTTGAAAACAAAAGAAGTAAAAAGTTCTTAAGAAGCCGTTGCTTTTTGTTTAGCTTCTGGTTCTTAGTGGCTTTGATGAAAAGCTGAATTATAGGAAAAAAGATTTGCACATTAATTTGGGATCATAGAATTCACATCCAACAAACTGGCGAGACTGGGCTCAGAGCTGGAGAAGGGAGACTCAGATGGAGCTTGAGAACTGTGCAAAGCTACATCCCATTTCCCTTTGCAACTGCAAGGGCGGGAGAGACCGATTTCTGAGTTGTGCTGATTTGTCCTATACCAGGCTTGGTAATGAGAAAGCACAGTGCCTCCCTTTGTAGCCTCAAACTCCAGGCTCTCCTGTCTCAGTTCCCCAAGCATCAGGAGGGCAGGTGTGGGCTGCTACAGTGCTAGCAGGAACAGGAAGATTTCTGTGTTCTGTTATCTCTTCATGGGCTGAGGCTGAGCCTGGAGTCTCCATGTCAGTAGCATCTTCCAAGGCTGTTCCTCTGTAGCTCTGAAACCTTTTTTTTTTTTTTTTTTTTTTTTTCGGAGCTGGGGACCGAACCCAGGGCCTTGCGCTTCCTAGGCAAGCGCTCTACCACTGAGCTAAATCCCCAACTGAAACCTTTTTTTTTAAAATATAAACCAAGTTTATTTTGCCTTTTAAGTAGTGTTCATATAGCACTACAGCTAGGTAAACAATATGAATTAGTCAAGCAACCAGAGCTTCCAGGGACTAAGCCACTACCTAAAGACTATACATGGACTGACCCTGGACTCTGACCCCATAGGTAGCAATGAATATCCTAGTAAGAGCACCAGTGGAAGGGGAAGCCCTGGGTCCTGCTAAGACTGAACCCCCAGTGAACTAGTCTATGGGGGGAGGGCGGCAATGGGGGGAGGGTTGGGAGGGGAACACCCATAAGGAAGGGGAGGGGGGAGGGGGATGTTTGCCCGGAAACCGGGAAAGGGAATAACACTCGAAATGTATATAAGAAATACTCAAGTTAATAAAAAAAAAAAAAAAACAATATGAATTAGTATACCTTCAAAACTTCATTTGGAAATAAGAAGAAAAATCTGATTTTACCTAAGCTATAAAATTTTAAGCTCAGAGTTACCACTTGAACTTTTTTATTTAAAAACTTCTCCGGAAGGTGTCTTGCTCTAAAGCACCCATGAAATGGGCGCAGCCACTCTCTCTGCTACTGTTCCAGTCCTTTCTGTACAGCAACACAGGGACAATCATCTCCAGTTTCTGAACTGCAGTAAACTGTAAGCACTGCTACAGTGTGGGACAGCTAGCTTTCCTCCAGTTCTTAGGGATAGCATTTTTAACATTTGAATGCCTGTAGCATCGCTCATCTTTGGCCCTTCTTCCTCCCTCCTTCCTGTCCTTCTATTTGTCTGTGCTAGACAAGGTTCTGCTATTAGACTGTCACCCAATATCTGAGTTTCTTTTCATAGGATTAAATCACCAAATCATATAAAGTGATATCCCCTGAGATGACAGCTTGTTTCCATGTCACTTCCTTATGGCTGTTCTTTTGAGAAAGGCTCTCAATGCACAGCCCAGGCTTAACACAACCTAGAGACCCTCTTGCCTCTGACTCCCAGTCTACATCGCTTTCATCTGCAATGAGATTAAAAGCTCAATGCTAAGCAACCAGAGCTTCCAGGGACTAAGCCACTACCTTAAGACTATACATGGACTGACCCTGGACTCTGACCTCATAGGTAGCAATGAATATCCTAGTAAGAGCACCAGTGGAAGGGGAAGCCCTGGGTCCTGCTAAGACTGAACCCCCAGTGAACTAGACTGTTGGGGGGAGGGCGGCAATGGGGGAGGATGGGGAGGGGAACACCCATAAGGAATGGGACTGGGGAGGGATTAGGGGGATGTTTGCCCGGAAACCGAGAAAGGGAATAACACTCGAAATGTATATAAGAAATACTCAAGTTAATAAAAAAAAAAGGAAAAAAAGAAAAGTATCCCTAAAATATACTGAATTATTTAAGAAATATGCCATTTTTAATAATGATGACAAAATTGCCTAATACAGTACTTTATGTGTGTATTAATGGATGACCTCCAAAATCCTACATATATGAAATGCAAGCAAGGTAAATTTACTTTATGACAACATTGACTATGATAATTGTGGTTTGTTTTGGATTAAAGAAGAAAGTACTTAAAAAAAAAAAAAAAGCTCAAGTTTCAACTTTTGTCCCCAGTACTGGGAGCGTTCTCCCTTGAAGATGCTCTGATAATTTAGTGGGCCAGCGTTGATTTGAATCAGTTTGACTTTGGGTTGGTAAAAATTTTCACTGAGTTTATGGACTTCATTTCTTCTCTTTGAGAGTCTCTGAGAACCTGATTCTTATTTTATTCTTCAGGGCTCAAGAGTCCAGAGATTAGAAATATACCAAAGGTGAAGATTCCAGTAAGAAACCTTGTCCCATAAACTCGGGCCTTAAAGAGAAGGCTAAGGATGACTTAGAAGTAAAGGCAATGTATTTTTACACTCTGTTCATGGGGAGAATAAAAATCAGTAAGATAGATGGAAAGAGGACACTAAAGAAAACAGAGACCTTCCCATGAGACCTTACAGGTATCTGTTGGCTGGGGTTCTCTATGAGCTTGTAGCCCCAACATCCTCTCACCTGGATGTTCTACTAACATCATGCCTGGTTGAGTTTACAGTTGTTTAAGATCAGACATAGTACCAGTGTCACAGTCAATGTTCTATTGCTATGAAGAGACACCATGACCATGACAACTCTTACAGAGGAAAACTTTTAATTGGGACTGGTTTAACATTTTCAGAGGTCTAGTCTATTATTGTCATGGGGGGTGGGAACACAGGAAGCCATGGTACTAGAGAGGTAGCTGAGACTTGTACATTCCAATCAGCAGGCAGCAGGAAGGGAGCAAAGACATTGGGCCTAGCTTGACCATTGTTAGATTCTCTTTTTGATCACCAAGAAACAAATAGATCTGTGGAAATTTCCAGGCAAATGTGGTGGTTAGGCCCTGTAATTCTAACAACCTGGAGACAGAGAATCAGTCATGGTGAAGACCAACTTCAGTCCAGAGTGAGACCCTGTCTCAAAAAAAAAAACAAAACCCACAAAGAAAAACAAAAAAACAAGAGCCTGAAGAAATGTACCACACCTTGATTACAAAGCCTTCTGGATACCCTGAGAGATTACTGGGGTCAGGGTAGTTGGACAATAAATCTTAACATTGAAGAGCACTGATTAATCAATAGGCCTTGACTGTATATAAAGAGAAAGGGGGTGGAGCATAAGTATTCATTGCTCTCTGCGTTCTCAGGGTAGATACCATATAGATAGCTGCTCAACCTGCCATGGTGGACTGTGGCCTCCAATTGTTGGCCAACGTACACCCCTTCATTAAGCTGATTCTCGGGCATGTGTTTTAGTAATGGGGAAGGAACTCATGTGGTAGGAAAATCTCCAAATTGCAGTCTTTAAGTATGCTGTATGTACAACACCAACATTAACATGTAAAACATAGTCAAATTTCAAGAAGAGAAATTCTAGGCATGGTGGCACATGTGTGTAATCCCGGCACTGGGAAGATGAAGCAGGAGGATCTCTGTGAGGTTGGGTCAGCCAGGACTACATAGTCAGTTCAAAGCCACCTTATAGTTTGTCTAAAAAGAATTTTTTTCAGTGAGATAACAAGTCCAGAATAGATAAACAGAAACGTCCAACAATAGAAGTGTTACTGAGGACGCAGAATGATAGGGGGCACCCAAAATCCCGGGATGTGGTGTAAGTTGGCAAACATTTTTATGCCAATAAAACTAGGTGTGCACATACCCTGTGGCCATGAAGGCAGATGCCTGTGTACACTGCATTAGAGGATCTGCCTTCTCAGATCCAAATCCTCCATTTCAAGATGCAGGAAGCAGAGCCACACTGACTGCTGGGTGAGTCTGCAGGGTGAGTCCGTGAGTGCTGTGGACCCCCCTCAATCCTGCAATTCTTGAGGGAACCAGCTACTAATGGTCCAGATTTGGCTCCTCAACACTTGGTTAAGTTGTGAGTGAGAGCAGGGTATGCAGTCTCTGGGGCCTGAAAAACATTTGACTGTCATTCTTGGAATTAATCTACTGTGCATGATTAAAGGAATCTGCACCCAGGAACTACTAGCTGGTAGCTTGGTAACATTAAACATGTACCCTTTCCCTGGAGATGCCCCGGAGTGACCTCAGATTGGTCCCATTTCTAGCTGATAGAATTGGAGGTAGCACTAAGATTGGCTATGAGCTCCCTGCTTCTGATCTTTTGGATTATCAGGGTTTAATGTCTTTCCTACAAAAAAAGACAACATAAGAAAAGTACAATTTATTGAGGTTGGAAGCCCACTGTGGCTGGCATCATTACCATGACATCATTCTGTGAATAGCATATGAAACTGGGCTCTAGCATTCATGTGGTAATTTGTACCAAAAACAAGTTTGCTCCGTGATCAAGACAAGAGAGATGAAGTAATAGAAAATATTTGGTAACTTAAGAACATACGATTTTAAAGTTTTAAGCTTGGAAAGTTGTTATAATCATATAAATATTATTTTAAAATGTTTTATGTGTTCAAACATGTATGGCTTAATTAAACGATTAATGAAACATATAAATCTAAAGAAAATGAGAAAGCTATCATTATAAGAAGTGTGTCTGTTTTATCTTTAGTGGGTTAGAGACTCTGGTGATGACCTATATTCTGTATCCCCGTTTAGCAGGGTGTGGTGACACTGGGTGCTGAGGACCACAATGTATGGGTTTTCACCATTGTTCCCAAGCTCTGTGTCAGGATCCTCTCTGTCCACATAAGGTTTCCAGTCTGGAACTTTTGGTCAAGCTCAGACAAGAGCAAGGGCTCAGCCTTGTGAATAGTCCTCTGGGTCTGTTGCAGGATCTTTAAGAATGTGACAGGGGAATGGTTAGTAACTTTTACCTAGTGAACATCTCAATATGGGGGGCATCTGACCCTTAGAGCAAAAGGTAGGAGGTTAGCCCAATTTTCATCGACAGATTTATTTTACCCTTCCTGATTTTATGCACAATGTAATTTTAGATGAACATATAGGGCCTTTGCCAGATTTAGGGGAAAGTTTGATCATGAAGATGAGGGCATTGTCAAATCTCAGAGGTAGAGGCAACCCATATACAGAATTTTTTGTCTTCTGATAACAGCAGAGAGTATGGGTCTCTTGTTCAACAAGAACTGCCATCCATTTGCCTCCTGTTTCTTTTTGTCACCTGGTTTCTTCCTGTGTTCTTTCTGTCAAGGTGAGGAGTCCCTTCTCTCTAAAGAGGGCCTATGGACACTGGCATTGGCAAATGCATGCCAACTGTTCGTAGTATGCATGTCTTTGCCCTTCTCCCAGCAAAATGAATGGGATAAAGCCAGAAGGTCAGCCATTTGTGTTGAAGTCCATTGGCTGAGGGACTGGGCCTATATCATCCTGGGTGGTGACCACTGCAACCTAGTATACCTGATTCCGTGTTGAACAAAGCTGCTCCATATAAAACCTCTTCATGTCTGTAGGAAGTGCAGAGTGCAGCTGCAGTGGAGCCCAGAGTGGAAGCCAGAGGCTTCCACCAGCCCCAGAGCAGAGCAGGATGCCGCAGCCACAACTGCAGAGGTAGCAGCAATCAGGCCTGGGTTCTTGCTTAAGATGGGAGATGAAGCTGATCACATCCACCTTCTACCACAGCTATGGGTGTTTCTGTATTGTCAGACCCTGCCTGCAGGATCTGAGCTTTGAGCTCCTGTTGATCAGAACTGGAGGAGCCAAAGACTGGGCAGTTCCTGGAGTACATTTCCCCTTATGAGGGTTGTTATGGGGCCTCTCCACATCCACGGCTATGTCCCTCCTCTGTTTGGGGGAGTCTGATGACCAGAACTTGGCTGCTGTCTTGGAGTGGCTCCTTTGGTATATCATCTGGTCGTGGGCTGGGTGGGCTGATGGCTATTGTTTTATTAAGTCAGATATGGGTCTGGCCCAGAAGACGTGCCTCATAATGGGTTATTTCAATGTTATGCATCCACTTACTGCGGTTCCCCTCAGGAGGTCCATTACAATGATGGAGATGTAAGTTAATGACAGTTCCTGGCACAAAGTCAACGTATTTATTAGTACAGTTGTAGCAGCAACTGATCACAAAAAAGCAGGCCAAACAAGGTCAAGTCTTTTGGATAGATAGGCCACTAGCCTCCTCCAGGGTCACAGTGCCTGAGACATCCATCATAGCCATCCTTACTCCACAAAATTCCTTCTGGGCATGTGTCCACCACCCACAATACTACTCAGGAGCCCCTACTGCTAGCATCACCATAGCAACAGTAGCACCGACTTGCATCCACAGTTGCTGCCAGAAGAGGGGTGCAGCATGGATGGGCCAGCATGACCTATGAGCCTATGGGAAGTTGTGTATCATCCCAGGGGCAGCAGTAGCTGTTGTCCCAGGAGGGCTCACTTCCCTTATTTTTTAGATCTTTGACTCCAATCAATAGAAGTGACAGAAATATACAGAGAGATAAACACACAGAGAAAATTATCAGGGTCCCAACCATACATTCATGCACCTGAAGAGACCATATGGACCCCAGTCATAGATCCTCACCACCTGCATCTCATTGGCATCCTAAACAGAAGGTGCTTTAACCAGACTTAACTATAGAGGTGACAAACCAGGCAACTTTCAATTTTGATCCATTTTTGGGCTGGAGGTGTCAGATTCTTTTAAAGCATTGGCCGTCAAAGAGATTTCATGAGGAACATCTTAGGTTGTACAACTCTTAGAGTTCTTGACCATTACATTCTTTCCAGCTCCAGGGAACTCCAAGTCCACCAGTGTTTCAAGGTCTGGACCCGAGATGGAGGTGTGTTACTGGGAGTGGATTTTGAGGTTGCAAAGGCCCCCACCATTCCCAGGTAGCATTTGTTTTCTTCTACTTCATCAACTTCGGAGCTCTCAGCTGTTCATGCCACATGTTCTTGCTCTAAAACTCTGAAATTGCAAGTCCCCAATTAAATATGTTGTTCTATATGTCGCCTGGGTCACCTGTTTAGTTCTTCTTAGTTCTAGCATTCTGTTGATTGAAATGACAACAAAAATCAAGCTTTCTGATTTTGTAGATTCTTTGCCAGGGCATGGTAAGATCTACCTACCTTCATTGTGATGATTTTCAAGACTATACTGATTTCTAAATCTTGGTTTTCTCAAAGCCTGGAATGGTTCCCTTGTCATTAACAGATGGGACCTGCTGATTCTTTTTACTAAGCCAGGTAATAGTGAAGGGCAGGAAAAGGAAGCTCCAAACACCCAACTGCAATTAGCTGTGAACTTAGCTTTGCTGCACATGGAGGCCATTCTGGGAAGAGAAAGCCATCCATTCCAGGCAGTCCAATGAGAGGAAGTGATTGGCTTCATCCAGAGAATAGGTTGAGTAGAGTTAAAATTTGCATTTCTGATAATTCCCAGGTAACGAAGCTACTGGTGCTTGTCCAGGTCACAGTTTCAGAAGTGTTGGTCTCGCATGCCTGACTGGTAAGTGAGGAGGTTGTTCAGGTTTTGATATTTATGGAATTTCTACTTTCCAGAACTTCTAGGAATACATGGCAAGTAGGCTTGAGTCTGAATGAATAAGTTGTCTTCATAGCTTGTATGGTGGGTAATGTTTGTTGATCATCAACTTGACAGCATCTGGAATCTCACTGGAGACACACCTCTAGGCACCCAAGTGGAAGATCATTTGATTATTAGCTCTACTATATAAAGCATTGCTAGATTTAGGTTACCCTCTGGACATGCCTGTGCAGAACTATTTGATTAGACTAATTGAAGTGGGAAGACCCACCCTGTATGGTTGACTGGGATAGTGGACTGGATATGGTCGATGAAGTGATTTGAATACCAGCATCTTCCTCTGCTCTCTGCCTGCAGTCAGTACAACAGCTCTCAAGCTCCTGCTGTCTTGACTTTCCACTATGGTGCATCTTGCAACTATAAAACAAAGTAAACTTCTCTCCCTTAACTGTTGCTTTTTTACACATATTTAATCAGAGCAACAGAGAAGTGACAAAGCCAATCAACTGTCACTTAAGCTCCTGAAAATCCACAGGAATCTCAGCCAGGAGTCATAACCTATTGTCCAGGAAAACTGGAAATTTAGGGGGAAGAGACACTCTTTCACAGTGCTTCTCCATTCACAAGCATTTTATGGGAACACAGACACTCAAGAGACAGAAAGTGGTCAACTGCAATGGAACTGAAAGGACACAGACCCCAATCACATGGTGGATCCCATGAGTCACATGGTGGATCCCATGAGTCAGAGGGTAGATCGATCCCATTAGCTCTGCTTCCTAAGCCACCGTGTACTTATCTCCTTTTTCCCTGCTACCATCTTGCCTGAATCTTTCTGCCATGTGTCATGCTATTACCACTTTGATATCCCATGATTCTGTGCTTTTCCCTTTGTATTCTGATGGCCATGGTGCCTGTTCAAAAAACACCATGCTGTGATGGATTTACTCCTGGTGATATCCTATAGCCACATAGTTGAATTCAATCATTAACCTTAGTGGTTTCAATTCTTCTGTGCCTAACACTAGTTTTTGTTCACATTTAGAGGACAGAACCTTTGACTCCTTTTTATCTTTGAGGGGAGTCTTTCGACTAGGCTTCTCTGCCCCTGCACATAGAGTCTCTATGTCCCCTTTCAAGTACATAAATCATAAAATACCCCTCCCTCTGATTCGGTTGGTTTCATAGCATGAAAAAACAGGGCCAGGCTCTTTACAGATTCATTGCTTCCTTACCTTGTCCAGTACAAAGACTGCAGCACTGTATCAGGTGTGACACATACTCTCATGCTCCCTGGTGCCCCTGCCCTCCCCGGTCAGAGTCCACATCCCTGGGTGAGCCCCCAACTCCATCCTATCCCTAGCCTGAGCCCGAGTCCTACTCTGAGACGGAGCCCATGCCCTAGCCCTAGCCTGAGACTGAGCCCATGCCTTAGCCTTAGCCCGAGCCCTAGCTGTGACCCAAGCAAGAACCCAAGCCCCAGCTTGAGCCCTAGCCCAAGACCTAGCCCTTGACTTGGCCGTAGAACTAACCCTAGTCTGAGCACGAGCCCAAGCTCCGGAACTGGTCCGAGTCGGAGACCAAGCCCTATCCTGAGCCAGAGCACAAACCCTAGCCCTATCCCTGGCCCAAGACCTAGCCCAAGCCTAAGCCCGAGCCCGAGCCCGAGCCCGAGCCCGAGCCCGAGCCCGAGCCCTAGCCCTAGCCCTAGCCCGAGCCCTAGCCCTAGCCCTAGCCCTAGCCCGAGCCCGAGCCCGAGCCCGAGCCCGAGCCCGAGCCCGAGCCCGAGCCCGAGCCCGAGCCTGAGCCTGAGACCGAGCCTGAGCCCGAGTCCGAGCCAGAGCCCGTGCCCTAGCCGTAGGGTCAACTAAAATACAATTTTCTTAGTCTGGTCTCTTAGTCTGCAGCACATCTATCTAGGCTCTTATGACTCTTAGAGTCTCTAGGGAGAAGTAGTGTGTAATTATTATAGGAGGACTGCATTTATATGTTATTAGTCCTTTTCCCCTTGCAGCTTTTACTACACTTTATTTGTTCTCCATGCTTACTGGCTTAGGTAATATATGCCCGGGGGTATTCTTTTTCAACTCCAGGCCATTTCATACACTGTTTACTCCTTTCACTTTGATAAGTCTCTTATTTAAGTTAAGGACATTTTCTTCTGTATTTTTGTTGACAATGTTTTTTTCTTTGTTTTGTTTTTTGGGTTTTTTGCTTTTGACCCGAGTTTCTTTTCCTCCTTCTTATATACTTTATTGTCTTTATCATTTTATTATTATATTTGTTATTTTGTAGAAAAGCCCTATCTATTTCTTGGATGTTTTCTTACAGGATTGCCTTTCTTTCTTTATTTTTCCTTCCTTCCTTCCTTCCTTCCTTCCTTCCTTCCTTCCTTTCTTCCTTCCTTTCTTCTTTCTTTCTTTTTTTTTCTTTTTTTCGGAGCTGGGAACCAAACCCAGTGCCTTGCGTTTGCTAGGCAAAGGCTCTACCACTGAGCTAAATCCCCAACCCCCTCTTTCTTCTTCCTTCCTTCCTTTCTTTCCATTTCCTTTCTTCTTATTCCCCCTCCACTCTTTTTCCTCCTTTTGGATTTAACATATTCCTCTATCTATGCATCCATTCCTCCTATCATCTCTTCAATGCCTGAGACTCTCTATTCCATCTGTTGTAGTCTGTTATTAAAATCTGCCTCTGAGAGACTATTTGAGTTCCTACATTTTACTCATCCACATCTCCCTGTTTAGGTTTTCTTTATTCATTTCCTTTCACAGTTAGGGTTTTCACAGATTTCTTTATTTTTCTCTTTAAAGACCTCTATCATATGTGCAAATGCTGTTTTACAGTCTTTTTTATTCTCGTTCTTCAGTCATGCTGACATATTCAGGGCCTTCTGTAATAGTGTTGATGGGCTCTAATAGAGATTTGAATGCCCTGGCTGTTACTGGTTGTGTTTTTATACTAGTCTGTAGGTATCTGGGATTGGGAAGATGGTAATTCAAGGTGCTGGTGTCTGGTTTTGTGTGATAGAAAGTATTTGATCTCAACCATGAATTTCTACCCATCCTTTGTCCATTTAGTTTCTGGATAAAAGATGCATACAAGCTTTATATTTATGACAATCCTTAATTAGCACAGGAACTGGGCAGATAGCTATCCTGTACACTATTATGCATATTTCTCAGCCAATAATTCCATTACATAATTTGCCATGGTTTTGTCTGGACTGCTTTTAATCCCAATTAGCCAATTCCCATGGCCATTATCTAAAGATTCTTACCTCATGGTGGCTTCTCCTCTGCTCTGTTTACCTTCTTCTATCTACCCCTGTCATGGTCTCCTCCCACCCCGAACCTGGGAACACCAGGGAACACCGATCTCAATTCTGCACAGCTTTTGAGTGTAGGCATTTTTATTTACAATTCAGAAATAACTTCTGGGCAAGGTCACTTAAGAGTATGGATTAGTGTTTTCTTTCTTTTGTTGTTGTTGTTTTTCATTTGGCTTTGTTTGTTTGGTTGGTTGGTTTTTGAGACAGTGTTTCTCTATTAGTATTTTCAAAAGCCAATTGTTTGATTAAGATATCTGGGGTCAGAGAAAGGACCACCCGTTTCCTTAAATCTTGTGTATGGTAATCAAGAAATTCTACTAAAACTTCTGAAGGGCCCTGTTACCCTTCAGCCCCAGGGTTTATATAGGTACCTCTGGATATTCTCTAATTTACTTTATTGATCAGGATGGTCTTAAACTCAGAGATCTGCCTGCCTCTGTCTCCCGAATGCTGGGATTAGAGGCGTGTGCCAGCATTCCATGTTAGTGCCCTGAATAATTGCAAGAACTGAGTAGTCTCTCCCTGCTAAGAAAGATTTTGATATGCATGCTGTGCAGACTTTTCAGGGAGTCATGAAATCAGTGTGGTCTTGCTGACTCATGCCTGCTGATGCCTGCCTGCCTCTGCCAGGTAGTGCCAAAGCTGCTGATTCATGTTTACTATCCAGAGTCTACCGAACTGGATCGCTGATGTATCTGTGAAGGGTTTGTGAGTAGATCAAGCTGCTGCTGCTGACCTGTGAACTGACTGCCGATTTCCCATCTGACAAAACAAATGGGAGTTGCTCCAAAGAACCATTTTTAAACAAGTCCACTCCCCCATATTCTTTCTTTCCCACTACCTCTGGTAAAAATGGCTAAAAAGAAAGTTAAAATACTTAAGAACCATCATTAAAAATAGGTTTTAAAAAGTTGCAGTTATACTCCTGCTTTTTAGTACCCGAGAAACATCCCTGGCTCTTCTAAAACTTGGTGTGTAGACCAGGGTGGCTTAAAACTTACAGAGATATGTCTGTCTTTGCCTCCTGAGTGCTGGGATTAAAGGCATGTACCACCACCCCATCCGGTCAACAGCTCTTGAAGAGCTTCACTCACACATGACATGGTGCTGAATCTGTTTCTACCACATGAGTCACTAAGAGATAATGACACTCTTACCTTCCCACTCGAGTGGTTCTGTTCAGTACCTCTATTCCAACGCACATGATCCAAATTATTCTTCTGCCCCGAATGTTGTTTTACTTTTCTTCTGTTGCCGTTTGGAAGTTAGTGTTGAAATTAGAAGCTTTAAAAGTCAATAAATAAATCGCAGAAGTTAAAACATGCACATGAACGATAATCAATACTTTACATGGCACAATGTTCAAGATATTTCTAAATTTAGAAAAATATGAGGAACATCTATCACGTTAAAGAAACATAAGAGTTATCTCTGATACCTCTTCAGTTACATACTCTAATAGGAACTAATGTTGAAAGCACCATTAGGAAATCTGTGTACTTTCCTGACAGAGACCAGCATTGGCATCCATCTGGTGTGCAAACTGAGGCAGGCAGCCATTGCGGGTCAGTGCTTAGAGCTCCTGATGGTTGGATCCAGATACCTAAAGATGCTGCTGCCAAAGGAAACCAGAAATCAGAGAAGTTACTCAGCAGACCTGAAGGAACAATACTTAAATTACTGGGGCTGGAACTCCCTGAGGGTACTGGAAAAACTATGAACTTTTTCTAACTTCTTGGGGCCAGCAAGAAAGAGAAGGAAAGAGAGAAAATTCTCTCTCTCTCTCTCTCTTTCTTTCTCTTTACACACACACACACACACACACACACACACACACACACACGCACACACACACAAATACACACACAAACACACAGAGGAATGAACACATGCACTGAGTGGATGAAACAAAAGACAAAGTCCAGTAACTTCATATACACAAATATATGCATACAAACACACAGACGTATATGCATAGAGACCTATAGACAGACATATGTACATTCACACATAGATTAGTTAATGCAGACCTCTAGCAAGCAGGCTTCAAACATTTCATACCTGGATGCATAAGTACACACAATAGGTGGCCTGAGAAAGCAACACACACCCAGACAGGCAACAAGCTTTACACATATACCTACATACATACACATTGTTGATGGGTGAAAGGAACAATGTTCCAAACTACCATAGACACAAACGTTACACATACACATATGTGGTGAATGAGGGTGAAAGCTCCAACCCTCATCCATGCAAACTCTGCACATATACATATATACATAATACATGTGTACATGCATACATACATACATGCATACATGCATGCATACAAGCACACACAATTGATAGATAAAAGAACAATGCTCTAACCATCACACACACAACCCTTACACATATTCACACATACCCCATAGTTTATGTTAGAAGAAATAATGCTGCAGTCCACCACACATAAGCCTCAACAGAGACACATAGTTGGTGGATGCTCCAATCCCCAAAATTTATTCTTCATTTCATCCAATATATATCCCAGCAAAATCTTTCATGCAGTATTAAATTACAATGTGTTTGTGTTTTAGTTTTATTGTAGTGAATGGTTAGTGAATGATGTGGTTTTCAATACCTTATAAGAAATAACATTACAAGTACAGGTAAAGAACAAAAATTAGTACCACAAACCCATGAACATTCATAACAAAGCAACTTATCATGGATTAACAAGGCGTAAGCAAGCAAGATAGTTTTCTCAGCCAGTTTCTGTTACTGGCAGGCAGCAATTAGCAATTACAAAGAAATGAGTAATTATTTTCTTATTCATCTTAAAAGTAATCTTGTAAGAATCTTAAAAGGATCACACATCTAAACTTTTATATAAAAATCAGTCATATCTTCCTTAAGTCCTCAGAATGCATATTGACTTACCAGAAATTCGTAGTAAGTCTTATCAGGATGCTGAGGGGAAAATGGGTGTAAGAAATCAGTTATCACCAGTCCAGCCTGAGTGAGAGTCATGTCAGCTATTAGTGCCATTGTACTTATTTCCTGATCATAAAGATCCTAGCTTAACCCATACGAGTGTGCCTTACTGAACTTCAAATTATTTCCTAAGATTTTCTACATCATAGCCAATAGTAGAAAACATCTCAGCCTAGCTTCACTAACAACTTTTATTCCCAATATTTTGTAAGGGTGGAGGTCATTGCTGACAATCTAAGTTCTTCACAGGTCCAAAGGCTTTTCCTCCTATTGATGCTGGACAGTGCCATCCTCTGCCACATATGTGACTAGAGTCATGGGTCCCTCCTTGTGTACTCATTGGTTGGGGGTTTAGTGCCTGGGAGGTCTAGTGGGGTTCGATTGGTTTATATTGTTGTTCTACCTATGGTTTTGCAAACCTTTTCTGCTCTTTCAGTCTTTTCTCTATCCTCTCCATTGGGGTCCCCTTGTTCAGTCCAATGGTTACCTGCAACCATCCTAATCTGTATAGTAGGGCTCTGGCAGAGCCTCTCAGGAGACACCCTTTATCTGGCTCCTGTCAGCAAGCACTTCTTGGCATCAGCAATAGTGACTGGGTTTGGTTGCTGTTTATGGGATAGATCCCGAGATGGGCCAGTCTCTGGATGACTGTTTCTTCAGTCTATGCTCCATTCTTTGTCCCTGTATTTCCTCCCATAAGTATTTTGTTCTCCCTTCTGAGAAGAAATGACACATCCACATTTTGGTCTTCCTTCTTCTTGGGCTTTTGGTCTGAATGCTCTCTGAGTCCAGTGAAACCAAGGATGGGGATTGGAGCTAACTTCAGAGAGTTCTCTATTCTAGGTTTAGAGTGGCTCTTGGAGCTTACCACCACCCTAGAGCCTTAGCTCGTCTCCTGACTCACATGATAATGACTGCGAAACCAAGTGGACAGGTACTTGAGAACAGCTATCTCAATTCCTGAAAGATCACCCTGTGACATCTCTCCTTGGGTGCTGATAACAGGGTCCAGGGACTTTGGCCTCAGCCCAAAAGTAACAGGAAACTAAAAAAGAACAACCAGGGAACTTTCCTACCTCATACAGGAAGGGTAGGAAGGAGAGCCTGGTGCACATGCAGAGGCCTGCAAGGACCTGTCCTACCCAGTCTTTGTGCCCTTCCCCTTTTCAGCTTGTCAGAGGGGTTGCCAATGTCCAAGTGACCTAGCCAGGTAGCTCTTTTTTTTCTTAAATTTCTTTTTTTTAATTTACATTTCAAATGCTATCCCCTTTCCTGGTTTCCCCTCCATACACCCCCTATCCCATCTCCCCTCCCCCTGCCTCTTTGAGGGTGTCCCCCAACCATCCACTCACCACTTTCTCCCTCCCTGCCCTGATATTCCCCTGCACTGCAGGGGCCCATCCTTGGCAGGACCAAGGGCTTTTCCTTCCATTGGTGCTCAAAAAGGCTATCCTCTGCTACATATGCGGCTGAAGCCATGGGTCTGTCCATGTATACTTTTTGGATGGTGTTTAGTTCCTGGGAGATCTGGTTGGTTGGTATTGTTGTTCTCATGGGGTTGCAAACCCCTTGAGCTCCTTGAATCCTTTCTCTAAATACTCCAATGGGGACCACATTCTCTGTTTAAGTTGCCAGCCTCTGTTATTTGTCATGCTCTGGAAGAGCCTTTCAAGAGACAGCTATATCAGGCTCCTATCAGCTTGCACTTCTTGGCATCAGCAATATTGTCCGGGTTTGGTAGCTGTATATGCGCTGAATCCCCAAGTGGGGCAGTCTCTGGATGGTCTTTCCTTCAGTCTTTTCTCTAAACTTTGCCTCTGTATTTCCTGCTGTGAGTATTTTTGTTCCTCCTTCTAAGAAGGACTGAAGCATCCACACTTTAGTCGTTCTTCTTCTCGAGCTTCATGTGTTCTGTGGATTCAATGTTGGGTAATCCAAGCTTTTGGACTAAACTCTTAAGGGCTCTCTCTCTCTCCTCAGATTTACCCTCAGTCTGTGTCATCACTGGGATGTCCCACTTCAATTGTAGCTGCTCTTCTGCACATAGTGGAAACTAGTGCTTATTCGTTGTGAAGATGAATTTTTTCATCTTGTGTGTGGAGGGGTCTGTGCTTATGTATAAGGAACTGCTGACTGGCTATGCACATGAATGGATAGCTAGTGCCCATAGACTGCAGCCTGCTCCATCTTCCCCACCCTTGCCTGAGGAAGCTCGCTAGGGATCCTGGCTTCTGAGGGAACACGTCTTTCCCCTCCATTCACTCTACACTATTTCCTGTTCTTTCAATTTTTTTTAGTGAAGCTGAAAGTGCAGTTCAGTAATAGATTCCTACCTAACGCTGTAGGAGTCTGCAGAGTTAGAACTTGTTTATTCTTGGCAGGAAGGCTGCTCCTGTGCCCTGGGAAAGGGCAAGGCCTTTTCTAAAAGAATACAATGTAACATTCTTTTGGAAGTTACTCAGGACCTGCTTAGCTACTGCAAAAACACCTTAGAAAAACTGATAGGTTTAAATGTAAAGTGGATCCAAAACTTCATAATGAAAATTTCCTTAATTTTACCAGAGTTTGGAGTTAAAGGACAAAATAAAACATAGGGAAAATACATTTGAGTGCTGGGAGCTCTGCAGCAGCCTGGGAGGGAAATAGGAGGGAGGGGCCACAGTGGGTGGGGTTCAGGTATAGGTGTGAGGCCATGTGCTTTCCCATTGCTTACCCGCCATTGTTCACCCCACTGCTCACTTTGGACAGACTTTCAAAGAGCTGACACAGGTCAAAAAGAGTCATATTAACCAAGACAAGTAAGTGTCCCTACAACAATACAGAAAAAAATAATTCAAAGAAGGCATTCTTAACTCTCATTCTTAACTTTTGATCTGGAATAAAATAAGAAGCAAATGGAAATGTTTATTGGAGACAAATATTTTGCACTTTTGCAAATAATTGATAGGTAATGCCTAAATGTTGGGTATGGAATTTAGTGAAAATGCTTCTGTTGATATTACATATAATAGCAGAAATCAATTGGCAATAGTATGAGATTAACAGGTAGGCGAATTTTAGCAGGGTTTGTTGAGGATGCTTCTAAAACATGTCATACTTCCCAGTGACACAATCCTGGTGGAAACCACTTAGGCAGGACATGTGTGAGCATCAAGTCTCAAGGCCCTCTGAATGCTCAGATGGATTTTATACTGGTGTTGCTTCAACTCTACATGTTCTGCACAAGACAGAGGCAACATATTACTAAAAAATATTTAATAGCCTCCTCTCCTCTCTTTTTCAGGCCCTTCTTGTTAGTTTGCACCTCTGAGTGCAAACATTAAATTAACTATAAGGCATATTGTCTGGAGACATTATTGAAGATTTGTGCCTCTGTAACAAAGTTGATTTTCAAACGGGGGGTTCCCAAACAGCACAAAATAAGACAGAGACATTAAATAATCACCGCAATACTTAGTTTAAAAAATAGAATGATGGCAAAGCAAACCTGATGGGTTCTGGTGTAATGTGGGAGATGTAAACATAGACTGAGCAGGCAGAGAGCAAGAGAAGCCCACGGTGTTTGAGATGACTGAAGGAATACACCATGGAAGGTCTACAGAGTTCTTAGTTCTTAGAGTATTCGTTCTGTATGATACTAAAAAAATATACACGTATTGTGCTGGGTATTTTGGCACCTAATCCTTCTAAATTCCTTACAGACTAATAATATTCTGGCACAGGAGTACATTTAATGACATTACTCAATTGGTACAAATAATGAGCACATTTTAAAGACTGACCAGCAAAAATCTTTTGCTAAGTATCCAAACATGTTGATCATAGCCCAAATATAGAGGTTGGAATTCTGTCGAGCTTGTGGCCTGGTAAAACTCTTTTTCAATATTCTTGTGAAGCTTCAGTAGACTTACTCAGTAAGCTGACACATTGGGTAAATACATATGACAAATCAGCTCCCTTAAGTTCCACTTCCTTGGCAATGGCACCAGGTACCCCAGATTTATTGATTACAACCATTGTTTCTATGACTGTTTGAATCCTTAAAGGGGAGCCACATTTTTAGGATGGAACTTCTCCTGAACGCCTTCTTTCTCCACAAGAGCAGTGTTGTAGGTCCATTGGCTTCACATACTCTTCCTATTAGGGTGATGCCATAACTCTTAACTTCCTCTATACAGTTGTTTAAGGTCGCATTGGTTGGATTGTGTGTAATAAGAAATCTCATGTTCTTGTATGTGACTTCTACAGGAGCAAGGCGTTTCATTCAAGCCACATGAATGTAGTTTTTTAAAGAAACATGGAATAGGGTTATGAAAGAATTAAAAAAAAACGAATACAGAAATGATTCCAAGCAAAAACCAAAACCAGAGGGGGTGATGGAGAGAGAGAGAGAGAGAGAGAGAGAGAGAGAGAGAGAGAGAGAGAGAGAGACTGAAATCTGCTTCAATATTCATATACTCCACTTAAAAGTTTAAATGGTTGAGGACGGGAAATCAATGTATTTGTCCATTGGCACAAAAGATGTGGTATAGTGAGTGGTGGACAGAATGCATTCTATGATTAACTATTGGGTTAAAATGATTTTGTGAACTGTGTTGTACCGTGTGTATTTTTCTGTCTCACAAATAATGTTTTGTCATTTGTCTTAGTGAAAATAACTGCTGTGCAAATAGAATTTTTTTAAAAAATAAAACATTTCCCCAAACTTCAGTTCCTTTTTTCCCCCACTGTGGCATTTCAGGACAGGGCCTGCTGGGGATGCAGCTAGTGAGGAGCTCTGTCTGTAGCTCCTGAAATAAAGCTGAATCTATCTTTTCATCTTTTCAGATGTGTGTCCAGAGAAACATGCAACTTTCTAGGGGTAGGAATGGAATGCTGAAGTTGAATTTATAAAGGAGAGCGAGAAAGAGGGAGAGAGAGGGCAATTTTTATTTGAATATCTGGGGGGAAACACAGTTTTGCAAAGTCAGTTTTAAAAAGAGTACTGATTGTTTCTTGTGTTTGCAAACTCTTTTCAAATGTGTAAGGTGGGGGAACGAAAGTGTTGAACTTCAGGAGAGTTGTTTGGCTTCATGCTTGAGTATTTTGACAATAAGGACTATTGTAATAGTTTGTAATATTCATCCAGTTTGCCAGGTCACAGGTAGGCTGAAGGGTGGGGAATGGTGCTAAGCTGAGCTGATTGGTGCATCCACTCTTCCACCTTTTGCAGATCATGGCAGGGGCACCCATGGCCCACACCAAGGTTCTCCAGCTTCCTCTCTCTGCTCATCCCCCATGTACCCGCTTCTCCCTCCATCTTGCTCTTAAGCATCCTGGAGTCAGTTTCTGGAGACAATGTTTAACAAACTCCCTTTTCCTTCTTACTTATCTGTCCTGTTTCCTATGCAGGTCACCTCTCCCCTGTGATGCTACAGATGCTCCATTCACACTTGTGTGTACTGTTAAAATAGCTGTCAGTCTGGGGAGACTAAGAGCAGAAGTTGTAGCTGTCTGGAAGCACATTCTTCTGTGTGTCTGGTTTGGAAAGCTGACATCCTGTAGGAAGTTCCTTAGTTGTTTACAAAACTGTACAGTTGATGCAGGTCTAGGACTTTGCTGTTTTTCCTGGGCAAGTTGTAACCTAGAATTACCATTCTATGAGTCTGCTTTCTCACACCGACTGAGCTTTGCCCTGGGAAATCCTTCTACAATACCCTTTGTGCCCTTCCAGTCTGCAGTTCGGACACTTGGAAACTTATCTGAAGCTCTCCGTCCAGAAGTTCAGTTTACCTGAGTGCACTCGGCTTACTAATTAGCCTAGTTATTGGCCATTTTTCCTGAATTACTCTGTTTTCTCGTTTGCGTCTTGTTTGTGTCACTATGTACAAATTTGTAGTTCACTATGTGAAACTTTACTTCTTTTTATGATGAGTAGCTGTTCATCTTTTAAAAGTTGGGATTCAGTTTGAGTTAATTGCTATGTTGTCTCAGGTAGAAAAATACTAATTGTCAAAGATAATGTATTTAAATATATACCTCCATTCCCTTAACCCCAATTGACAACTAATAAACTACATAGGAAAACAACCTCTTCTTGACAACCAATCACTGTTTTTTGTTTGTTTGTTTGTTTTTTGACGTCTGACAGGGATCCTTTAATGACTGACAGTGGTGGGGCAGAGCCACACTTGACAAAAGCTTACATGGATGGGACCATGCAAATGAGCCTCATGAGTATTCATGACAAACTAATGAGGGGAGAAACAGGGCTGTAATGAGGGCAGGGCTTGAGGTGGAAGCAATGAGTTCACTAGGCACAGGGTATCAACAGTAACTATGATGTCTGAGGCCGGCCTGGGCAGCGAGTGATTGACAGGGGAGCCATGGCCAGCACTGATCCTTCAATGACTGACAGTGGGGGCTGTGATACACTTGATGGACGGTTCCCATGGGCGGAGTCTCTGGGTGCGTGGAGGGTAATGGTGACACCTGTAGCCATCACTGGCAGGGCTGGGACCTCACATAGTCAAGAAGTGTGTGTGTGGGGGGGCGCATATGACATCACCAGCAGCGGAGGCCGAGCCCCAGTGTGCGTTTGACTTCAGGATTGCCCCACAGTCATGCACGCAGACCCGCCCAATTCTTTCACCATTTAGGAATGTTTGAATCAGAATGGGCAAGAAAAGGGCTAGACTCACAGCATCTACCCCGCCCCCTGTCACCATGACGGACATTCACTGGATCCCAAAGCACAGCTCACTGCACATCAGTAACATACACTTGTGCCAAGCTGTGGGAAGAGCCTCAGAAGACGTGACTGCGCGTGTGCATCCAGTCCCCGCTGTCACCATCAAGTAAAGTCATCAAGATTCCGGGTCAGCACTTTGAATGCCGCGGCCTGAGTCCCTCAGGACCGTCGCTATTCTGTCGCGCCGCGGGGCGCCGGTGCCTGGAGCATGTCACTCTTTAATTGTATCCTGGTCGCGGTGTCACTGTCACACTTCATGACGACTTCATGCCGCGCCACATCGGACCATCTCACCCGGTTCTCCCGTAACTTTGTGGCTCCTGTGACGTTTTCAAGCCGGGATGGCTCCAGTTACCTAGTTCAGTTCTGTGACTTGGCCTGTTTCCTGTGGTCGGGTCAGTGATGACCTCAGGCGGCGCCCACCTCCTCACGCTCTTACTGTTTGCTGTGGTCACACCAGGACATTGGACCACGCCCAGATATCTCTGCTCTGCCTTTATTTCCACAGCCCTCCTCTCTTCCTGATTCCCGTGACGCCATCACTCCTGGCCGGAAGTGCCAGGCTAAGCGTCCTTTGCGGGGGTTTTGAAACAGGGGGAGCACCGGGTGTGTCCATCGCAGATTCCTGAGTACGTACATACGTCCCGGTGCCGACCTGGACCCAAGGTCCTCAATGGGACTCCGGAAGCCAACGCCTCCGTCATTGAAGACGTTTCACTACTGTCTTCCTGTTTTCCCGTCGCGCTCTGTGACGCCATCACGCCGCGTCTTATCCTTCTGTGTTCCTGGATCTTGCGTTAACGCTGGTGACGCTATCACTCCTCGACAGAAGTCCCGGGCTCTGTTTCAGCCGCGGGCAATTTGAAGCGGTGGAAATGTTGGTACATTGTCCAGGTGGGGATCCCGCGTTCACCATGGCGCCCCAGAAGCCGCCTCCGTCCCCGCTCCAATCCTGTTTACAGAGGAAGGTTGATGAGCACTTCCTGCGCTGCCTCAGGGATCCTGGCACACAAAGCACGCTGCGAGTGGGGCTGCGGTGCATCCACAGACCTGCCGTGACCTCCGACCACATGGTGACCCACAACCCCGCTGCAACCCTCGATCACGCCTCCAAAGCCATTGCTGCTCCAGCCAAAATTGCTCCGCCCGCCAATACCGTGGTCACCGCCTCCATTCCTAGATTTCTGGCTCATTGTGACCACTCGATCCGCGACCCCGTGGTGGCCCCCGAACCCCCCCCCCCCCGCCTTTGTCACTTTCACCGCCATTACTAAGTTTTCAGCCTCACGGAAAATGAACAGACACGGAGCAGTGAGTAATGTCTCCGGGGAGCATGGCAGGGTGGGAGTGATGTTCCTGTGGGGGGATCAGGGACTGGTGAATGAGGCCCGCTGACCACACCCGACCCCTATGACCCCCGTCCCCAAGTCCTTCCCAGAGGAGAGGAGCCTCAGCCGACTGCCCTGCTTCCAGGCCCCCAACCGCTGTTAATAAGTGCTAATGACTATATATACCTATAAAGTCAAACATACAGTCTTCCATGGCTTTTGAGGTAGGAAGATAGAAGCTTTAGATATGGCTTTGAATCTGGCTGTATGACCTTGGACAAGCTTTTCCTTCATAGTTTGAATACATCATTTTCTATTAGTTCTTAAAAAGGCATTTACTAGGACTATGAATCTACAGGTATTAGGTAAGTGTTTTCCATGGAATGCTCTTATAGCAATGTACTAAATAGGGCCAGATATTCTACAGAGAATGCCATGAGAAGAAAACTAATCACAGGAGACCTTAGGTAGTACCTACTGTCTACAAGTGAGCAGACACTGAAGGTTATTGTGATTCTTTTTTTCATTAGAATGTAAGGGATTGTAAATCGTAGTATAAACTGGGCTTGGTTACTCTCAGCACTAGGTAGGCAGAGGCAGGGGGGGGTCTCTGGTAGTTTGAAGCCAGTCTGATCTACATAGTGAGAATCAAATCAATTACGGCCTGCATAATTAGACACCATCATAAATAAAGACCAAAATAAATCGTAGGGTAAGTTAAACAGAATTTTGAATCACAGACAACCAGTGTCAACAGAAACATTAGTGTGGATATTAATCGATATTTTAAAAATGTAATTTTCTTTGAACACAACTTGAGAGTATGAGAAAAGTGGTAAGTGGCAGGTTCTTTTAGTATCTCCTCTCCTTGTAAACCATGCACAGATGCAAGTTTTAAGTTCTAGTGTTATCTTCCTTAGATTGTTGGATTAGTGCCCTCCCTGGTGTCCTTATTTTGCTTGCTGTTCCTCAGATTACAATCAGAATGATCTTTTGATAAAGAACTTGGATTGAACCGTTTGTGCTCAAAATTCTCAAATACCTCTGGGTTACATACAGAATTGAATCTAAGCTCCTCCCTGCCATCAGGGCAGCTGCCAACTTAACTTAGCCTTACCCCATGACTCTCGCTATTGGACTTCAGGATGCTACCCAGGCAGATAGACTGGACACCTCTTCTGGCTGGTGACAGTTGTTCTTGTCTTCTATTGCTGTTCTTTACTTGAGGGAGCTTCTCCTCCTTCCTAAATTAAATATTTTTTCTTTTACTCTTTTGTATTTATTATCAGATACACTTTCCACTTGTTAATTATTCCCATTACACTCTTTGACTCTCTCTCTTCCTAACAACAGAGTAGAATCGCTTTTGATTTGTTCATAAATTTATCCTTGGTACTTAGAACTGTGCCTAGTACCTAATAGGCTCTTTGTAAAAATTTCTAAGGGAATGCTGTAGTTGATTTGACCTTTTGACATCTTGAATCTAGATCCTGCCTGCTACCATTTGCTGACTGCATGACCCTGGATAGGATAATGACTTCTGGTGCTTCATTTTATTCAGCTATGTAAGACGACTACAGTATTACTTACTCCACAGCATTACAGTGAGCACTTGAGTCAATACATGTTAAAGATCACAGGTCTGAGTTTTCTATGCTTTGTGAAGAGGCCAGGGTCTATGTTCAGTGTCTTCCAGTTGCTCTCTACCTTAATTTTTGAGTCAAAATTTCTCCCTGAACCTGGAGCTTCCCATTTTGGCTGGACTGGCTGCCTCCTAGCATCTGTTTCTTATCATACAATGTGTTGGACTTAGAAAGAAATGTGCAGCACTGCGCCAGAGTGGATGTAGATAAGGATCTGAACTTAGGTCCTCCTGTTTGCAGAGCAGGCACTTTACTTATTGAGCATCTTCCTCAACCTTAAAAATGAACAAAGAAACATATAAACAAATAATCCAAACTTTTTAAATAAAATTGTTTCTTCTTTCTCTCTCCCTCCCTTTCTTCCCCCCAACCCCTCTCTCTTATTGGAGGCTGGGTTTTTTGGCATTTCCTGAGTAGTCTATAAATTAGCCTGGTTTCAAAGTCAAGTGATCTGCCTACCTACCTCTGTCTCCAGAGTGCTGGGATTAAAGGTGTGTTACCGTTGTTTGTGTTCTTACAACATTTTCTATTGAATTTTTTATAGAATTCATTTTTATATATTTTTTTGAATGAAATTTTGTTGCCTACCAAAATTTGTTTGACTTTCTAAGTAGTCTATCAGTAAGCCTAGAATAAGATAAAAGTGATTTCCTGAGAATGAGAAAGGTACAGATGCCTTTCCTACGTTTTGCTTTGATGTTCTACTGGAAATACGATTGTGGTGACAAGAGAACTAACTGGGGCTTCCTTTTTCCTGACAGGAAAAGCCTAGAAGATCTTAGGGAATTCTGTTTCTTGTAGTGTTCAGGAAGGAGAGGTGTCTTATTATCTTTAATGTGATGCTTTCTACCATTTTGTACAAGGAGCTTTCCTACATGTTGTATTCTGGTTCTCAAGTTGGAGTGTATTTTTACTTAGCATTTGTCCTTGCAAATGGTGTTTTGTAATTCCTTTTATATATCAGTCTCAACCTTAAGTCATAGGATTGTAAGTCTTGTGACTGATACTTAAAAACGAACATGAAAGACTACTTGTTTTTTAACATTTATTCCAAAATTTAATAATAATTGGTAAATTCCTATGTATGCCCTATGCTACAAGACTTTTTGCTAAGTGGTTTCCCATTTAATATTCCAAAGGTCTATTTAAATTCAGCGTACTGAGAAAGGAACAGGTTTACAGAGATAACAATACTTGGTTGGCTCACATGGTATAAAAGGAACCATGATTTTTACTTTCTTTTGATTCATGACCCAGGTGCTAATTCTTTTGTGAGCTACATTTTAAAAGGACAAAGTTTTGCATTTTTGCCATATATTTGTAAGTGTGTTTTACTCCAAATTACTGACAGTATTGTGTTATTTCTGCCCAAGAGGATGTTGTCTGATTCCTGGCAGCTGTAGTGTCTGGTGTTTGCAGGATGCTGGGATTTGGACTGTAGGCCTCATGATCGCACCGCAAGTTCTTTTAACCTGGGAACCATCTATCTAGTCACCAGAGCTGTAGTGAATACAGATTTAAACATGGACACTACGGGAGGATAAATGCACATGCAAGCATGACAGGCATGAGAGAAAGAAAGGCAGATGTGGGGAAGAGAGCTGTGTAATCCAGAGACAGAAGTGAGCTAAGGCCAAGAACAGATGGTTTGAAACACCTTTAATTAATTAATTAATTAATTAATTAGTATATTCTGTGTGCAAATGTCTATATGTGTCAGTGTGAGTATATGGAGGTCAGAGGACAATGAGTGGGGAGTTTGTCCTCCTACCACATGGGATAGAACTTGGATCCTCATGATTGATGACAAGTTGCTTAACCCCCTTTTGAAAATTACATTTTTTACAATTTTTTTATTAGATATATTTCTTTGTTTCTCCATCTTTATTAAATTGGGTATTTCTTATTTACATTTCAATTGTTATTTCCTTTCCCAGTTTCAGGACAACATCCCCCTAACACCTCACTCTTCCCTTCTATATGGGCTTCCCTTCCCCATCCTCTCACCATTACCACTCTACCCACAAAAATCACATTCACTGGGGGTTCAGTCTAGGCAGGACCAAGGGCTTCCCCTTCCACTGGTGCACTTACTAGGATATTCATTGCTACCTATAAGGTGGGAGCCCAGGTTCAGTTCATGTATATCCTTTGGGTAGTGGCTAAGTCCTTGGAAGCTCTGGTTGGTTGGCATTGTTGTTCCTATGGGGTTTCGAGCCTCTTCAAGCTCTTCCAGTCCTTTTTTCTGATTCCTTGAACGGGGGTCCCATTCTCAGTTCAGTGGTTGGCTGCTGGCATTCGCCTATGTATTTGCTGTATTCTGGCTGTGTTGCTCAGGAGAGATCTACATCTGGTTCCTGTCAGCTGGAACTTCTTTGCTTCATCCATCCTATCTAGTTTGCTGGCTGTATATGTATGGGCCACATGTGGGGCAGGCTCTGAATGGGTGTTCCTTCTGCCTCAGTTCTAAACTTTGCCTCCCTAGTCCCTCCCAAGGGTATTCTTGTTCCCCTTTTAAAGAAGGAGTGAAGCATTTGAAGTTTGGTCATCCTTCTTGAGTTTCATGTGTTCTGTGCATTTAGGGTAATTCAAGCATTTGGGCTAATATCTACTTATCAGTGAGTCCATAACATGTATGTTTTTCTGTGATTGGGTTACCTCACTCAGGATGATATTTTCCAGTTTCATCCATTTGCCTATGAATTTCATGAAGTCATTGTTTTTGATAGCTGAGTAGTATTCAATTGTATAGATGTACCACATTTTCTGTATCCATTCCTCTGTTGAAGGGCATCTTTACAGCTTCTGGCTATTATAAACAAGGCTGGTATGAACATAGTGGAGCACGTGTCTTTGTTATATGTAGAAGTATCTTTTGGGTATATGCCCAAGAGAGGTATAGCTGGATCCTCAGGCAGTTCAATGTCCAATTTTCTGAGGAACCTCCAGACTGATTTCCAGAATGGTTGTAGCAGTCTGCAATCCCACCAACAATGGAGGAGTGTTCCTCTTTCTCTGCATCCTCGCCAGCATTTGCTGTCACCTGAGTTTTTGATCTTAGCCATTCTCACTGGTGTGAGGTGAAATCTCAGGGTTGTTTTGATTTGCATTTCATCATGACTAAAGATGTTGAACATTTCTTTAGGTGTTTCTCAGCCATTTGGCATTCCTCAGCTGTGAATTCTTTGTTTAGCTCTCAACCCCATTTTTTAATACGATTATTTGTCTCCCTGCGGCCTAACTTCTTGAGTTCTTTGTATATTTTGGATATAAGCCCTCTATCAGTTGTAGGATTGGTAAAGATCTTTTCCCAATCTCTTGGTTGTCCCTTTGTCCTAACAACAGTGTCCTTTGCCTTACAGAAGCTCTGCAGTTTTCTGAGATCCCATTTTTCAATTCTTGGTCTTAGAGGATAGGCCACTGGTGTTTTGTTGAGGAAATTTTCTCCAGTGCCCATGTGTTCGAGATGCTTCCCCACTTTTCCTTGTATTAGTTTGAGTGTATCTGGTTTGATGTGGAGGTCCGTGATCCACTTAGACTTAAGCTTTGTACAGGGTGATAAGCATGGGTCGATCTGCATTCTTCTACATGCTGACCTTCAGTTGAACCAGCACCATTTGCTGAAAATGCTATCTTTTCTCCATTGGATGGTTTTGGGTCCTTTGTCAAAAATCAAGTGACCATAGGTGTGTGGGTTCATTTCTGGGTCTTCAATTCTATTTCATTGCTCTATCTGACTGTCTCTGTACCAATACCATGCAGTTTTTATCACTATTGCTCTGTAATACTGCTTGAGTTCAGGGATAGTGATTCCCCCTGAAGTCCTTTTATTGTTGAGGATAGCTTTAGCTATCCTGGGTTTTTGGTTATTCCAGATGAATTTGCAAATTGTTCTGTCTAACTCTCTGAAGAATCGTATTAGTATTTTGATGAGAATTGCATTGAATCTGTAGATCACTTTTGGTAAAATGGCCATTTTTACTATATTAATCCTGCCAATCCATGAGCATGGGAGATCTTTCCATCTTCTGAGGTCTTCTTCAATTTCTTTCTTCAGAGGCTTGAACTTCTTATCATACAGATTTTTACTTGCTTGGTTAAAGTCACTCCAAGGTGTATTATATTATTCGGGACTATTATGAAGGGTGTCGTTTCCCTAATTTCTTTCTCGGCTTGTTTCTCTTTTGTGTAGAGGAAGGCTACTGATTTATTTGAGTTAATTTTAAACCCAGCCCCTTTGCTGAAGGTGTTTGTCAGGTTTAGTAGTTCTCTGGTGGAACTTTTGGGATCACTTAAATATACTATCATATCATCTGCAAATAGTGATATTTTGACTTCTTCTTTTCCAATCTGTATCTCTTTGATCTCCTTTTGTTGTCTGATTGCTCTGGCTAGAACTTCAAGAACTATATTGAATAAGTAGGGAAAGAGTGGGCAGCCTTGTCAAGTCCCTGATTTAAGTGGGATTGCTTCAAGTTTCTCTCCATTTAGTTTAATGTTAGCTACTGGTTTGCTGTATATGGCTTTTACTATGTTTAGGTATGGGCCTTTAATTCCTATTCTTTCCACAACTTTTATCATGAAGGGGTGTTGAATTTTGTCCAAATGCGTTCTCAGCATCTAATGAAATGATCATGTGGTTTTGTTCTTTCAGTTTGTTTATATAATGGAGTATGTTGATGGTTTTCTGAATATTAAACCATCCCTGTATGTCTGGGATGAAGCTTACGTAATTATGGTGGATGATTGTTTTGATGTGTTCTTGGATTTGATTTGCCAGAATTTTATTGAGTATTTTTGAGTCGATATTCATAAGGGAAATTGGTCTGAAGTTCTCTTTCTTTGTTGGGTCTTTGTGAGGTTTAGGTATAGAGTAATTGTGGCTTCATAGAAGGAATTCGGTAGTGCTCCATCTTTTTCAATTTTGTGGAATAGTTTGGATAGTATTGGTTTGAGGTCTTCTATGAAGGTCTGATAGAATTCTGCACTGAACCCGTCTGGACCTGGGCTCTTTTTGGTTGGGAGACCTTTAATGACTGCTTCTATTTCTTTAGGAGTTATAGGGTAGTTTAAATGGTTTATCTGTTCCTGATTTAACTTCAGTACCTGGTATCTGTTTAGGAAATTGTCCATTTCCTGCAGATTTTCAAGTTTTGTTGAATACAGGCTTCTGTAGTAGGATCTGATAATATTTTTAATTTCCTCTGATTCTGTAGTTATGTCTCCCTTTTCATTTCTGATTTTCTTAATTTGGACACTCTATTTCCTCTCATTAGTCTGGCTAAGGGTTTATCTATCTTGTTGATTTTCTCAAAGGACCAACTTTTGGTTCTGTTGATTCTTTCTATGGTCCTTTTTGTTTCTACTTGGTTGATTTCAGCTCCGAGATTGATTATTTCCTGTCTTCTACTCCTCCTGGGTGTATTTGCTTCTTTTTGTTCTAGAGCTTTTAGGTGTGCTGTCAAGTTGCTGATATATGCTCTCTCTTGTGTCTTTCTGCAGACACTCAGAGCTATGAGTTTTCCTCTTAGCACAGCTTTCATTGTGTCCCATAAGGTTGTGTATGTTGTACCTTCATTTTCATTGAATTCTAAGAAGTCTTTAATTTCTTTCTTTATTTCTTCCTTGACCAGGTTATAATTGAGTGGAGCATTGTTCACCTTCCATGTATATGTGGGCGTTCTTCCCTTCAATTATTGTTATTGAAGACCAGTTTTAGCCTGTGGTGGTCTGATAGGACGCATGGATTATTTCTATCTTTCTGTATCTGTTGAGGCCTGTTTTATGACTAATATGGTCAATTTTTGAGAAAGTACCATGAGGTTGTGAGAAGAAGGTATATCCTGTTGTTTTAGGATAGGATGTTCTATAAATATCTGTTAAGTCCATTTGGTTCATGATTTCTCTTAGTCTGTCTATGTCTCTGTTTAATTTCTGTAGACCAGGCAGGCTTTAACATCACTCTGCTATCTCCTCACCTCAAGGGCTGGTGTAAAATGCATGTAACAATACAGCTATTTTAAAGTTTTTAAAAATTCTTTTTCAAAAGTTGGAAGATTAACTAGGTGGGGTCTTGCCCTGCGGTTACCATTCCCTTTCCATGAAGATTTTCTATCTTTCTCCTCCTTCTCTTCTTCCTCTTCCTCCTCCTTTTCATTATTATTATTATTTACTATTGTTGTTGTTGATTTAGGCTTGTTTTATATACAGTCCAGTAATTATCCTCCTTCTGGTCCACTTTCCCATGGCTCCTCATCCAATTCCTCCTACTCTGTCTCCAAAAGAAGGCTTACATACCCCTGTCCACCAGAGATTTTCTAAGGAACCTCCAGACTGATTTCCAGAGTGGGTGCACCATCTTACAGTCCCACAAACAATGGAAGAGTGTTCTACTATCTCTACATCGTCGCCAGCATCTGCCTTTACCTGAAAATTTTATCTTAGTCAGTCTAACTGGTGTTAGGTGGAATCTCAGGATTGTTTTGATTTGCATTTCCCTGATAACTCAGGATGTTGACCACTTCTTTAGGTAATTCTTTGCCATTCAAAATTCCTCAGTTGAGAATTCTTTGTTTAGCTCTGTATCCCATTTTTAATAGGGTTATTTGATTTTATGGCGTCTAACTTCTTGAGTTATTTGTATGTATTGGACATTAGTCTTCTATCAGATGTAGGATTGGTAAATATCTTCTCCCAATCTGTTGTTGGACATTTTGTCTTAAGGACAGTGTCCATTGCCGTACAGAATCTTTGCAATTTTATGACATCCCATTTGTCGTCTCTTGATCTTAGAACAGTCTTAAGAAATGATCTTGAAATTAATCTGTCATTTCCTCAGAAAATTAGGTACAATTCTGTCTGAGGACCCAGCTATACAACTCCTTGACATATACCCAAAAGATGCTCCAACATATAACAAGGAAACATGCTCCACTATGTTCATATTAGCCTTTTTTATAATATCCAGAAGCTGGAAAAAAACCTACATGTCACTCAACAGAGGAATGGATACAGAAACTGTGGTGTATTTGGACAATGGATAATTACTCAGCTATTAAAAACAATGACTTCATGAAAGTTTTAGGAAAATGAATGGAAGTAAAAAATATCATCCTGAATGAGGTAACCCAATCAGAAAAGAACACACACGATATGTACTCACTGAGAAGTGGATATTAATCTTAAAACTTGGCATACCCAAGATACAATGTATAGACCACATGAAGCTCAAGAAGAAAGACCAAAGTGTGGATGTTTCAGTTCTTCTTAGAAGGGGAAAAATAATCACAGAAGAAAATACGGACACAAAGTGTGGAGCAGAGACTGAAGGGAAGGCCATCCAGAGCCTGCCACACATGGTGATCCATCCTACATGCAGTCATCAAACCTAATCACTATTGGGAATGCCAAGAGTTGCTTGCTGACAGAAGCTGTCTCCAGATAGGCTCTGTCAGAGCCTGAGAAATTCAGAGGCAAGTCCTTGCAGCCAAACACTGGACTGAGAATGGGGTCCCCATTGGAGGAGTTAGAGAAAGGACTGAGGTATGTGAGGGGATTTGCAACCTCATAGGAAGAATAGGATCAACCAACTAGACACCCCAAAACTCCCAGGGACTAAACCACCAACCAAAGAATACACATGGAGTGACCCATGTCTTCAGTCGCATATGTAGCAGAGGACGTCCTTGTTGGGCAGTAATAAGAGGAGAGGTCCTTGCTCCTATGAAGGCTTGATGCTTCAGTATAGGAGAATGCCAGTTTGGGGAGGCTGGAGGGAGTGGGTAGGTAGGTTGCTGGAGCACCCTCAGGGAGGCAGGGGTGTGGGGATGGAATAGGGGTTTTTTGGAGGAGAAACCAGGAAAGGGGATAATATTTGAAATGTAGATAAAGAGAATGTCCAAGAAAAAAAAAAAAAAGAAATGGTCATTCTAACCAAAAGTATTCATTAGATTCAGTGTGATCCCCATCAAAATTCCAGTACAGTTCACAGATCTTGAATGGACTAATCTCAACTTCAAATGGAAGTAAACACATACACACACACACACACACACACACACACACACACACACACACACACACAGAGAGAGAGAGAGAGAGAGAGAGAGAGAGAGAGAGAGAGAGAGAGAGGATGAGAACGAACTGGATATCTATAACAATGTGATATAATGAAAGTGTGGTATTGGTACAAAACAGACACAGTGATAAAAAGAATTGACCTGATAAGCCAGACATAAATTTACATACCTATGGTAGATTTCATCAAATGTCTGCATGCAGGAGAATTAAAATAGGTTTATACTTATCACCCTGTACAAAACTCAACTACAAATGCAACAAAACTACAACAATAAGCCAGATATACTCAATATGATAGGAGAGTATGTAATGAATAACCTTGAACTCACTGACAGAAGGGAAAACTTTCTGAACAAGACTCTATTAGTGAAAGTGCTATCACCAAAATTTAATAAAAGTGGGACCTCCTTAAACCAAGAAGCTATACATGCCAAAAGACACTGTCATTAGGCAAATCAAGAGCCTACAGAATGGGAAAAGATATTTAACCAACAATACATTCTATAGAGGACAAATGTACAAAGTACAGAAAAATAAAAAAAAAATTGGTGTTCAATAAAAATATGCAAACTTTTTCTTTTTTCTTTTTTTTTTTTTTTTTTTCCTGGAGCTGGGGACTGAACCCAGGGCCTTGAGCTTGCTAGGCAAGTGCTCTACCACTAAGCTAAATCCCCAACCCCAAACTTTTTCTTTTAAAGATTTTATTTTATTGTATATGAGTACACTGTAGCTGCCTTCAGACACACCAGAAGAGGGCATCAGATCTCATTACAGATGGTTGTGAGCCACCATGTGGTTGCTGGGATTTGAACTCAGGACCTCAGGAAAAGCAATCGGTGCTCTTAACCACTGAGCCATCTCTCCAGCCCCAACTTTTTCATTCTCTATGAAAATCAGTATGGAGGTTCCTCAGAAAGTTGGGAATCAATTTATCTCAAGATCTAGCTATACCACTCTTCAACATAAACCCAAAGCATATTTCATCATATCAGAGAGAGACTTTCTCTAACCATATTTAATGCTGCTCTATTCCCAATTACCAGAAAGTGGAAATGAGCTAGATGCCTCTCTAAAGAAGAATGGATAAATAAAATTTGATACTTTACATATTCCAATATTACACAGTTGTTAAAGAAAATGGCATCATGTAATTTGCAGGCAAATGATGGAACTGGAAAATAAACATCCCAAGTGAGGTATCCTCGACCCAGAAAGACAAGTATGTCCTATATCACCTACACATGGATATTAGCTGTTAAGCAAATAATAACCAAGCTTCACTGAATGTATCATATGTATTTTCTAGAATAGATACAATTAGACTTTTAAAACATGGAGATAATTTCTATATGGGAAAATATGATTTATCTTTTGCAAGGCAGAGATTTTCCTACTTACTGAAAAATTAGGTTAAATCTGGACTTTAAATAATGTTGTTTTGAAAGGGATTGATCTCTAAGAGGTAATCCAAGGCTTGCTAGGAAAGAAAATATAGAATTAAACATAGGTTCTTACATTTAACCAGAAGCAGCATATCATGGAAGACATGTTCCATTGATCTTCTCATACAAAATCAGATTAATATAAGCTGACTATATCATTACTTAACTGTTTTTTCTCTTGATATAATCATTATCAACACCATACTCCAGAATGTCCTTCTATATGCCTGATGTGCAGGTATGTCAGGATTATTGAATTTATGAAACTTTATAGTATTTTATTAAGTGAAGCTTCAGTTAATTACAAAGTACAAAATTACAATTCATTTCAATTACTTTTAAGATGTGTTACCATATTCTATGACTAAGGGAGTGCCAATATTTTTATAAGTTATTTAAATTTTTATATAAAAGTATGGCACACATGGAGCTCTCTATGAAGACCAAAAGAGGATGCAGGGTGAGTTGAAGATAGAGTTGTAAGATGTGTGAGCCACCAAAAGTCAACAATAGGAACCAAATCTAAGTCCTTTGGACAGGCAGAAAAATGCCTAGAGAAGATAACCTGTGGATGTTAATCTTTGGACACAAACTAGGAAAAAGTTTCCTGAGAATTTCAAAAGTGTATGCTGGTCTTGTATTTCTTCTGTTTTTTTTTTTTTTTTTTTACTGTGTTTTGTTTTAAAAAAAACTTGACTGACTAAGACCAAACAAATTGGGTATAAGTTCAAATACTTTGAGTTATTTAGTAATAATAATTTAACTAATTTAATAGGTAATAATTTTAATTTACAAATTAGATTAATTTAGGCTTTACTCTATAAATATAGAGAAAATATAAATATATACTTACTATATATTGATAGCTGTGTGTCCTCTGTATCCTTCAAAGATGTCTGGCTTCACAGAAGTGTGTGAAGGTTTCTGATTCTATGTCAGGAAATCACATTACAATTTAAAGTTCCTTGTGATTTTGTGTCTATTCAGTTCTAAGGTTCTCATTGTTAAAGAAGTCTCCATGCTACCTTTTCCATAAGGAACCTTATGTTGAAAAAATAAAAATTGACAATTTTTGAAGATTCATATGCATTTCACAATATTTTAAACCAATATCTTCTTATACACATGTCTGTCTATCCATTTATCTGCCTGTCCATCTGTCCATCCATCCATCCCTCTCTATCTATCTATCTATCTATCTATCTATCTATCTATCCATCCATCCATCCATCCATCCATCCATGTATCTGTCTTCTATCTCATCTATATCATATAGGTATATCTACATCTATATATATATATTTATAGTTGTGAAAATGTTATTCATTACAAACACTTGTGGTTCCACCTGTGTACAAAAATTATGTTTAAAAGCCACAGGGAGAGTAAATGAAATGCACGTGTCACTTTGCCAGATGACATGTGCCTTAGAATATTGACATCACAATGGTCCTTCAGCCTGACAACTACAGAATCCTCAGACTTCAGTAGTTTTCTAGCCACTGTAGTCACTAGTTTGGTGTCTAGAGGCAGGAAGGCAAACGAAAATTTCACATTGTTTGATAAGTTCTTCATCGCAGGCTTTACTAAAAAGGTATATCTATATCTATATACAGATATAGATATAGATATATATAATTTGATTCTCATGATAGACTTATGGTATCATGAAATGTTCTGTCTTGATTATTCAAGATCATATGAAATAACAACTCAGCAGTGGTTTTTTGATAGGGCAATCATTGTAGCAATATTTAGTACCAATGTTCTACAGAAACAAAGTTATCACATGGAGAGGGGTATATTTTGTGCTACACAGGAGAATAATTTCTGTAAAGTTTTAAAAACTGTACAAGTTAGAAGTGAGGATTATTTTATGCTCAATCCAATTACTTTACCCCCCATGGCTGTAGATTTTTATTTTAAGAAACTGGTAAATCTAACCCACAATCTAAGAATTCTCTGGTTTTTAAGAAATTGTTATTGTTTCCAACACACATTGTGCCCTTTGGAATCTAATGCTCAGAATTTAACACTGACTCAGATGAGACATGCACAACTTTCATGACATGGTCATTAACTTAAAATTTTGTTCATGAAGCTGAGGTAGTACTATTTTTTAAACATATTTTTATAATATTGCTTGATGTGTGTGATGGCAACTATTGTCTGTTCTCTTTTTGATTCATGTGAGTCTTAAGTCCTTTCTAAGTGAAAGCTATGACATTTCTGTACATATTCTTTGAAAGATGTAACATATATTGTGGGATGAATTATAGTCACTTGAGTAACTATATGTTTTAAATATCCAAACTGAAAGAGCAGGGCACAATAAAGAAACCACCAAAACAGAAGCCACTCCCTTATTATAGGGAACAATTTTATTATGGATAAGAGAGAAAAATGTTCAGAGGCACATGGAAAATTTCAGAATATAGAAAACAGAAACAGGCTTGACCAAGTCTGGGAAAAGACAAGGAAGACTATCAGAAGAGAAAATGGAGATAGTTTGGTCACAGAAAAGGGCTCACAAAGAGAGGAAGGGGATTCTAGCACATGTTAGGAGTTAGTATAATGAAGAAGGGGATGAAGATGTTGGAAAATGTCTGTAACCTAGATGTGGGATTTTAAATTTATACCAAGTATGATTACCCCCTTCAAGAATAAAGAAGGTTGCAATCAAAATTGATATCCTAATATGAACAAGTCAATGGAGAGCATTATGTCCCTTTTGCCAGAGTCAGGGGAAATGTCTACCTTTGCTAGACAAGACCAATTTCACAAATTTTTTGATGAATGCTTGTATTGTTTTCATTTTTCCTGTTGTTCTTGTTTTTTTTTTTTGTTTGTTTGTTTTTTTTTTTTTTTTTTTTTTTTTGTTCGTAACTATCAGGAATCTTTCTTTCCTGTATCTTGAGCTGGACCAAGCCTGGCAATTCTGAGACTCTGCCAGAGACCTAACTGGTTTAAATCAAGATAACCTGATTATTTTCAGCACATTTACAATGTTATCTCACAAAGGTTTAGTTGTAGCATTTTCTCAGACTATCATATCTGATATCTGACATAATATATATCTACATTAGGATTTATAAAACTTTCAAAAAATCAGTTATAAAGTTGCAATGCAATAATTTTATTGGAGGGTATCACCACAAGTTTAGGAACTGCATTAAAGTGTTGTAGCATTTAGAGTTTGAGAACCATTGCTCTATATCCTACCAACTATACTTCTTCAAACTATTCCCATGACACTTCTGAAAAGATCCTACTTCTTCAATACGTTCCCAATAGTTCCCTTCATACACGACATATTTTCTGTTACATTTTAAAGCTGTCTATAGCTCAACAGAATCATGCTTGGAAAACTTAGTCTGCATTTTAACACCGTTCACCCTTTGAAATACAGTATGAATATTGGTTTTTAACTTATCCACTGAATACTTGTTCTCTAGGTGGAGCTCTGCATCAGGAGAATTGGTTTTTTTTCAATATGGATACAACTAAGGAGGAAGATGTAGGAGAAGAAAATCGAACCGTGGTTTGCCAAGGTGCTGCGGTTATCCGAAGAGGGTGGAAAAGAAAGAAACGATATCTGACCTTGTTCAATGACATTTTGGTGGTATCCAGTAAACTGTAAGTATACGCACCATGCTTTCCTTACTATAAGAGGCTACTCAGTGGAAAGGCCTTAAGGTACAAAACTGTTTATAACTTCCTTTATTTTTGAGATTATAATTACTTCACATTCTCCTTCCTTTTCCTCTTCCATGTCCTTTCACATCCTTACATATACTCCTCCTTGTTCTCTTTTGAAATCATGGCTTTCTGGTTTTTTTTATTACTCGTTCTTACACATTATTTCTATGTAAGCTAACATAAGATACACATATATAATAGATATGCATGGATACATATATATGTACAGTTTCTAAGTACTTAAATATAACCTACTCAGTCAGTATAATATTGCTTGTATTTGTGTTTTCAGGAATGTGTATTTGGTATTAGATAAGCAATCTAATTGACAATCCTAGGGGAGATTTCTCTTATTTTCAAGTTTCCTTAGTGGCATATACTTCTTTGAGTAGGGTTGATGTTTACTGGACTACTCCTATATATTTCTCAATTTATTTTGACACATTCTTTGGGCACATTTAAAAAATTAATTAATTAAGGTACTACTCTGCTGTTTGAATCTGGTGAAAGATTAGCAACAAGCTACCAAGGAGACAATTATGCAGGCATGTGCCCACATTTCTAGCATTTTTTTAAAACTAACTTAGGAGTATTATACCTCGTAATGAGAGCCCTGTGAATTATATAGTGACACATTTCTCTAAATAAAATATTAAATTCATGATAAGCAGGAGCCTTCTTGCTTGGTGTTTACAAATAGATTACAGAAGCAAGATTGTTGGTCATAAGGGGCTAAACATGTAAGCCTCCTGACCTCATAGCTTCCAGATTAGCATGAAGAGACAGGAAGCAGCTTCTATCTCTCCACTAACAAGGGAAATTGCTGGCACTAAGTCTTGCTTGGTGATTCTACAGACACTAGAGAAAACTGTTGTGATTGAATGAAACTGTGTACTTGGTTATATTAGAAATTATGACCATAGAGATGTTTTCTGGGACCACATCATGTATAATCTCCACTGCTTATGATCATAGCCTTCATATTATTCTAGAAGATGTGATGCTGGTATTGATACTATCAAGTAAATATCTTAAGTGGTTTTCTCATAAGTACATAAATTTATCAGACAGACATCAATAAAATAGTCTATTCCATTTTTGGGGGGGCAGGGGTTAAATTTTCTGATCATCAGTGAATCATTTTCCAGAAGATCCATTTCACAGATTGTGAGAAAAATAAAATATTCAGGTGAGAGTTCTTCTATACTTTATAAATACACCAACTGGGTACGTTTTTCTGGCAACCCTGATCAGTCGTGTAAGCTCCTTCACAGAAAATTGTAATTAGTGTCTGAGGCAGGCTGAAAATAAAAGAATGGACTGGGTGTCTGTCAATCTGTCCATCTTTCTTTTTTTTTGTACACAACTCCCTTTCTTTCTACAGTGGGAAATCTTCACATTTTATTTTAAAAGATAGTAATCAACTCATCGGAAATGTAAAAAGAAATAAACTGATCATTTGCCATATAAGTATAGTTGATGGAAGGAAGTGAACTTAACTTTGTGTTGAGAATAAAGGAAACGGAAATGGTTGTTTTCTTAAAGGCAGTACATATGGTCCCTTCTGTCATGTTGCAATTGTAATTAAAACTGTTTTTAGATTCTCATTCACATTATGGAAAGAAGTTTATCAAGTTTATAAGGAGTGATTATCGTTATTTCCATTTTCAAGGAAGATTATGTCTTATCAGACATTGGAATTAGAGGTTTCAGGTTCAAGCATTTCTTGGGAATTTTGATTTTTATATATGCATATATATATATTTAGATGTTTAAATGGTGAATATAAAGTGTAAATATAAACATCTCATTATTGAGACATGTGTGTATGTATATCTTGAAGTACATGTTGCATGATGGCTTGTATTTTTTTTTTTTAAAGATGTATTTATTTATTTTATATATGAGTACACTGTAGCTGTCTTCAGACATACCAGAAGAGGGCATCGGATCCCATTACAGATGGTTGTGAGCCACCATGTGGTTGCTGGGATTTGAACTCAGGACCTCTGGAAGAGCAGTCGGTGCTCTTAACCACTGAGCCATCTCTCCAGCCCGATGGCTTGTATTTTAACTATAGTATGTTACATTAGATTATATGAGGAATCTTTCTCTGTAGTGCAATTAGTCTTCCCATGTTTTGAATATTAAAGGTTTAGATACAGGATTTTTGAACCATGATTTATTCTTGTGATATTCTGTCCCCTGAATTTGAGAGGGAGTCATTATCTTCAGTTATGTAGCCACATATTAGCTCACGAGTATCTGAAGGAAAGTTCAATACCTAGGTTTACACAGCAAATGCACCAGATAATATTAGGTCCATCTTTAAAAAAATACAAAAAAAGAATCATGAGTGTGGGGAGGAGATCTGTCAGGAGATAGAATGGAAGGAAAAAGTGACAAAAAAAAATCATCAAATGCATTGTATTTTAATGTACAATTCTCGGAGAGCAAATTACTCAGAAAAAGAATGACAAAAGGAGAAAATTTATGCTTCAAAGATTATTGTTTCTTAAAAACACTTCTAATAATATCAGAGTGCTTGATAGGAAGACATTATTCTAACTGTTTGGCTAAATTGTTGGAAAAAGGACCGCCTTTTTGGTTACTTGTGTGGTATGTGCTGTGCGGGTTTTCTGCAGGAGGTACTGGAATGAGGTTACTGACTATTTCAGGGAGACAGACAACAGAATTGATTTTATTAAGTCAAACAATATTTTTGTTCTTATTCTGGAAAGATTTTTCCATGTAATTAATTAAAAAAATCTTGAAATAATTTCCTTTGTGTATTATGGGAAAAAAACAAAGCAATATAGTTACTCCTTAACTAAATCCAGGTAAGAAATATTGATACAGGTGGCTTTCTGTAAGTGCCGCTGTGCTTAGATTTAGCAATGGATGTGTCGTCTTTTGCTCTGGGGCAGGAAGAACTTGGTTTTACCACAACACCAACTACACCTTTCGGTAAGACCTAGAGTTCAGACCTGTGATCACAGGATGATAACTTCAGAAATTGTGGGTCAAATTAATGGAGTGTAATTCACTTCCCAGTGAATGAGTATACTCATTCTAATATTCTCCAATTAGAAAACAATAATCAGGCTATGGCTATTGGTGACCATTGAAGAGTGTGTATCTAGTAACTCCTTTCACCAAATGCTTTCATCATCCCAAAATGTTTGCAAAATTAGAGTCAATCTTAGTCTGATTGTGTACAGGATGCCAACTCAACTTTCCCCTTCTATGACGATCCTAGATTTTCTCTACTCTTCATTATATCCATTTCCACATGTAGGTAGGTGCTTTATGTTTTTTTGTTTTGTTTTTGTTTTTTGTTTTGTTGTTTGTTTGGGTTTTTTTTCTTCTCCTTATATTTTTATTTGTTCAGGTTAGAGATTGCAGTTTAATTTCTGCTTGTCCTTTCCTTAAGATCTACAAATTCTGCTCCCGTATTAGTCCAGAACCTATCATCGTCTCCCACTAGGAAAGAGAGCATTCTTCTTCAAAAGGAGGGAGGGCAAGGCCAGGCAGTTTCCCAGAAAGCAAGAACGGGTAACTCCCCACAAGGGAGAGGGCATGAGGACTAGCTTGATGGTTCTACTCCAAGGAAAACCCAGATAATCACTGGCAAAGGCAGGATGCTGGGGTATTCTCAAGTTGTCCCCACTTCCTGTTTAGCATTCCAGGGTTTGGAAACCTGCAGGATATACAGAAACAGTACAGCACTGAACAGAATCTGATGGCAGCATGAAGAAGCCAAGAAAGGTGCTGCATGGCAGTCCTCAGGCCTCCTTGACTCCCACACAACAGGTTCTGTGTCCAGGTGTGCCTCCATGATAACACAGGTTATGCAGAAGGTTGCTAAGCATCGAAAGGAGAGCCATTCGGGTCACAGGAGTGCAGAACAAGGTTCCCAAGAACAATATGACTAAAATACAAGGACCCGTAGTGCTCAAGCAGGTCCTAAGAGGCAGACCCCAAGGTCTGCAAGCTGTCTTGGACACCAGTGCTATCTTTGCCATCACTGCCACTGTCACCTCCAGCCAGGTTCTCCTGCTAATAGGCCTCTTCGGAACCAGGAAGTGTGCTACCCTGATTCTCCTTGGAACCGAAAACCACATACCTGCCTTTCTTCAGCTCCAGTTGCCTTCTCAGCTCATCTGCCATCTGTGAGAGATCTCGCTTCAGAGCATATGCATCTTCGCCATCTGCATAGTACTTGGGCTCCACCTCACTAACCTGCAAGTTCAGGGTGCTGGAACAGAGGTGCAAGGCTGCTCGGTTGCTCTTCCTGGCATGCAGGGAGACATACTTTGCACTGAAGTTCTCTATCATGGCCTGGGAGGCCTGGTCCATTAGCTTCCTGGCCAGGCCAAAGCTTAGGTGGCAGCGCTTCACAGCCAGTGGGGTGATGTGTCCATGAGGGACGTTATCAGGATCCTCTTCCATTTTGGCAAGAACATAACCCACAATCTTCCCAACCTCATCCTCAGCAATGTAGGAGAGCTGGGCCACGAGAGGCCATGATAGTAGTGCTTCATCTGGTAGTTCTCGGGCAGGCAGAGCAGGTTGCAGTGTTGTATGTTCATCAGGTCATTTGGCCGAGCCCAGCAGATGTTCATATTGGCGGCAGAAAAGCCTATCAGACTCGGGAGAATCAGAGAGGATGCCACAGAGCACAAGCGACACCAGCACCATTTGCTTTAAGACACCTGGGCTATCCAAACGGAACTCATACAGGATGAGGAAGATCTCTCACTATCTTCCATTTCGTTTCGGCGATTCTGTACAGAACTTTGTATATCTTCATGCAAGTGGGGTCCCAGTCGTGTCCGAAGTGAATGACGACCACACAGTCCTCCTCTGAATGGATTGCCTGGTCTACCTGCCAGCCATTGTGTAGATGCAGAAGCATGGACATCTTGGACGCGCTTGCGCAGCAGGACCTTGCGAGCTACCTCTAACCTCGTGTGAGCCCACAGGGCCGGACCAATGGGCCCTCCATCCAGCACCAGCGCACTTTATGTTTTGATCTGCGATGTTCGAGACTCCACAAGGTCCATGGGGCAGGACAGAGGTGCATGTCTTCTTATAAGAATGTGGACAGGTCGGTCCCCAGCTCCGAAAAAAAAAGAACCAAAAAAAAAAAAAAAGAATGTGGACAGGACAAGATCTTATTTATCCTAGACATTCTTCTTCCCAAGATGATATGATTTTATCTGTGTTTTAAAAGTACACAGATTTATCTCTTCCCAGTAATATTGTGTAGTATAATTAAATTTGAAAAATACTTTATATACTCCCACATATTCTTAAAAATTAGTATTTAATTGAATGATGAAAAGTTACTCATGCAATACTCAAGTATTTGAATGTCTCTGTAGCAGAATATCACTGGTTTTTATAGTCAATTAAAAAGGACTGGTGTCACAAGACCATCAGAGTCAGGTATAATTTTCTGAGTTCAGGAAAATTTCAAATTTGTATTCTAATCTTTCATGAGAAGATGTGCTCATGGCATATTGATATTATATTGAGAGTAGTTGATGGAATCACAGAGATTGTGTAGCATGTGCCTTCTGCTCTAATCAAACATACACCAAAATTCAAGTTTTTTTCCACGTGAAAAGTCATGCATACTCCAAATTTGAGCTCTTCATTCTTCTATCCAAATTCTTAGTGTCATCACACAGTTGACTCAAATAACACAAACACTAGTTTTATGAGCATTCTAGGCTCTGTGACTTTGCTCTTTACATGAAAAAGCATTTGTCATAGACTGACAAAAGAGAAGATCACCTTTTGTTCTCTGAATGTTTTCTATTCCTCTAGTAAAATCTCAAAAGATTGTTCTTTAATGCTTGGGGTTTCTCTCTTATCAAATATTATATTTAGGGATGGTAAAGTGTCACATGACAGCACGACAGTACAAAAATTAGGTCATTTAGAGGTGGAATCATGTAGAGACTGCCAAATATACCTATACCATAATTGATGGCCACAGACGTAAGATATTTTTATGCATAATAACCTTAAAAATCCTACCATTTATCATGACTCTAATTTTTTTTTTATTTTTTTTTTAAGATGAAATCTCTTTTTTTTTTATTAACTTGAGTATTTCTTATATACATTTCAAGTGTTATTCCCTTTCCCGGTTTCCGGGCAAACATCCCCCTCCCCCTCCCCTTCCTTATGGGTGTTCCCCTCCCAACCCTCCCCCCATTGCCGCCCTCCCCCCATAGACTAGTTCACTGGGGGTTCAGTCTTAGCAGGACCCAGGGCTTCCCCTTCCACTGGTGCTCTTACTAGGATATTCATTGCTACCTATGGGGTCAGAGTCCAGGGTCAGTCCATGCATAGTCTTTAGGTAGTGGCTTAGTCCCTGGAAGCTCTGGTTGCTTGGTATTGTTGTCCTTTTGGGGTCTCGAGCCCCTTCAAGCTCTTCCAGTTCATTCTCTGATTCCTTCAATAGAGGACCTATTCTCAGTTCAGTGGTTTGCTGCTGGCATTCGCCTCTGTATTTGCTGTATTCTGGCTGTGTCTCTCAGGAGCGATCTACATCCGGCTCCTGTCGGTCTGCACTTCTTTGCTTCATCCCTCTTGTCTAATTAGGTGGCTGTATATGTATGGGCCACATGTGGGGCAGGCTCTGAATGGGTGTTCCTTCAGTCTCTGTTTTAATCTTTGCCTCTCCCTTCCCTGCCAAGGGTATTCTTTTTCCTCATTTAAAGAAGGAGTGAAGCATTCACATTTTGATCATCTGTCTTGAGTTTCGTTTGTTCTAGGGATCTAGGGTAATTCAAGCATTTGGGCTAATAGCCACTTATCAATGAGTGCATACCATGTATGTCTTTCTGTGAATGGGTTAGCTCACTCAGGATGATATTTTCCAGTTCCAACCATTTGCCTACGAATTTCATAAACTCGTTGTTTTTGATAGCTGAGTAATATTCCATTGTGTAGATGTACCACATTTTCTGTATCCATTCCTCTGTTGAAGGGCATCTGGGTTCTTTCCAGTTTCTGGCTATTATAAATAAGGCTGCGATGAACATAGTGGAGCACGTGTCTCTTTTGTATGTTGAGGAATCTTTTGGGTATATGCCCAAGAGAGGTATAGCTGGATCCTCAGGCAGTTCAATGTCCAATTTTCTGAGGAACCTCCAGACTGATTTCCAGAATGGTTTTACCAGTCTGCAACCCCACCAACAATGGAGGAGTGTTCCTTTTCTCCACATCCTCGCCAGCATCTGCTGTCACCTGAGTTTTTGATCTTAGCCAATCATACTGGTGTGAGGTGAAATCTCAGGGTTGTTTTGATTTGCATATCCCTTATGACTAAAGATGTTGAACATTTCTTTAGGTGTTTCTCAGCCATTCGGCATTCCTCAGCTGTGAATTCTTTGTTTAGCTCTGAACCCCATTTTTTAATAGGATTATTTGTTTCCCTGCGGTCTAACTTCTTGAGTTCTTTGTATATTTTGGATATAAGGCCTCTATCTGTTGTAGGATTGGTAAAGATCTTTTCCCAATCTGTTGGTTGCCGTTTTGTCCTAACCACAGTGTCCTTTGCCTTACAGAAGCTTTGCAGTTTTATGAGATCCCATTTGTCGATTCTTGATCTTAGAGCATAAGCCATTGGTGTTTTGTTCAGGAAATTTTTTCCAGTGCCCATGTGTTCCAGATGTTTCCCTAGTTTTTCTTCTATTAGTTTGAGTGTGTCTGGTTTGATGTGGAGGTCCTTGATCCACTTGGACTTAAGCTTTGTACAGGGTGATAAGCATGGATCGATCTGCATTCTTCTACATGTTGCTCTCCAGTTGAACCAGCACCATTTGCTGAAAATGCTATCTTTTTTCCATTGGATGGTTTTGGGTCCTTTGTCAAAAATCAAGTGACCATAGGTGTGTGGGTTCATTTCTGGGTCTTCAATTCTATTCCATTGGTCTATCTTTCTGTCTCTGTACCAATACCATGCAGTTTTTATCACTATTGCTCTGTAATACTGCTTGAGTTCAGGGATAGTGATTCCCCCTGAAGTCCTTTTATTGTTGAGGATAGCTTTAGCTATCCTGGGTTTTTTGTTATTCCAGATGAATTTGCAAATTGTTCTGTCTAACTCTTTGAAGAATTGGATTGGTATTTTGATGGGGATTGCATTGAATCTGTAGATCGCTTTTGGTAAAATGGCCATTTTTACTATATTAATCCTGCCAATCCATGAGCATGGGAGATCTTTCCGTCTTCTGAGGTCTTCTTCAATTTCTTTCCTCAGTGTCTTGAAGTTCTTATTGTACAGATCTTTTACTTGCTTGGTTAAAGTCACACCGAGGTACTTTATATTATTCGGGTCTATTATGAAGGGTGTCGTTTCCCTAATTTCTTTCTCGGCTTGTTTCTCTTTTGTATAGAGGAAGGCAACTGATTTATTTGAGTTAATTTTATACCCAGCCACTTTGCTGAAGTTGTTTATCAGCTTTAGTAGTTCTCTGGTGGAACTTTTGGGATCACTTAAATATACTATCATGTCATCTGCAACTAGTGATATTTTGACCTCTTCTTTTCCGATCTGTATCCCTTTGATCTCCTTTTGTTTTCTGATTGCTCTGGCTAGAACTTCAAGAACTATATTGAATAAGTAGGGAGAGAGTGGGCAGCCTTGTCTAGTCCCTGATTTTAGTGGGATTGCTTCAAGTTTCTCTCCATTTAGTTTAATGTTAGCAACTGGTTTGCTGTATATGACTTTAACTATGTTTAGGTATGGGCCTTGAATTCCTATTCTTTCCAGGACTTTTATCATGAAGGGGTGTTGAATTTTGTCAAATGCTTTCTCAGCATCTAATGAAATGATCATGTGGTTCTGTTCTTTCAGTTTGTTTATATAATGGATCACGTTGATGGTTTTCCATATATTAAACCATCCCTGCATGCCTGGGATGAAGCCTACTTGATCATGGTGGATGATTGTTTTGATGTGCTCTTGAATTCGGTTTGCCAGAATTTTATTGAGTATTTTTGCGTCGATATTCATAAGGGAAATTGGTCTGAAGTTCTCTTTCTTTGTTGTGTCTTTGTGTGGTTTAGGTATAAGAGTAATTGTGGCTTCGTAGAAGGAATTCGGTAGGGCTCCATCTGTTTCAATTTCGTGGAATAGTTTGGATAATATTGGTATGAGGTCTTCTATGAACGTTTGATAGAATTCTGCACTAAACCTGTCTGGACCTGGGCTCTTTTTGGTTGGGAGAACTTTAATGACTGCTTCTATTTCCTTAGGAGTTATGGGGTTGTTTAACTGGTTTATCTGTTCCTGATTTAACTTCGATACTTGGTATCTGTCTAGGAAATTGTCCATTTCCTGAAGATTTTCAAATTTTGTTGAATATAGGTTTTTATAGTAAGATCTGATGATTTTTTGAATTTCCTCTGAATCTGTAGTTATGTCTCCCTTTTCATTTCTGATTTTGTTAATTTGGACGCACTCTCTGTGTCCTCTCGTTAGTCTGGCTAAGGGTTTATCTATCTTGTTGATTTTCTCAAAGAACCAACTTTTGGTTCTGTTGATTCTTTCTATGGTCCTTTTTGTTTCTACTTGGTTGATTTCAGCTCTGAGTTTGATTATTTCCTGCCTTCTGCTCCTCCTGGGTGTATTTGCTTCTTTTTGTTCTAGAGCTTTTAGGTGTGCTGTCAAGCTGCTGACATATGCTCTTTCCTGTTTCTTTCTGCAGGCACTCAGCGCTATGAGTTTTCCTCTTAGCACAGCTTTCATTGTGTCCCATAAGTTTGAGTATGTTGTATCTTCATTTTCATTAAATTCTAAAAAGCTTTTAATTTCTTTCTTTATTTCTTCCTTGACCAGGTTATCATTGAGTAGAGCATTGTTCAATTTCCACGTATATGTGGGCATTCTTCCCTTATTGTTATTGAAGACCAGTTTTAGGCCGTGGTGGTCCGATAGCACGCATGGGATTATTTCTATCTTCCTGTACCTGTTGAGGCCCGTTTTTTGACCAATTATATGGTCAATTTTGGAGAAAGTACCATGAGGAGCTGAGAAGAAGGTATATCCTTTTGCTTTAGGATAGAATGTTCTATAAATATCCGTTAAGTCCATTTGGCTCATGACTTCTCTTAGTCTGTCGACATCACTGTTTAATTTCTGTTTCCATGATCTGTCCATTGATGAGAGTGGGGTGTTGAAATCTCCCACTATTATTGTGTGAGGTGCAATGTGTGTTTTGAGCTTTAGTAAGGTTTCTTTTACGTATGTAGGTGCCCTTGTATTTGGGGCATAGATATTTAGGATTGAGAGTTCATCTTGGTGGATTTTTCCTTTGATGAATATGAAGTGTCCTTCCTTATCTTTTTTGATGACTTTTAGTTGGAAATTGATTTTATTTGATATTAGAATGGCTACTCCAGCTTGCTTCTTCTGACCATTTGCTTGGAAAGTTGTTTTCCAGCCTTTCACTCTGAGGTAGTGTCTGTTTGTCTCTGAGGTGTGTTTCCTGTAGGCAGCAGAATGCAGGGTCCTCGTTGCGTATCCAGTTTGTTAATCTATGTCTTTTTATTGGGGAGTTGAGGCCATTGATGTTGAGAGATATTAAGGAATAGTGATTATTGCTTCCTGTTATATTCATATTTGGATGTGAGGTTATGTTTGTGTGCTTACATTCTCTTTGTTTTGTTGCCAAGACGATTAGTTTCTTGCTTCTTCTAGGGTATAGCTTGCCTCCTTATGTTGGGCTTTACCCTTTATTATCCTTTGTAGTGCTGGATTTGTAGAAAGATATTGTGTAAATTTGGTTTTGTCATGGAATATCTTGGTTTCTCCATCAATGTTAATTGAGAGTTTTGCTGGATACAGTAACCTGGGCTGGCATTTGTGTTCTCTTAGGGTCTGTATGACATCAGTCCAGGATCTTCTGGCCTTCATAGTTTCTGGCCAGAAGTCTGGTGTGATTCTGATAGGTCTCCCTTTATATGTTACTTGACCTTTTTCCCTTACTGCTTTTAATATTCTTTCTTTATTTTGTGCGTTTGGTGTTTTGACAATTATGTGACGGGAGGTGTTTCTTTTCTGGTCCAATCTATTTGGAGTTCTGTAGGCTTCTTGTATGTCTATGGGTATCTCTTTTTTTAGGTTAGGGAAGTTTTCTTCTATGATTTTGTTGAAGATATTTACTGGTCCTTTGAGCTGGGAGTCTTCACTCTCTTCTATACCTATTATCCTTAGGTTTGATCTTCTCATTTGAGTCCTGGATTTCCTGTATGTTTTGGACCAGTAGCTTTTTCCGCTTTACATTATCTTTGACAGTTGAGTCAATGATTTCTATAGAATCTTCTGCTCCTGAGATTCTCTCTTCCATCTCTTGTATTCTGTTGGTGAAGCTTGTATCTACAGCTCCTTGTCTCTTCTTTTGGTTTTCTATATCCAGGGTTGTTTCCATGTGTTCTTTCTTGATTGCTTCTATTTCCATTTTTAATTCCTTCAACTGTTTGATTGTGTTTTCCTGGAATTCTTTCAGGCATTTTTGCGATTCCTCTCTGTAGGCTTCTACTTGTTTATTAATGTTTTCCTGTGTTTCCCTAAGTGTGTTCATGTCTTTCTTGAAGTCCTCCAGCATCATGATCAAATATGATTTTGAAACTAGATCTTGCTTTTGTGGTGTGTTTGGATATTCCATGTTTGTTTTGGTGGGAGAATTGGGCTCCGATGATGGCATGTAGTCTTGGTTTCTGTTGCTTGGGTTCCTGCGCTTGCCTCTCGCCATCAGATTATCTCTAGTGTTACTTTGTTCTGCTATTTCTGACAGTGGCTAGACTGTCCTATAAGCCTGTGTGTCAGGAGTGCTGTAGACCTGTTTTCCTCTCTTTCAGTCAGTTATGGGGACAGAGTGTTCTGCTTTCGGGCGTGTAGTTTTTCCTCTCTACAGGTCTTCAGCTGTTCCTGTGGGCCTGTGTCTTGAGTTCACCAGGCAGCTTTCTTGCAGCAGAAAATTTGGTCTTACCTGTGGTCTCGAGGCTCAAGTTCGCTCGTGGGGTGCTGCCCAGGGGCTCTCTGCAGCGGCAGCAACCAGGAAGACCTGTGCCGCCCCTTCCGGGAGCTTCAGTGCACCAGGGTTCCAGATGGTCTTTGGCTTTTTCCTCTGGCGTCCGAGATGTGTGTGCAGGGAGCAGTCTCTTCTGGTTTCCCAGTCTTGTCTGCCTCTCTGAAGGTTTAGCTCTCCCTCCCACGGGATTTGGGTGCAGAGAACTGTTTATCCGGTCTGTTTCTTTCAGGTTCCGGTGGTGTCTCAGGCAGGTGTCCTGCCGCTCCTGGGCCCTCCCCCACGGGAGCCCAGAGGCCTTATACAGTTTCCTCTTGGGCCAGGGATGTGGGCAGGGGTGAGCAGTGTTGGTGGTCTCTTCCGCTCTGCAGCCTCAGGAGTGCCCACCTGACCAGGCGGTTGGGTCTCTCTCTCACCGGGTCTGGGAGCAGAGAGCTGCTGCGGGCCGGGATCCGCGGGTGTGGGACTTCCGGTAAACACAGAACGTGCCTGGTCCTAGAGAAATTCTGCTTCCGTGTGTCCCAAGCTCACCAGGCAGCTTTCTTGCAGCAGAAAATTTGGTCTTACCTGTGGTCCCGAGGCTCAGGTTCGCTCGTGGGGTGCTGCCCACGGGCTCTCTGCAGCGGCAGCCATGACTCTAATTTTTTTCAATTTCACAGTTCCATGGAACAGACCATTTGGTGGTATTTCTTTCTACAAAGGTATTTTTCTTGTGTTAATATTTTAATTCCTTGGTGATATAGGAATGATATATATATATATATACATATATATATACACACATATATATAAAATATATATCATATATATATTTGATATTCTGTCTCGAAATCAGTTGTTAATTAGATGGTCAATGGAAAATGCTTTGCATTCTCCTGTCCATTCCATATTTAATTTTGTGGAAGTTCTGCATTTATTTTTTATTTATTTTTTCTTCGGAAGTTCTGCATTTATTATTTCCTCTTTGTATTAGAGTAAACAGTACTCTCAAGTCTTATTTTAAATTTCACTAAGTAGATATCACTCTGGCATGCACATTCAAACCATCTGCTGCTTCCTCCTTTGAGGTCAAGCAAATTTCTATCCTTCTGTTTGTTTCAGGCACATCATTTTGAGGACTGGCTATACTACTTAGGTCAATGTGTTATTACCTGACTATATCTGTTTCTGAAACATTTTTGAGTATTCACCAGTCGAATAGTGAATATTGCTGATCTTATTTTCTTATATTGAAATCTAAGATGATTCTGAAAAAAATATTAACAGGGATTAGCTTGAAATAAGCTCCTAATTAATCTTGTTGTATTGTATATTTTTGTTGCATTTCACAGATCCATTTGTGAAGCCAAAAAACACAACATAATGGGACTTCCCATGCAGATATTCACTGAGGACATTGCATGCTGTGACACTGTATGTGAATACAAAACCAAAACTAATATTCCATGTTCATGACTAGGAGAGAGACAGTTTGTAAAGTAATGGAAGATGGAGACATAAGAAGAGCATGGATGGGGAGAGCGGGACAAAGGGGGGGAGGGACAGAGGGACAGAGAAACCGAGGGAGAGAATTTAGACAGTATTATGTGGAAATTATATCTGTAGTCAATGCAGACATAGGACTCTCATATGTAATGTGTAGAGAGCAACATGAAACAAGACTGATCCATGTACTAGAGATCCAAAAAAGAGGAAATACTGTTTGTTATATCACTGAAAATTGAACCAAATATTTCCAACAGCATATATTTCCAGGTGAAGTATTATTACTACAATTAAACTGCCCCCTCCTGAGTCCTTATTGCTTATATATAGACTTGTGTGTTGTTTCCACTATTCCTTAATCATTTTAAAATATTTATGACTAGTAAATAATTTTTATTATATAATATTATCATAAAGCATTACATTTTCTCTCCATACCTAAGTGTTCAGTGATATATTAGCTCTTTATCTCCATTCTGTGCTCTTTCTCTAAGTCTCTTACTATGCATCCTTATACCTTCCTCTGAATACCAGCTACAAAGTCATGGCTTTCATCCTCATGTTTATTTGAATAATCTAGTCATGAGGGTATCTTTGCATGTGACTTCTGTTCAGAAATTACCTTTATAAATTTAACAGTGGGGTGTGTGTGTGTGTGTGTGTGTGTGTGTGTGTGTGTGTGTGTTCATCTTTGTGTATGGTGTTTAGGATAAAACTCACAACCTCACAATACTATACAGTAGTTCTATCATTGAGATAAACATAAATATCTATTGAATAATTGTCTGTTTTTCTCAGGCTCATATTATTGTCCACTTTCCAGTATTGGGTTTAGCGCAGATCAAAAATTTAACTACTATGTAACATGTAGAGCATTGAAGACATTTCCTACTGTAAAGCAGAATAGACTGTGACTCAGGGATCACCACCTCTCTGCCTTTCATAAATGCTAATGGGTACAAAATGGACCTAGAGTCAGTGTTCTAACATGTCACTGTGGACACTACACTAGACTTACAAAAGGGACTATAATGAAGATATTTTAGATCACCACGCAATTTCTTACTCATACCAGGTCCACGTTACACAAAACAGTATTTAAATATAGTATAAAATAGATTTTGAGTCAGTGACATAAATCAGGGAAAACTCATTAGCTTGGCTGAACCATATGTGTCCTCAGGACAGAGAAGAGCAGAAGAGCAGAACGTCCCATAGGGAAATGTTCTCTTGCCTCTGCTGTTTGACTTCAGCTGTGGCAAATGCTCAGCGTTGTACACTTTTGTGACTTAGATCCCTTTGCTTTAACATGAACATTTTTACTAATTCTCTCCCACGACTCTAGTGCTTTAATATTTTATCCTACCATAATTATTAAAAACCTTTCGTGTAGTTCAGAAGATTGGTAATAGATAATTTTTAACTTTTATTCATGTTATATGTTTATTTCCTTTTTGTCTTTGAAGAGATATTATCAGATCATCAAAACATTCTTCTACCTTTCTTAAATATCTTCCCTTATTTTCTTTCTCCATATTCTCTAGTCAGTATTCAGAAATAATTCTTCATATATATATTTTATATATATATCAATTTCTTATTAGTTTTCTTTGATTTTTTTTGTTTCTACTTTAGCCTTTTCTTTTATAGTTTGAAAATTCTTTGAATCATCAACGTATTTCATTACACTTAAGATAAACCTATAAAGTTTTTCTATGGATAAATTAGGAAAACGTTTTAATCCTATTTTTATATTAGGATTTTTCCACCTAATTTTTGTTTTTTCTTTACTCTTAAGATTGAATGTAGATCCCTCAGACACTGCTTATATTTTAAAATAGATAGATGCAGATGATTTTAGAATTATCTTTACTCGATAATTTCATGTAAGTATAGAAATGCACAATCACAAGATATCCCCAAACCTTTCCCTATATTCATGTTCTTTCCCTTTCTTGACTTTAATAATTACCAATGTATAAAATATCGACTTTTGGTCTTAGCATTGTACAGAAAACAACTGCACTGTCCTCATGAGTCAATGCTTATGCCATGGCTGGGGGACAGCATTTTACTACATTCCTCCATGATTTTAGTAATCTGTTTTAAAATTCATACCTTGCTAGTGATAGTATCACCTCACTGTTTCACATTTAGTCTATTAATATGTAATTTCAATATTTACAGTTATTATTTCTATCTGAAGATATAGGCAAATATATTTACATTAAATGTTTTATTTCTTTGAACAATTAAAACATTTTATTCCTCATAGAAGGAGCATGTGAACTATTCTAAGGTTGATCTCTCTTAAGAATTGTTTACATTTCTGTGGTTCATCATGGGTCAAGAAATATTTTAGTATATATAATAAAACTACCAGTTCTATTTTAACTTTCATGCTTTAAAAACGTTATTTGTAGAAATATTTTATTTAAAAAGTCTCTTTGTCTTGAAATCTGTTTTACAAAGAAAATCACCATCAGAAAGAGATGTATACATCTTTGCAATCATTAATTAGACATTAATATGTTTCTAATGCTCTGAAAACAAAATATTTTTCAATAATGTGAAATAAAGTCCCATGTGAATTATTACTCTATCTCATGTGCAGAACTCTTTATAATAAAACTTTGTTGTCTTAAAATTATAGCAATGTTTTCAGATATTCATCAAAATATCAGAAGCTTTACTTTTCTTTAAATGTTCTATGCTTATGTATGTGTGTGTCTGTCTCTGTGTGTGTCTCTCTGTGTGTGTGTGTGTGTGTGTGTGTGTTCCTATGAGTATGTTGTTTATGAATATATGTACATATTTCAATGTGCCATATTGATGTAAGAAGGAAACTTGCAGGTGATTATTTCCTTCTGGGATGTATGATTTCTGAGCCCTGATCTATATTTTCACCCATAGGTGATTAATTTTACATTCTGAATAAAACCTTAAATTTGTTCCTTTCTTGTTACATTCCAACCACAAGATCAGAGCTGGTTTTTTTCATATTCTAAGATGCTTTTGCATAATTGTTAGCCTCTGCATAAAAAAATACAAAGTCAGTTAGTGTAAGTTGTCCTTTTCATAAAATTCTACTAATCTGACATGTAACATTGGGGTCTTGGATGAATCATCAGAAGCACTCAAACATACACACACACACACACACACACACACACACACACACATACACACAGGCACACACACATAACACACAGGCACATGCACACACAGACACAGACACTCATATTATTTTCAAAGTAATACATTATGCATAGCAGTTGATTAATAAAAAGTAAAAATTAAAAAATAATGAATGAAACCTCTGTAAAAGAGATGGCTTGTAAAGTGGTTTTCTTAGGTTTGGGTTCAAGGTTGTTATGGATAGGGAGAGAGCACATGTGCTGTGTTTCTTATTTAAGGGACTGTTTCTTAGATTCTTACAATCCTCATCAAAGATAACTGATAATAAAGATACTAACTTCATAAAAATATACTTATGTACTCACTGTCTGGTTATTTATTAGATTTCCAGTACATCAGTGGTTTCTTGTCCAATTACTATGCTTTGATTTCATGCTATATTCTTGCTGCTGTCTTCCTTGGTCTCTGGAGCAGATTCTAAATGTGAGAGGCAGTAGAGAGCTAATAGTACAAGTACCTTGTTTTTTCCTGGGAGTGTTAAGAAATGGGGTCTTGTTTCTAAAATATTCATTTTGGATCCCTAGATCTATGACCATAAAAGAATTCAACACTCTATATCTGTATGCCATCTAAGTATTTACAAACCCTGATATGATAAGAGTGCTCACTAATTTTAATTTTTATAAAAATAATTGCGCTGCTTCCCAACCTCGTTTTTCTAGAACTGTGCATGTGAAGCACATGGAAGTAAGGCTGTAATGATGGAAGTCCAGTTGGAGAGGAAGCAAACGTCTCCGCTCTCTCTTTAAGTGCTCTCCCTGACTACGTTCTGCCATAATGAAGGAGAAATCAGGATACTGAGCTCTAGCACCCATGGCTTCTCAGTCACCCTTTATCATATACAACCTGTTACAGTTATGTTTGATTTTTCAGTACCCAAGAACTAAATTCTAAAATAAATATGGTAGACTGAGTGTCTTCCAGACTTAGTCTATGGGAAGAAAATAAGTTATACATTAGAGGAGTGGTTACAGATTATAAATTGTAAATAATGATTAGATCATATTAATTTTGTATTCATGAGCTTTCAGGTTATTTTATAGCATTTTTCTCTCTGTGCATTCTATAGCCTCTATATGTAAAAGCAACAAACTTCAATATGGTAAATGACATAATCAGCAAGTTACTACCAATGATAAGAAAGCATGTAAGTTACTTTCAATCTATTTTGAGTTAAAATTGAATTTTGCTTTTGAGATTCACATATGTGGAAATGTGTAAATACAGATGAAATTTGATCATGATACATTTACAAATCATATTTTACAAATGCCTCTTTTTTAATCAGAAGTTATTGAAGACATAATAATAGTCCTTTGAGTGACATTTTTTTCTTGAATTTGTGTCTAGTTTTATGTGAAATGAAACTCATAGCCCAATGGTTTGAGCTGTATGTGTAGTTTCACTAGATAATACATATCTACTGTAATAAATTGTGATTAATTTGTCATATGCTCACACCTAATTTAAAGGATGCCAATGTTAGAGGGAATATTTTTCTTTCTTCTTTTTTTTTTTAAATTAGACTATACTGCCTATTTGGTATGTAATTCTGTAGTCTTTCCCATTTTTTCTTGTTTTTATTTCTCTTGTGTGGATGTGTAAGTGTACATGTTCTAGTGTATTTATTTTTAACTTTTAATAAATCTTTAATGAATGAGTCTACATTTCTATGTCTTTTCTGCATACATATCTGTGTATATATTGTCTTTCTATTTTTAAATGTGCATGTGTATCTCTTTGTAACTGTGTGTGTGTGTGTGTGTGTGTGTGTGTTTCTCTGTGTTTATGCATCCCTGTCTATCGCTTTCTGTGAGTTTGTACAGTGAGAATCCACAAGTCAGTCTGCCTCTCTAACTTTATGCCCCTCTACCTCTGTCTGCCTCTCTCTCACTCTCTTTCTCTTTCTGTTTCATTATCACCTCTCCATGTATGTTGGGGTGTAAATGGGTATTTGGTGGTGTGTCTGCTTGAGTGCTTTTTGTCTGCTAGTTTAACACTTAAAAACTCTATGGGACAATGTCATTGGTTTTAAATAGGAGTCTACAAGAAAATAAAATTAATAATAATTCCAGTTAGAGCCACTCCTAGAGGGTGCTCAATATTTCAACAGAATGTTCTATTTAGATGATTATTTCAAATGGATCCATAACACTGTGTGCAGTAATTATGTTCTAGAACTTCTTTTCAGCATCAGGCCTATTTTCCAGGATAGACACATGTCCTTCATCTCCACAGACTGGACATCTCTCAATGAAGGCCAAAGGCTATTTTCACTTCTAGGCACTCTCAAAGACTCTCTGTTTTTGACTCTTGTGTTCACTGTTGTCGAAGTTATCATATCTTTTGAATGTTAACTTTGCTAAACTCATCATAGCCACCATGAGTATATGCCTCTGTGGACACTAGGTTCTGTGCTCATGTTAAGTCGAAATTTAATATACCACACACAGTCTGCACAGATGTAAGAAATTTCATAATACTATTTGTCTTGGTTAGTGGTAATGGCTGAATGCAACTTCTTATTTTATTGTGGATCAGTAGATCAAGGCTCCCTCCAAGAGGAAAGGCAAGTAGCCAAAGATTTTCTCCTGAAATCAGTCCCGTTTACTCAAACCTGTGGTCAGAGGAAATATCATTAATACTGGTTTAAATAATTTCCCTGCTAGAGAGCTAGAAATGGTAAGTAAAGGAAATTGCTAGACTCTTCAAGACTCTGATGTCAGTTTATTTGTGATGGTTGGTTCTTTTTGCCTCCCAGAACATTGAAGATTACCAACTGTGGTTCTATCCTGGCCCTGGGAAAGCTCCAAGAGTACTCCAAGGTAATAACAGGGAAATCTAAGGAGGGACTAGCTGAGTTTGGTGAATCCTCACTATTTTCATTATTTAGTCTTAAACTTGAATAAACACTAAAGCAGAATGACTTAAATATAATTTCATTCATTTAAATCATAATTAATTACTAATATAACATTCAGATACAATTTAATAACTCATAAGCAACAGCCTTAGAATGACAGGAATTTTTCTGTGCTTTCTGTTTCAGAAACAATTTTCCTGATAAGGCAAACAAAACAAAACTCTAGACATATTGTTTCTGGAGAAAACAATTTAAAAAAGTCATTTGGTGATCATTACAGAAACTCTTCTTAGCTATATATCTCAAGGGTTTCCATCACTCACATGGTAGCTCACAACCATCTATAACTCCAGTTTCAGGGGATCTAATTCCCACATCTGACCTGCACAGACACCAAGTCTAACATGGAGATCAGGTATATATGTGAGTGAATGACTTATACAGAGAAACAAGTTTAAATCTAAAATGTAAAATCTTTACTTTTTTATTTATTCCAAATTAGGTAGATTGTTTTGTAATGAATATTAGAAATATAGCCCTTTCTCTGAATCCATGTAAAATATTCAGTTCACATCTCCTATGACCAATAATTCTGCAACTGAATATGAAATCATATTCTGATGTCTGGAGACAACCTGACTTAATTACAGCTATTCTGTTTGTTGCCTTCTTTTCTTTCTCACTAGATTATTGCCAAATAAATAAATAAATAATAGTAATAAAATTATCAGAAAAGTTTGAATAAGAATTAAAAATTTGAGATCACCAAGTATTCTTGCAAAGCTGATCTTTTAAGAGCTACTGAAAATTTGAAGCTCTAATCGATAAAGTTGACCTTCATACCAGTGACATAAGTCTCTGCAGACTTAAGAGCACGCTCTCCCACTGATGCCAGATAAGAAAACATTCTCGTACATAGGTGCCTGTGGCCTCTGAACAGCCCATGTATGCTCTTTAGTTGGTGGCTCAGTCTCTGATAGTTCCCAGGGGTCCAGGTTGATATTGCTGGTCTTTCTATGATGTTTCCAGTCCTTTCAGTTCTTTCAATTCTCCCAACTTTTCCATAGGGGTTGTTGACCTCAGTCCAATGGTTAGATGGAATATATATATATATATATATATATATATATCTGTTTTAGTCAGCTGCTTGCAGGGCCTCTCAGAGGACAGCCATGCTAGGCTACTGGCTGCAAGCACAACAGTAATAATATTTGGGATTGGTGCCTAATAATGGGATGGATCCCAAGTTGAGCCTGTCACTGACTGGTCACTGCTTCAGACTCTATTCCACTTTTGTCCTTCATTTCTTTTAGACAGGAGCAATTTGAGGTTGAAAGTTTTGTAGGTGTGTTAGTGTCCCTATCCATCCACAGGTGTCCTGTCTGATTTAAGAAGGTGGTCTCTTCAAATTTTACATCTGCATGATTTTGCGTTTTGGCAAAATTTCCTACCTTGACTCTTGGGAGCACACCTATCCCATGTCTCTGGGATATTGCTGTATATTTCCATTCATTCTCTTGGGTCCCTTGTCCTCTCATGTCTCTCCCATACCTGATCCTGACCTGTTCTCTTCCCATTCCACTCTCACACATATCTCTCCTTCCCTCTGCCTTCCATGGTTATTTATTTCCCTTTGCTAAGTGGGATTGAAGCATCCTTACTTAGGCTTAAACCTTTCCTTATGGTTTAACTTTTAGTGTCATGGATATTCTGTATATTTTGTGTAGTGTCACTGATTAATGAATGTATACTATGTCCTTTGGAGTCTGGGTTAGCTCACTCAGAATATTTTCTAGATCCATGCAATTGCCTGCAAATTTCACGATGTCCTTTGTTTTAGTAGCTGAATAGTATTCCGTTGTATAAATAAACCATATTTTCTGTATCCATTCTTTGGTTGAAGAACATCAGGGTTGCTTATTACAAATAAGGCTGCTATTAACATAGTGGCGCTTGCGTCTTTGCGGTACTGTGGAGCATCTTTTGGCTGTATGCCCAGGACCAGTATATCAGCGTCTTCAGGTACAACTATTTCCTGTTTGCTGAGGAACAGCTAGATTGATTTCCAGAGTGGTGGTAGTTTGCCATCCCACCAGCAATGGAGGAGCATTCCCGTTTCTCTACAATCTCACCAGCAAGTTCTGTAGTTCTGTTTCTCTTTTGAGAATAGTTTAAGAAGTTTTGGTATTAGCTCTTATTTGAAAGTCTGGTAGAATTATGCACTGAATTATGCATCGTGCCCTAGTCTTTTTGTTACTGTTATTGTTGTTGGTTGTTTTTAATGAATTCTTCTAGTTCCTTAGGGGTTATGGGACTGATTAGTTTATCTGATCTTGATTTAACTTTGGTATGTGGTATCTGTCTAGAAAATCATTCATTTCATATAGATTTTCAAGCTTCGTCAAGTTAGTCTTTTGTAGTAAAACCTGATGATTTTTTTTAATTTCTTCAATTTCCATTATGTCTCTCTTTTCATTTCTGATTTTGTTAATTTGCATACTATTTCTGAGACTTTTAGTTAGTTTAGGTTTATGTGTCTTGTTGATTTTCTCAAAGAATTCATCTTGAAGCCCAGAAACTCAGCAAGAAGCCAGCAGCAAAAAAGTGAGTCTGCCATCTTCCTTCAGGTGGCTTTTCTTAGTTCCCATTTTAATTTGTCATAAAATATCACAGCATACTATCATTTTCTTGCTTAGGAAAGGGCCACTGTTAAAAAAAAAAAAAAAGAAAAAAGAAAAAAACAAAACAAAACAAAACAAAACCACACTAAAGCAGTATGTTTCAGGTCCATATTAAGAAAACTCTAAATTCCAATGTGAAGACTAATCTTGGTTATAGGGAGTACATTTCATTTTTCCCAGGCAGATATTTGCCATAAACTGGTATGCCTAGACACTGTGTACACACATTTTTGTCCCATTAGAATAAGCAGGTCTGAGACATGGATCGTGATATGTTCCCATCAAGTGGTTTCGTGATTAGAGCACAAAATTACTTATGAACTATATTTTGACAATCTATTGCAATGAAATCTACATAGAAAAACAAGATGTATGGTGTTGAAGATAATCTGTTGCAGGCTTGACTAGAAATCACCTTAGACTTGTAGCCCAGTCTCTAATCTCATTTCAAATCATATAACAAATATCTTTTAGACCTATATCCAGATTCCTAATGGCTCTAACATTGATAGACTGGGGCTTTTTAATTATTTTTTCAAATGATAGAATACTATTATTATTTCTCCTTATTCTCCTTTCTTGAAAACCTCCCACTTATTCCCTTGATTTCTTTTAAATTTTGCTTTTTTATTCATTAATTTTATTTACATTTGAAATGTCCCGTTCCTGGTCCCCCCACCAAGAATACCCCACCACATCCCTCTTCCCCTTTGCCTCTAAGAGGGTGCTCCTCCACCAACCTACCTACTCCCACCTTACCCTCTAGCATCCTGCTTCTTTGGGGGCATCAAGCCTCCACAGGAACAAGAACATACCCTCCCACTGAGGCTAGACAAGACAGCCATCTCTTACATATGTAGCAGGGACTGCAGACTGGCAATGTATACTCTTGGGTTGTTGGCTAAGACCCTGGGAGCTCTGAGGGGTCAAGTTAATTAATATTCTTGTTCTTCCTATGGGATTGCTATCCCTCTCTCCTCCTTCATTCCTTCCCCTAACTTTTTCATTGGGGTCCTAGTACTCAGTCATGTGGTTGGCAGAGAGTATCTGCATCGGTTTCAGTCAGAAGCTGGTAGACCCTCTCAGAGGACAACCCTGTCAGGTTCCTGTCTGCAAGCATATCATTTCATCATCAACACTGTCATGGTTTGGTGTCTATGGATGGGATAGATCAGATGTTGAGGCAATCTCTGGATGTCCCTTCCTTCAGTCTCTGCTTGAATTTTTGTCCATGCATTTTCTTTAGATAGAAACAATTCCAAATCAAAAATTTTGATATGTGTTTTGGTATACATATATATAAACACACACACACACACACACACACACACACACACACACACTCAGACATCTTTGTTCATCTATCTAATATTACTTGTGATTTCAGCCCTCATAATTTTGCATTAGATAGCCAGGCAGACTATGTTTTACAGTGAAGAAGACTATTTTATATTGTGTTATATGATTCATTTGTTTACTTTTAATTTATTTGTTTTAAGTAACATATTTAAAATTGTATTATAGTCCAATATTCTAAAAGAAAACTCAGAAGCGAAAAAGAAACTTAATTTCAGCTCTGAACTGACACTGTAGTGTATAGTCATGTATATTTTCTCATGAGGGGGATATGCTGCTGCTGAAATAAACTTAACAATGGTTCTTCAAAATGCTGAACAAGAAAAGGATGAAAAGAGCTCCACTATGACATTTGAAAAAATAGAAAATTTTTAAATGAGAATAAAAGTGAGGGTGGCTATTAAAATGGATGTAATTATTGAAGCAACAGCCTATACATAGTTCAGGGAGCTCGTTCAACCAATGTATCTAGTATTTCATGATACAGTATGGAGTTAGACATCATCATGTTGTGAGAATTCCCACTACAGGACACAAGACCATGTCTTAGAGACATCACTAAGATTAATAACAGTGTAGGGCATATGAGAAGAAGGTTACATAAGCACAACAGGATGAATAACCCATTATAATAGGGGCATTTTATAATTGAAATCTGGTTTTGTAAAAGATCTTTATAAATTATACTATCCCATGTAATGATCTCAACTCCTGCTCAGATATGAAGGAAAAAACTTTTAAGAAACAGAGAACTTCTATGACGTCGCAGTTGGACAGGGGCTCTGTGCCCCACTAGGACCAAGTATGCACCACCCCACCAGTTAAAAAGGGAAGAAAACTGTTTGGAAGAGAACTCAGTTCCATTTGTCAGGATGGCATCCTGCCTGGAGCAATTCTGGTATGTGTCATATGGTGTTTCTCTGGCTATCCTAAGACAAAATCCTGCTTCTTAAATACCTGGCCCCTTCACTTCTATCACCATGTGGAGCAAGAATTGTGTCTCAAATCATTGGCTTTCCAGTAGGAAGATGAGAGAGGGCTATTCAGAAACCATCTATTGGAAAAGTTGGATTTAATCCCTTAACTATTTTGGAAAATCTGATATGAAGAAATGTTGCCTGATCTTTAAGGGATAATATTAGGGTGGGATGTGTACAACAAAAGATTGAGGCACAAAACCAGCTTGAGGTCATCTGTGTCCATGCCAGCATGTGCACTGCACCTGTGCACACCATTGGTCTGGTTCTCAAGGAGCAAATAGTAGACTGTGGTGTGTGAAGCCTGACAGGTATTTCTCTATCTTCTTCTCAGGACATGCTGTACCTACTAAAAAAGAAAGGGCCCACAACCACGGGTGTCTTTTTAGAACCTCCGAGTATAACTTTGTGCCAAACAGTAAAGGACAAATTGGATTCGGAAGAGGAGGTGTGTATAAACAAGCAATCAGTTAATGTAGTGGCGTGGATCTTTAAGGAAGGGAATGTCCTTCCATCATCCACCTCAGGACTCCTCAGAGTCTATGGGAATAGTTGTCTTCATTTTGTATTCCCTTGAGTGACAGTAGATATGTATGAGAGAAATCTTATATGCTCAAAGTCTCCTCTGTTAGTGGATGATGTTTCAGAAATTGTTTAAAGCAATGTGATTGTTGAACTATCAAAAGTGAACCGTCCCCTCATTTCTAGGAGACCAAATCTCAAACCAAATGTCCCTATCCTCTGGTGTACAATTTTTCTGACTGTCTCAACCTATGCTCAGAGCCAACAGTTCAGGAGTTATTATGTATATATATAAACTGGGGCTCAGAGTCACAGGATAGTTTGTTCTTTGTACCTGTGGTTTTCAGTAATAGTCTCCATCCATTTCAAAGAGAACCTTTTTTGATGGGTAAGGGTATATTATCTGTGAACATTAAGTTAAATATTTATAAAAGAGTTCGGAGTTACACTTGTTTAGTGAAATAGGGGCAGGGCATTCTCTAAGAACCATGACCACGTGTGCCTCCATGCTTCCAGTACCAGACGTGGCTTTCTGCTCCTGAGAAATCCGATAATAACTTCCTATGGTTGTCTTTATTGTGGTTATCATAATTGTATGTTTCTATCATTTAAAAATAGTATTCGAACTGGAGTATTGATTGCTTATATGTGCTAGTTTGCTCAGCTGTCTACTAGAGGCATGCTGAGCTAAGGAAAGATTTTTCTATAGTCCAAGTAAATCTGAAAATTTAGAAAATTTTCATCTGAAAATAGATGAAACTTACTGGGCCCAAATATCATGGAACATTCTAACTAGGGGAAATTTGGGGAACTGTGAAGAAAGTTGGAACTAAACTGAAATTTACAGGCGAATGTACTTTGAATAATGTCCATGTTTAATTTTTTTCCACAAAAATATTTTCCTCTCTTTATAAGGACTTCCTCCAAAACATCCAGGGAAGTCTAATGACTTCAAAACTATATGATGAGTGGATTGGTGTACCCGACAAGGTGAATGATGAAGAGAAATTAGCCGCAGTGCACAGGTAATTGTTGGCAAACTGTGAACAACAGCAACAAAATAGAAGTAACATTTGCTTACACACATTAGAGATTATATATCACAGAAACATTTACTAAGAACACTGACAGACAGCAAAAGGATTCAATTGTTCACAAACATGGAAGACACTTTCAAAAGAGTATGAGTTACAGTGGGAATCACAGTAGCCCAGGCTTATAATCTTACTTCATATTCCAATTAGATTTGTCTCTTTTCTGAATTGGGTAAATATTTCAAGCAATAATTTGAGTACAAATTCTTTCATTTTATTTACAGTGCATCCTGCATACGATACGATTACTCTGTTCCCTTTCTTCATATTTACAAATTGAGTATACTTGTTTTAAAATAACTGTCTCTGTGTTCAGTCTTTTAGATAAAATGCCACCTGAAAATGCGGCTCTTCTGAGGCAACTTTTTTTTATATTATATGAAATTAAAAATAACTCTCCTTCTAATGAAATGTCTTCTTACCACCTATCTGTTGGGTTAGCCCCATGTCTCTTATTCATGCCCAGCTCCTGCAATAATGGAGTGACATGATATTGGCAAAAAGGTAATTAGATAAGAACTTTATGCCTAACATTAATAAGCCTTTACAATGAGACAGGAAAACAGGATTACCCTGAGAATCTTGGTTATTTTGTTGTTGTTGTTGTTGTTGATTGTTTTGGTTTTTGTTTTGTTTCATTTTGTAAAGTAAGTACAGCTTTGAAAGGTGTTCTTTTGGAGGGAAGGAATCATTGGTGCATTTTCAGTAAAATATAAATGGGTATTTGAGCTCAGTGACTCAGTCATTTGTCTTTGTCATTTAGAATATCCTTAGACTAAGCCAGTGAGAACAAATGCTGTGAAATGATACAAAAAAAAAAAAAAAAAAAATCCTAGGTACTGGGTTCAGCAATCAAGACTTAATTCTGACATATTCAGTGTAGAATGTGTGAAATTCTACTTGTTTTCAAGGTGGTTTCCCCAACAAAAAAAGGCAATGCAATTTGGATTTTTTTTATCAGATATGGTCCTTAAGAATTCCTGATTAATGTGAGTAAAATACCATTGGCTTCAGGATGCTGGTTATGATTGGTTTAGAGAAATTATTGTGTATACTTTTCTATGTTAGCCATCTTTCAAGTACTATAATAAACTACCAAAACTTACGCAGTACAGTGATCAAATGGTTATTTTGACTCTAAGTATTTGAGTTTCTGATCCATTATTAATTGACCAATTGTCCTTGGACCTGTAAGGAGCATACTGTAAAACAACTCAACTGAGAAACAATAATATTCCTCATATTGTGTAGAATCAAAGATCAGGAGAAGACAGGGTTCCAAAGTACCTGCCATTGAAGATACATAATTATCCCATTTCCTCCCAGTAGATCTTATTTCAAATACCTCCCAATATAATGAATCATAAAATCAAGATGTTAGCATTGCATCTGCACTGAGTCATCACTGTATTAAGGTTAAGTAATTAACTAAAGATATGTGAAGAAATGGCACCTACCGTGATATATTGATGCAACTGTTACCATTGCACTGCACTGAGACACATGAATTTCACTGCTCAGATGGGTTTGCCTATCTCTTACTTTTTAGACAGCCCATGGGAACTTTCAATAGGATGGTACCCACATTCAGAGGCCATCTTCCCTCCTTAGCTCTGCCTTTCTATAAGCATCCTTATAATCATGCTCACACATATATTATAAAATGTAACCAAAGCTATTTCAGTGTACAGTATGTATCAGATACTGACCATCACAATGTAAAAACTGGAAATCATTCTCTTATGTAACAGTGCACTGTGATGATCACACTTGAACATCTGATCTCACGATCTTTTAAATTTCTGACAAAAGCCTGCCCCTATTTCTAACAGCTAAATTTTTCTCAGAACTTTGAACGGCATATTTTTAGCCTCCAAGACTAAGAAGTAAAATGTGATTTTGCAACCATGTAAAATGACAGAGACCCTCTGTGTTTGCCCTGTTTTTTCATAGATTTCTCTAGTAGAATTTATGATCAAAAATTCTCCAAAAGTTTTTGGAGAGGACTTGGCTGCAGTGTGGCTTGGAACATCACTATATCATCCTCCTGGAGGAAAGTCCTCATGTTCCCAGAATAATGCAACAAATATTGGAAACATTAAGGAAACCGAACATGGACTCAGCAGCTGCCCCATTGGGAGGATATGTACTCCTGGCTATAACACACGGCCGAGAAGTCCAGCTGCTCTTCCCTATGAGGGCCTTCTAGGTACATAGTTGTTCTACTCCCAGAACTTAAAGTTAAATCATTGAGCACTGAAAATATGATTTATAACAAACACCAATGAAGGATTTACCATGTGAGGGAAAATTTCACCTGTGCATTATAGATATTATACTAGTGTTAGAATTTGCTTCCAAACTTTAGTACCTCTTTCCACTGGTCCTGAGTTTATGCTAGAGGTTAAACACAGAAATGAGATTAAGAAATTAAGATTATGTAAAGAAATGATACTTACAGTGATATATTGATTCTTAACATTTTTTCCATCTTTATTAACTTGAGTATTTCTTGTTTACATTTCGATTGTTATTCCCCCCCACCCCTCCCACTTCCCTTCTGTAAGGGTGTTCCCCTCTCTATCCTCCACCCATTACCACCCTCCCCCCTAACAAACACGTTTACTGGGGATTCAGTTTTGGCAGGACCAAGGGCTTTCCCTTCCACTGGTGCTCTTACTAGGCTATTCATTGCTACCTACGAGGTCGGAGCCCAGGGTCAGTCCATGTATAATCTTTGGGTAGTGGCTTACTCCCTGGAAGCTCTGGCTGCTTGGCATTGTTGTACATATGGGGTCTCGAGCCCCTTCAAGCTGTTTCAGTCCTTTCTCTGATTCCTTCAACGGGGGTCCCATTCTCAGTTCAGTGGTTTGCTGCTGGCATTCGCCTATGTATTTGCTGTATTCTGGCTGTGTCTCTCAGGAGAGACCTACTTCCAGTTCTTGTCAGCCTGCACTCCTTTTCTTCATCCATCTTATCTAATTGGGTGGCTGCATATGAATGGGCCACATGTGGGGCAGGCTCTGAATGGGTGTTCCTTCTGCCTCTGTTCTAAACTTTGCCTCCCGATTCCCTCCCAAGGGTATTCTTGTTCCCCTTTTAAAGAAGGAGTGAAGCGGTCACATTTTGGTCATCCTTCTTGAGTTTCATGTGTTCTGTGCATCTAGGGTAATTCAAGCATTTGGGCTAATAGCCACTTATCAATGAGTGCACATCATGTGTGTTTTTCTGCAATTGGGTTACCTCACACAGGATGATATTTTCCAATTCCATCCATTTGCCTATGAATTTCATAAAGTCATTGTTTTTGATAGCTGAGTAATATTCCATTGTGTAGATGTACCACATTTTCTGTATCCATTCCTCTGCTGAAAGGCATCTGGGTTCTTTCCAGCTTCTGGCTATTATATATAAGGCTGTTATGAACATAGTGGGGCACGTGTCTTTGTTATATGTAGGGGCATCTTTTGGGTATATGCCCAAGAGAGATATAGTTGGGTCCTCAGGTAGTTCAATGTCCAATTTCCTGAGGAACCTCCAGACTGATTTCCAGAATGGTTGTCGCCATCTGTTGTTGTAAAAATATAAAAATAATAAAAAGTATTGTTGGTCTTTTACCCCGCTGGGCCCACACCGCGGTGCCCAGATATCTGCTAGATTATCTTGGCGGAAACACAGCCCAGCCGCACACTTCCCTACACTCAAACCCTCACATAAAAGAACACACAATACAATAATCTTAGATCCAGTTGGTAAGATATAATTGCCCACTTAAACATACAAAGCCCGGTACTATCCATCCCTTGAGAACATTAATAACAACCTGTATATACACAGAGCAGAATCTTAACATCACCTGCCATCTTGTCCTGCCACTGCTTCTCAGCCCCTCTCCTCCACCCTGTCTCCTCCTCTCTCCCCTTGTCTCCTCCTCTTCCTTCAAACTTCTCTTCCACCCATCCTTCCTTCTCCTCCAATGACAGGCCTCCTTCTATCCTGTACCTGCCTCACCTGTGACATCATCCTACATTTCACCCTTTTTGTCTAATTAAAAAAAAAGTTTCTCTCAAATATAAGCTGAGCACAACTACTATCATTTTGTAATTAAGAGCATAAAATATATCTAACACCCAGTCCAACACTATATCAGTTAAACAGAACATTTAGTTATCCATTCCAGCTTAAGAAAGGCTTAAAATCTGTATTATATCTTGGCTAGCTTGCATAGTACCTGATAACTATCCAATAAAATATGTATATTTAGAGTTAAACAGCCTGATAGGCTATGAGACTATAATCAGTCTTCAACCCCATCAGAAATCTGGGAATGACCAAATATCTATACACATAGGAAGCCTATCAGGGCTTCCAGAACTGAGAGGTTGTAGAGACAAATCTCCGCTAGCAGAGTCCCCTGTTAGCAACATGTGAGCTCAAATCTTCAGCCTTTTGGCCCAAAATCAACTGACAGACTCTAGAAATGCAGATTTTGAAGGGCTGATCACCCTGTCTTGGCAGGGTTTATCAGTCAACTATTCTGCATAATTTGTCCTTTTCTGGACAGTATTAGTCTGCAGATGAAACAGGCAGTTTTGTCCAGTGGCTGCCTAGCCACAAAGTATTGCCTTACCTGGAGGTAGAGATGTTCACATTCTTCGTTAAATCCACCAAAGGTTAACTGTTAGGAGCAGATATGTCTCAACAAAAGATAAATAACTTTAAATCTCAAATTTTGCGGATTTCTGACGTTTTTGAAAACCATCTATCTATATAGGACAATCTGGACTGTTGTCTTTATATCTTAATAATATCTTGAACGTTCTCTCACAAAGTCAGTAATATGTTTGCTATTTGGCTCTTAACTCACATGTTTAATCAACTCATAAGTTTGTAATGACATCAATAGAAGGACTGGCTCTAAACCTTGTACTTTTAATCTCTTTTAACAAATAAATTCTATATCAAAACAAAGATATGATTTTAGCTTAGTTAACAAATAAGATTACGACTCTATAACTCAAACTACCCAATTCCTCCCTGTTAAAATACAGTCATTTCTAAATTTCTCATAAAAATAACTTTAGAATAACCACTTCCAGCCCCCCAAAGTCCAGGGAATTGGGGCGACGACTTCTCCATAACTTCTTCAAGCTGTACATGGGCATTGAGATATCCTTAGGGGTAGGGAGTAGGAAGAATGAAGCAAATGCTGTAACAGGATGTGTCCTGACTGGACCCAGCTGAAAGTCCTTGAGACCAGGATTCCAAGTAGGCACACTCTGTAAAATACAACTCTGAAGACAAAAGTTTAGAATTGAGATATCTTTTTGTTTGATTCTCCTGAATAAATTTTTCAGGTGGTCTACCTCTATCAAATCTGATCAGTATGACTCTGTGAGGTTCCCAGAGCCTAATCACAGGTTTTAAAAACACAAAGACAAAATCTTTCTCCCAAAACACTGTGTTCCTTAGTCTGAAACCAGAAAAGCTTGTATCTTACACTCTCTCCCAGAGTAATAATATAATCATAAAACTCAAAAGTCACACCCATCATGAATATTAAGCAATTTTTTAAAAAAGGAAGTAAGCTAAACAATGAACCTGATAGGCTTTTGTACTCTGATATCGGGAAATTATCCCAAAATTCTCGTGGAGCCCACGTTAAGAGAATTCGAGCTTCATGTTGTGGTATATATCAAAAGTAACCACAAACCCTCGCTAGCCGGCATCAACGAGCCATATGGCCTTTAGCGGTGTAATTCATAAAACAAACCAAATACCTTTTATCAATTCCAGTATCAATAAGCAACACATCAAACCAGGACTTTAGCCCAAAATATCTCAATCTGTTAAGCTCTCTACCCAGAGCCACAGATTTTTCTTTAACCTTAATAACTTCTAAAATATATGCCTGCATTCACTCTCCTTGGTGTTATAGACATTTCATCACAACTCTCTACTTGGAGTTAGTGACTAATTTTCCCCTATCTAAGTTCTGAACCATGGATGAAAATCCCCACCTGATTCAGGTAATCTCTTTACTCTCTTCTTTCTAAAAACAAACTCAATCACCTTTTAATAATACCTGTAATTAAGAAGTAGCTTGTCTAACTAGGATTTCAACCCAAAATTCCCATGGAGCCCACGTTAAAAAGAATATGAGTATCCTAAACAACTTTCTTTAAAAAGCAGCTTTTAATCTCTAACTCTCTGAGCTGCCATTACTTATCACACAGCAGGAGACCTACAGTCTGCCTGCCCAGGTGGCTTCCCCATTTCTTTGTTTGAATTCCTGCCCTTAAGATATCACATGACTTAACATGGCACTGGCCTCCTCTTACTTAGAAAATAAAAACTTTCTCTCAACTCTCAGGGTTACTAGTGGATTCTTGCCCATCACTTTGGCTCTCCATCTGTTGTTGTAAAAATATGAATATAAAAAAGATTAACGGTGTCTTTTACCCCGCTAGGTCCTCACCACAGTGCCCCAAGATATCTGCTAGATTATCTTGGCGGAAACACAGCCCAGCCGCACACTTCCCTACACTCAAACCCTCACATAAAAGAACACACAATACAATAATCTTAGATCCAGTTGGTAAGATATAATTGCCCACTTAAACATACAAAGCCCGGTACTATCCATCCCTTGAGAACATTAATAACAACCTGTATATACACAGAGCAGAATCTTAACATCACCTGCCATCTTGTCCTGCCACTGCTTCTCAGCCCCTCTCCTCCACCCTGTCTCCTCCTCTCTCCCCTTGTCTCCTCCTCTTCCTTCAAACTTCTCTCCCGCCCATCCTTCCTTCTCCTCCAATGACAGGCCTCCTTCTATCCTGTACCTGCCTCACCTGTGACATCATCCTACAATTGTACTAGTCTGCAATCCCACCAATAATTGAGGAGTGTTCCTCTTTCTCCACATCTTCGACAGCATGTGCTGTCACCTGAGTTTTTGATCTTAGCCATTCTCACTGGTGTGAGGTGAAATCTCACTGTTATTTTGATTTGCATTTCCCTTATGACTAAAGTTGTTAAACATTTCTTTAGGTGTTTCTCAGCCATTCGGCATTCCTCAGCTCAGAATTCTTTGTTTAGCTCTGAATCCCTTTTTTTATAGGGTTATTTGTCTCCCTGCAGTCTACCTTTTTGAGTTCTTTGTATATTTTGGATATAAGGCCTCTATCTGTTGTAGGATTGGTAAAGATCTTTTCCCAATCTGTTGGTTGTCGGTTTGTCCTAACAACAGTATCCTTTGCCTAACAGAAGCTTTGCAGTTTTATGAGATCCCATTTGTCGATTCTGGATCTTAGAGCATAAGCCATTGGTGTTTTGTTCAGGAAATTTTCTCCAGTGCCCATGTGATTGAGATGCTTCCCCACTTTTTCTTCTATTAGTTTGAGAGTATCTGGTTTGATGTAGAGGTCCTTGATCCACTTGGACTTAAGCTTTGTACAGGGTGATAAGCATGGATCGATCTGCATTCTTCTACATGCCTGACCTCAAGTTGAACCACCACCATTTGCTGAAAATGCTATCTTTTTTCCATTTGATGGTTTTGGCTCCTTTTTCAAAAATCAAGTGACCATCGGTGTGTGGGTTCATTTCTGAGTCTTCAATTCTATTCCACTGATCTATCTGTCTGACTCTGTACCAATACCATACAGTTTTTATCACCATTGTTCTGTAATACTGCTTGAGTTCAGGAATATTGATCCCCCCCAGAAGTCCTATTATTTTTGAGGATAGTTTTAGCTATCCTGGGTTTTTTGTTATTCCAGATGAATTTGCAAATTGTTCTGTCTAACTCTCTGAAGAATTGGATTGGTATTTTGATGGGGATTGCATTGAATCTGTAGATCACTTTTGGTAAAATTGCCATTTTTACTATATTAATCCTGCCAATGCATGAGCATGGGAGATCTTTCCATCTTCTGAGGTCTTCTTCAATTTCTTTCTTCAGAGGCTTGAACTTCTTATCATACAGATTTTTACTTGCTTGGTTAAAGTCACACCAAGGTGTATTATATTATTCGGGACTATTATGAAGGGTGTCGTTTCCCTAATTTCTTTCTCGGCTTGTTTCTCTTTTGTGTAGAGGAAGGCTACTGATTAATTTGAGTTAATTTTATACCCAGACACTTTGCTGAAGTTGTTTATCAGGTTTAGTAGTTCTCTGGTGGAACTTTTGGGATCACTGAAAAATACTGCCTATCATCTGCAAATGGTGATATTTTGACTTCTTTTCCAACCTATATCCCTTTTGTCTCCATTTTTTGTCTCATTGTTCTGGATAGAACTTCAAGAACTATATTGAATAAGTAGGGAGAGAGTGGACAGCCTTGTCTAGTCCCTATTTTAGTGGGATTGCTTCAAATTTCTGTCCATTTAGTTGTTTATCAGCTTTAGCAGTTCTCTGGTGGAACTTTTGGAATCACTTAAGTATACAAACATATTGTCTGCAAATCGTGATATTTTGACTTCTTCCTTTCCAATCCGTATACCTTTGATCTTCTTTTGTTGTCTGATTGCTCTGGCTAGGATTTCGAGAACTATATTGAATAAGTAGGGAGAGAGTGGGCAGCCTTGTCTAGTCCCTGATTTTAGTGGGATTGCTTCAAATTTCTGTCCATTTAGTTTAATGTTAGCTACCGGTTTGCTGTATATGGCTTTTAGTATGTTTAGGTATGGGCCTTGAATTCCTAATCTTTCCAGGACTATTTTGATGAAGGGGTGTTGAATATTGTCAAATGCTTTCTTAACATCTAATGAAATGGTCATGTGGTTTTGTTCTTTCAGTTTGTTTATATAATGGATTACGTTGATGGTTTTCCGAATATTAAACCATCCCTGCATGCCTGGAATGAAGCCTACTTGATCATGGTGGATGATTGTTTTGATGTGCTCTTGGATTCGGTTTGTCAGAATTTTATTGAGTATTTTTGCTTCGATCCTCTTAAGGGAAATTCGTCCGAAGTTCTCTTTCTTTGTTGGGTCTTTGTGTAGTTTAAGTATAAGAGTAATTGTGGCTTCATAGAAGGAATTCGGTAGCAATCTTGTTTCTTTCAATTTTGTGGAATAGTTTGGATAGTATTGGTTTGAGGTCTTCTATGGAGGTCTGATAGAATTCTACACAGAACCTGCCTGGACCTGGGCTCTTTTTGGTTGGGAGACCTTTAATGACTGCTTTTATTTCTTTGGGAGTTATGGGGTTGTTTAAATGGTTTGTCTGTTCCTGATTTAACTTCGGTACTGGGTATTTGTCTAGGAAATTATCCATTTCCTGAAGATTTTGAAGTTTTATTGAATATAGGCTTTTGTAGTAGGATCTGATGATTTTTTTAATTTCCTTTGATTCGATAGTTATGTCTCCCTTTTCATTTCTGATTTTGTTAATTTGGACACACTCTCTGTTTCCTCTCGTTACTCTTCTAAGGGTTTATCTATCTTGTTGATTTTCTCAAAGGACCAACTTTTGGTTCTGTTGATTCTTTCTATGGTCCTTTTTGTTTCTACTTGGTTGATTTCAGCACTGAGTTTGATTATTTCCTGCCTTCTATTCCTCCTGGGTGTATTTGCTTCTTTTTGTTCTAGAGCTTTTAGGTGTGCTGTCAAGTTGCTGATATATGCTCTCTCCTGTTTCTTTCTGCAGACATTCAGAGCTATGAGTTTTCCTCTTAGCACAGCTTTCATTGTGTCCCATAAGTTTGTGTATGTTGTACCTTCATTTTCATTGAATTCTAAGAAGTCTTTAGTTTCTTTCTTTATTTCTTCCTTGACAAGGTCATCATTGCGTAGAGCATTGTTCAACTTCCATGTATATGTGGGCATTCTTCCCTTATTGTTATTGAAGACCAGCTTTAGCCCGTGGTGGTCTGATAGGACGTATAGGATTATTTCTAACTTTCTGTATCTGTTGACGCCTTTTTTATGACCAATTATGTGGTCAATTTTGGAAAAAGTACCATGAGGTGGTGAGAAGAAGGTTTATCTTTTTGTTTTAGGATAGAAAGTAATATAAATATCTTTTAAGTCAATTTGGTTCGTGACTTCTCTTAGTCTGTCTATGTCTCTGTTAAATTTCTCTTTCCATGATCTGTCCAGTGAGAGTTGGGTGTTGAAATCTCCCACTATTATTGTGTGAGGTGCAATGTGTGCTTTGAGCTTTAGTAAGGTTTCTTTTATGTATGTAGGTACCCTTGTATTTGGAGCATAAATATTTAGGATTGAGAGTTCATCTTGGTGGATTTTTCCTTTGATGAATATGAAGTGTCCTTCCTTATCTTTTTTGATGACATTTAGTTGAAAATCGATTTTGTTCGATATTAGAATGGCTACTCCAGCTTGCTTCTTCAGACCATTTGCTTGGAAAGTAGTTTTCAAGCCTTTCACTCTGAGGTAGTGTCTGTCTTTGTCTCTGAGGTGTGTTTCCTGTAGGCAGCAGAATGCAGGGTCCTCATTGAGTATTCAGTTTGTTAATCTATGCCTTTTTATTGGGAGTTGAGACCATTGATATCGAGAGATATGAACGAATAGTGATTATTGCTTCCAGTTATTTTCATATTTGGATGTGAGATTATTTTTGTGTCCTTTTCTTTTCTTTGTTTTGTTGCCAAGATGATTAGTTTCTTGCTTTTTCTAGGGTTTAGCTTGCCTCCTTATGTTGGGCTTTACCATTTATTATCCTTTGTAGTGCTGGATTTGTAGAAAGATATTGGGTAAGTTTGGTTTTGTCATGGAATATCTTGGTTTCTCCATCTATGTTAATTGAGAGTTTTGCTGGATACAGTACCCTGGGCTGGCATTTGTGTTCTGTTAGGTCTGTATGACATCAGTCCAGGATCTTCTGGCTTTCATAGTGTCTGGTGAGAAGTCTGGTGTGATTCTGATAGGTCTGCCTTTATATGTTACTTGGCCTTTTTCCCTTAATGCTTTTAATATTCTTTCTTTGTTTTGTGCATTTGGTGTTTTACTATTATGTGACGGGAGGAGTTTCTTTTCTGGTCCAATCTATTTGGAGTTCTGTAGTCTTCTTGTATGTTTATGGGCATCTCTTTCTTTAGGTTAGGGAAGTTTTTTTCTATGATTTTTTTGAAGATATTTACTGATCCTTTGAGCTGGGAGTCTTCACTCTCCTCTATACCTATTATCCTTAGGTTTGATCTTCTCATTGAGTCCTGGTTTTCCTGTATGTTTGAACCAGTAGCTTTTTCCATTTTACATTATCTTTGACCATTGTGTCGATGATTTCTATGGAATCTTATGCTCCTGAGGTTCTCTCTTCTAACTCTTGTATTCTGTTGGTGATGCTTGTATCTGCAGCTCTTTGTCTCTTCCTTTGGTTTTCTATATCCAGGGTTGTTTCCCTTTGTGCTTTCTTTTTTTTTTTTTTTTTTTTTTTTTTTTAATTAACTTGAGTATTTCTTATATACATTTCGAGTGTTATTCCCTTTCCCGGTTTCCGGGCAAACATCCCCCTCCCGCCTCCCCTTCCTTATGGGTGTTCCCTTCCCAACCCTCCCCCCATTGCCGCCCTCCCCCCATAGACTAGTTCACTGGGGGTTCAGTCTTAGCAGGACCCAGGGCTTCCCCTTCCACTGGTGCTCTTACTAGGATATTCATTGCTACCTATGAGGTCAGAGTCCAGGGTCAGTCCATGTATAGTCTTTAGGTCGTGGCTTAGTCCCTGGAAGCTCTGGTTGCTTGGCATTGTTGTACATATGGGGCCTCGAGCCCCTTCAAGCTCTTCCAGTTCTTTCTCTGATTCCTTCAACGGGGTTCCTATTCTCAGTTCAGTGGTTTGCTGCTGGCATTCGCCTCTGTATTTGCTGTATTCTGGCTGTGTCTCTCAGGAGCGATCTACATCCGGCTCCTGTCAGTCTGCACTTCTTTGCTTCATCCATCTTGTCTAATTGGGTGGCTGTATATGTATGGGCCACATGTGGGGCAGGCTCTGAATGGGTGTTCCTTCAGTCTCTGTTTTAATCTTTGCCTCTCCCTTCCCTGCCAAGGGTATTCTTTTTCCTCATTTAAAGAAGGAGTGAAGCATTCACATTTTGATCATCCGTCTTTGTGCTTTCTTTATTGCTTCTCTTTTCATTTTCAATTCCTTCACCTGTTTGATTGTGTTTTCCTGGAATTCTTTCAGGGATTTTTGTGATTCCTCTCTATAGGCTTCCACTTGTTTATTTGTTTTCCTGCGTTTCTCTAAGGGAGTTCTTCATGTCTTTCTTGAAGTCCTCCAGCATCATGATCAAATATGATTTTGAAACTAGATCTTGCTTTTCTGGTGTGTTTGGATATTCAGTGTTTGCTTTGGTGGGAGAATTGGTCTCCGATGATGCCATGTAATCTTAGTTTCTGTTGGCTTGGGTTCCTGCGCTTGCCTCTCGCTATCAGGTTGTCTCTGGTGTTACCTTGTTCTGCTATTTCTGACAATGGCTATACTGTCCTATAGGACTGTGTATCAGGGGTGCTGTATACCTGTTTTCCTGTTTTCTTTCAGCCAGTTATAGGAACAGAGTGTTCTGCTTTCAGGTGTATAGTCTTTCCTGTCTACTGGTGTTCAGCTGTTCCTGTGGGTCTGTATCCTGAGTCCACCTGGCAGGTCGCTTGGAGCAGAGAAGTTGGTTTTACCTGTGGTCCAGCGGCTCAAGTTGTTGGCTGGGGGCTGCTGTTGTGAGGGCGGCAACCAGCAGGGCCTGCGCTGCCTTTTCCTGGCCCCCCTTGCACCAGGATCCCAGATGGTGTTAGGTGTTTTCCTCTGGAGTCAAAAATGTGGGCAGAGTGTAGTGTCTTCTGGTTTCCCAGGCATGTCTGCCCCTCTGAAGGTTTAGCTCTCCCTCCCATGGGATTTTGGTGCAGAGAATTGTTGATCTGGTCTCTTCAGGTCCGGGCTGTGTCTGGAGTGCAGGGATCCTGCTGCTCGAGTGCTGATTCTTAACATTCTCAACATAGACTCTTTTATTTTTCTCCATTATATTAACCTGGTTATTTCTTATTTACATTTCGATCTTTATTCCCTTTCCTGGTTTCCAGGCCAGCATTCCCCTAACCCCTCTGCCTTACCTTCTCTATGGGTGCTCCCTCCTCATCCTCCCCCCATTACCACCCTCCCCCCAACAATCAAGTTTACTGGGATTCATTCTTGGCAGGAACAAGGGCTTCCCCTTCCACTGGTGCTCTTACTAGGCTATTCATTGCTACCTGTGCAGTTGGAGCCCAGGGTCAGTCCATGTATAGTCTTTGTGTAGTGGCTTAGTCCCTGGAAGCTCTGTTTGGTTGGCATTGTTGTTCCTATGGGGCCCCCTTCAAGCTCTTTCAGTCCTTCCTCTGATCCTTCAACGATGGGGGTCTCGTTCTCAGTTCATTGGTTTGCTGCTGGCATTCACCTATGTATTTGCCGTATTCTGGCTGTGTCTCTCAGGAGAGATCTACATCCAGTTCCTTTTAGCCTGCACTTCTTTTCTTCATCCATCTTATCTAATTGGGTGGCTGCATATGAATGGGCCACATGTGGGACAGGCTCTGAATGGATGTTCCTTCTGCCTCTCTTCTACACTTTGCCTCCCTATTCCCTCCTAAGGGTATTCCTGTTCCTCTTTTAAAGAAGGAGTGAAGCATTTACATTTTGGTCATCCTTCTTGATTTTCATGTGTTCTGTGCATCTAGGGTAATTCAAGCATTTGAGCTAATATCCACTTATCAAGGAGTGCATACCATGTGTGTTTTTCTGTGATTGGGTTACCTCACATAGGATGATATTTTCCAGTTCTATCCATTTGCCTATGAATTTCATAAAGTCATTGTTTTTGATAGCTGAGTAATATTCCATTGTGTAGATGTACCACATTTTCTGTATCCATTCTTCTGCTGAAAGGCATCTGGGTTCTTTCCAGCTTCTGCCTATTGTAAATAAGGCTGCTATGAACATAGTGGAACACATGTCTTTGTTATATGTAGGGGCATCTTTTGGGTATATGCCCAAGAGAGGTATAGCTGGGTCCTCAGGTAGTTCAATGTCCAATTTTCTGAGAAACCTCCAGACTGATTTCCAGAATGGTTGTACTAGTATGCAATCCCACCAACAGTGGAGGAGTGTTCTTCTTTCTCCACATCCTCACCAGCATTTGCTGTCACCTGAGTTTTTGTTCTTAGCCATTCTGACTAGTGTGAGGTCGAATCTCATAGATTCTTAAAGAAAATAGCAACTCAATAGCAAATTGGATTTTCTCTATGTAACAGCTCTGGCCGTCATGGAGCTTGATCAGTGAACCAAACTGAAATCAAATTTACATAGATCCCCTTGGCTCTGCTTCCTGAGATCTAGAAATAAAGGCATGTGCCAGCATCCTAGTCTCTTATGAAAATCTGAAAATATAGCATAATGAACCCATATGGTTGACATAGACACTACGATCTCAGATTTGAGCTCAAAGATCAGTGGAGAAAGCCAAGGAATGTAACAGATGTGCAATTAGGCAAATTGTGTTGTGAAGTACAGATACTGCTGGTACTTTACTCTTGTCCACGGCAGTCAGAAAGTCACACAAGGGGATGAAAAGATTGGTACTATATGACTGTTTGATTCTAATACCTTTAAGCATAGATTTCAAGGCAAACACAATAACTTACTCTTTATACATGAAGAATGGGCCATATACAACTATATATCGAGTGCCTTATGAAGCAAGATCATTATAAATGTTATAATATTAATTAGTTATTTTCTGTGTGTTTGTGATATTGCATAAGGCATGCAGGTGGTAAAGGGAAAAAGATACGCATGCTAGGGCTAAATGAGGACTAAATGAGTTCAGCAATTACAGCAATGATTTCCTTTCTTTCTTAGATTCACAAAAACACGAAGGCATTGTATATACTAACCCAACGGTAATATCTATTAATCCACCACAAGCAAAACAGAAATGTTTGTTTGGGAAATCTCTTTCGGGTCTTTTAGAAGACAAAACGTTGCTTAATCCAAAACTTGTGAGTATCAGTTTGGGTTTCTACAGCACCTTCATTCTAAGGAATTATTTAATCAAACAGATTAATGTTTAGATAACCTATACATGAAGGTAAGATCATTTTAAAATAGAAATAATTTGCAGTGAAGTTTGAGTCATGTAACTGAAAGAAATCAAAAATACAGAATAAAAAGAAATAATATTCCCATGTTTTACCTTGATTGCATCAAAGATCCTAACCCACCAGCTTCTTGGAGGAAATGGGTGTAGGGAAGTACACCGCTGATAACCTGACTGTAAAGTCTTCCAGCTTCTTTATGACTCCATATTATTCTGGAGTCAATCCCTTAATATCATTGCCTCTGAGATTACTCAATCTTTTATAATTAATGATATCTATAGACTTTTACTGTACATTATCAATGAATTAGATGTATACATTATTTTTTTGCTATATAGTAACATCTTTTATCATAGTGGACTAGATTTAAATGCTGCCTAATATGGCTTAATCTATTTTAAACTAGTTTCTAAACTTCTTTGGAAATATATATTTACTGTCCACATCTATTTTAGCACTATAGCTGAGCTAGGAATTTATGCTATGTGTGATCAAATTTATCTTGTCAGACACATGAGCATTACTGCACATTTCTTAGGTATTTTAGAGCAGAGTTTTCTGGTAACCATGTTTTTTTTTTTTTTTTTTTTTTGTTTTTTTGTTTTTTTTTTTTATTAACTTGAGTATTTCTTATATACATTTCAAGTGTTATTCCCTTTCCCGGTTTCTGGGCAAACATCCCCCTCCCCCCTCCCCTTCCTTATGGGTGTTCCCCTCCCAACCCTCCCCCCATTGCCGCCCTCCCCCCATAGTCTAGTTCACTGGGGGTTCAGTCTTAGCAGGACCCAGGGCTTCCCCTTCCACTGGTGCTCTTACTAGGATATTCATTGCTACCTATGGGGTCAGAGTCCAGGGTCAGTCAATGTATAGTCTTTAGGTAGTGGCTTAGTCCCTGGAAGCTCTGGTTGCTTGACATTGTTGTACTTTTGGGGTCTCGAGCCCCTTCAAGCTCTTCCAGTTCTTTCTCTGATTCCTTCAACGGGAGACCTATTCTCAGTTCAGTGATTTGCTGCTGGCATTCGCCTCTGTATTTGCTGTATTCTGGCTGTGTCTCTCAGGAGTGATCTACATCCGGCTCCTGTCGGTCTGCACTTCTTTGCTTCATCCCTCTTGTCTAATTAGGTGGCTGTATATGTATGGGCCACATGTGGGGCAGGCTCTGAATGGGTGTTCCTTCAGTCTCTGTTTTAATCTTTGCCTCTCCCTTCCCTGCCAAGGGTATTCTTTTTCCTCATTTAAAGAAGGAGTGAAGCATTCACATTTTGATCATCTGTCTTGAGTTTCGTTTGTTCTAGGGATCTAGGGTAATTCAAGCATTTGGGCTAATAGCCACTTATCAATGAGTGCATACCATGTATGTCTTTCTGTGAATGGGTTAGCTCACTCAGGATGATATTTTCCAGTTCCAACCATTTGCCTACGAATTTCATAAACTCGTTGTTTTTGATAGCTGAGTAATATTCCATTGTGTAGATGTACCACATTTTCTGTATCCATTCCTCTGTTGAAGGGCATCTGGGTTCTTTCCAGTTTCTGGCTATTATAAATAAGGCTGCGATGAACATAGTGGAGCACGTGTCTCTTTTGTATGTTGAGGAATCTTTTGGGTATATGCCCAAGAGAGGTATAGCTGGATCCTCAGGCAGTTCAATGTCCAATTTTCTGAGGAACCTCCAGACTGATTTCCAGAATGGTTTTACCAGTCTGCAACCCCACCAACAATGGAGGAGTGTTCCTCTTTCTCTGCATCCTCGCCAGCATCTGCTGTCACCTGAGTTTTTGATCTTAGCCATTCTCACTGGTGTGAGGTGAAATCTCAGGGTTGTTTTGATTTGCATTTCCCTTATGACTAAAGATGTTGAACATTTCTTTAGGTGTTTCTCAGCCATTCAGCATTCCTCAGCTGTGAATTGTTTGTTTAGCTCTGAGCCCCATTTTTTAATAGGGTTATTTGTCTCCCTGCGGTCTAACTTCTTGAGTTCTTTGTATATTTTGGATATAAGGCCTCTATCTGTTGTAGGATTGATAAAGATCTTTTCCCAATCTGTTGGTTGCCGTTTTGTCCTAACCACAGTGTCCTTTGCCTTACAGAAGCTTTGCAGTTTTATGAGATCCCATTTGTCGATTCTTGATCTTAGAGCATAAGCCATTGGTGTTTTGTTCAGGAAATTTTTTCCAGTGCCCATGTGTTCCAGATGCTTCCCTAGTTTTTCTTCTATTAGTTTGAGTGTGTCTGGTTTGATGTGGAGGTCCTTGATCCACTTGGACTTAAGCTTTGTACAGGGTGATAAGGATGGATCGATCTGCATTCTTCTACATGTTGCCCTCCAGTTGAACCAGCACCATTTGCTGAAAATGCTATCTTTTTTCCATTGGATGGTTTTGGCTCCTTTGTCAAAAATCAAGTGACCATAGGTGTGTGGGTTCATTTCTGGGTCTTCAATTCTATTCCATTGGTCTATCTGTCTGTCTCTGTACCAATACCATGCAGTTGTTATCACTATTGCTCTGTAATACTGCTTGAGTTCAGGGATAGTGATTCCCCCTGAAGTCCTTTTATTGTTGAGGATAGCTTTAGCTATCCTGGGTAACCATGTTTTTAATCATGTAATCAATTGAAAATAGAGAAAATATCGAATAAATCTGTGTATGGTAGTCATTTTTACAGAATAAAATTATGGAAGAATAATTGACAAATACTTCGGTTCTTAAATGTGACAGCATCTTTAGACATAGTTAAAAATAAGAAGTTACAGAAAGGGTTGGGGATTTAGCTCAGTGGTAGAGCACTTGCCTAGGAAGTGCAAGGCCCTGGGTTCGGTCCCCAGCTCCAAAAAAAAGAAAAAAGAAAAAGAAAAAAAAAAAAAAAGAAGTCACAGAAAAGGAAATTAAAGTCTTAGAAGTATAGTGAAATAATATTTATTAAAATAAAAACAGGATACATAATAGAGGCCAGGACAGACAGGAAGTAAAATACTGATTTGATCTCTAGAAGGGAAATATCCCAATATTTACTTAGAGTGCCATGCTTGAGAAAGATATTCATAGAAGGAATCAGAAAGTAATAAAGGACCATTCACCAAAATGCTTTGGGGAACAGAAGTTCAAACAAAACCATGATGTTACAAATGGGGGGAAAATGGATTAGGGAAGAAAATGTATTTGGAAGCTAAAACAGAAAAAAGTTCAATGACTACTTTATTCCTCTCAGTTATAGCTGTGCAGCCAAAACTGTCCTTGCTCAGGTTCACAATAAAAGACATATTTGTGCTTCAGGTGTGGATTTCTAATGCTACAAGCTTATCCTTATCCCACACAGGATATGTTATCCATAATTGCAGAGAAAGGACAAGAATCAGATCACATATTCGAAATTCTACCTAAAGAATCACAGTGGTCCCTGAGGTGTAGGCTTGACAGTGACAACACATTGAATGGAATGAAGAATACGTGCTTATAACAGCATCTTTCTTAAAGATGAGGAAGGTTTTTACATCATCAACATTAACATCCCTCTAGAGATGCATATGTCCTTTCTGTCCTTGAGATTACATGAGGATGTCTGTTTCCTGGAGCTATGGACACATGACGTCTTGATAAGAGGCATAGCATTTAAAAGTCTGACAACCTCAAAGATCCATCACAAAGACACTGGTGAACAACCTCTGTTGGAAGTTAACATCCTCATAGATCAGATGGGCTTTAGTCTGGCGTTACAAAAGTTCCTACTGATTTCACCTCTGACCATACCATGTGAAGTAATAGTGGAACAAGTTACAATAGTGGTAAAAGTGTGTTTCACAAAACACATGTTTCAATAACACTTACCAAAAAATGTCCTTCAGAAATAACAGCTCAGAATGGCAGAGTTTTCTGGTAACCACTAGTTAACTAGAAAACTAGTTTTCTAGTCCACCACTGATCAAGAATTGGTGTAAACAGGCGAAGGCTGGGCGGGGTGGGAATGGGGTTCCTGCGGCCGGCCAGGGGGACAGCGCAGGAGGCAGCGGCTGCAGCAGAGCAGACTGTCGCTGGGCTGCAGGCACTGGTGGAACGGATAGGTAACAGAAGACCACTTCCCTTCCTCCTCAGGGCTTCAGCATAACCGAGTCCTTCCTGCCCCCCACCAGCAGCCCTAGTGAACACCGCCGGGCCGAGCCTGGCAGCGGGCTGACCCGGACTCCCAGCTCCGAGGAGATCAGCCCTACAAAATTTCCTGGATTGTACCGAATGGATGAGCCTTTGCCTCCCCATGACATCCTCCACGAGCCTCCTGATATCGTGTCAGATGATGAGAAAGACCATGGAAAGAAAAAGGGAAAATTTAAGAAAAAGGAGAAAAGGACTGAAGGCTACGCTGCCTTCCAGGAAGACAGCTCTGGAGATGAAGCTGAAAGTCCTTCCAAGATGAAGAGGTCCAAGGGAATCCATGTGTTCAAAAAGCCCAGCTTCTCTAAAAAGAAGGAAAAGGATTTTAAAATCAAAGAAAAGCCCAAAGAGGAAAAGCACAAAGAGGAAAAGCACAAATAGGAAAAGCATAAAGAAAAGAAATGTAAAGACTTGACGGCCGCCGATGTTGTTAAACAGTGGAAGGAGAAGAAGAAAAAGAAGAAGCCAACTCAGGAGTCAGAGGTGCCTCAGACGGACGCCCCGAGTCTCGGACCCATTTTCGGCGCTCCCTTGGCTGACGCAGTAGAGAGGACCATGATGTACGACGGCATCCGGCTGCCAGCTGTCTTCCGAGAGTGCGTGGACTACATGGAGCAGCACGGCATGAAGTGTGAAGGCATGTACCGAGGGTCAGGAGTCAAATCAAAGGTAGATGAGCAGCCTGTGATCGAGAGGAGTCTCCAAACCTGGAAGAATATGAACCTAACACTGTAGCCAGCTTGCTGAAGCAGTATTTGCGAGACCTTCCAGAGAATTTGCTTACCAGAGAGCTTATGCCCCGATTTGAAGAGGCTTGTCAGCAGAGGACCACAGAGATGGAGAAAGTGCAGGAGTTCCAGCGCTTGCTCAGGGAACTGCCGGAGTATAACCATCTTCTGCTTTCCTGGCTCATTGTGCACATGGACCACATCATTGCGAAGGAGATAGAAACCAAGATGAACATCCAGAACATCTCTCTAGTGCTGAGCCCAACTGTCCAGATCAGCAACCGGGTCCTGTATGTGCTTTTCACACACGTGCAAGAGCTCTTTAGCACCGTGGTCCTGAAGCAAGTAACAAGACCTCTGCGTTGGTCCAACACGGCCACAATGCCTACACTGCCAGAGACCCAAGCAGGCATCAAGGAAGAGATCAGGAGACAGGAGTTCCTTTTGAACTGTTTACATCGAGATCTGCAGCGCGGGATATAGGACTCATCTAAAGAAGAAAGATTATGGGAAGTACAGAGGATTCTGACTGCCCTCAAGAGAAAGCTGAGGGAAGCTAAAAGACAAGAGTGTGAGACCAAGATTTCCCAGGAGATAGCCAGCCTATTGAAAGAGGATGTTTCCAAAGAAGAAACGAAGGAAATTGAGGAGGTCATAAATATCCTCCTTGCCCAGGAGAATGAGATCCTGACTGAGCAGGAGGAGCTCCTGGTCATGGAGCAGTTTCTGCGTAGTCAGATCGCCTCGGAGAAAGAAGAGGTCCACCGCCTCCGAGCTGAGATTGCGGAGATCCAGAGTCACCAGCATGGCCGCAGCGAGACAGAGGAGCACTCTTCTGACAGCGAATGCGAGAGCAAGGATGAGGAGGAGCTGCAGATCATTCTAGAAGAAGACTTACAGAGGCAGAATGAAGAGTTAGAAATAAAGAACAATCACTTGAACCAAGCGGTCGGTGAAGAGCGGGAGGCCATCGTTGAGCTCCGAGTGCAGCTCCGGTTGCTCCAGATGCAGCGAGCCAAGTCTGAGCAGCAGCTCCAGGAGGAGGAGCCCGAGAGGCAAGGGGACACAGGCCCACTGCCTTGTGAAGGTGTCCTTGAGGTGATAGCAGCCAAGGAGCAGGTGAAGCCCTCGCCCAGCAAAGACCCGAAGGAGACGCATCTGAACTGCCCCGGCCTTGTGCATCATACTGTAAGCAAGAGTCCACTGCCTGTCCTGCCTGGCAGCGTTCCGTAAAGGCTCTCAGAGATGCTCACTCTTGCACACGTCTGACTCCGCGTCAGGCTCAGGTCCTGGGAGAGTGAAGGGGTGGACACTCGGTGGTGGGGGGCTTGCAGGGAACACAGGCATTTCCAGATAGTGTCAGCTTATTTGAAAATTAATTTTCTTTGATAAAAATAACTATTTTAACCCTTGAGTGGCTTATTTTTAAACCAAAAAACTTGTTGTTGTTGTTGTTGTTCTTTAAATCACAGTAGAATCAGGATCTCTTTCTTATCAAAGGGTGGGAACCAAACCAGGTCACTTCTGCGCCTGCCTTGTGGACGCTCGTGGTCTTACCAGCCCTGCAGGGTCCCTGGCCACTCTTGCTTGTGCCTTCCACACCTTTTGGTGCAGATTGTTCAGTGGGGATCTGCCTCATATTCTCTGACTGGCCAAAAAGGCTCACGCTGGGGTTCCTTGTTCCTGCCCTGTGTGTACCACTTTTCTTTTCCAGCTCCGAGTCTGTCAATGTGAGTCAGGACGGCCCAGTTTGGTTGCAGAGGGAGGTTACCATGCAGCCTGCCACCAGCCTGGGCAGGGCAGGCCACCCACTCACTGCCAGGGAGCAGCAAGGGCCTTTTCTCAGAGGTGGTCAGAGATGACCACCTTGACCCTGAGGTTGCACAGGACACTTCTCACACCAGAGTCCTTTTCCACACTGACCTTCCAGGAAAGTCACCTTCCACAGTGACTTCAGTTGCTAGCTTGGGCTGGGATACCCACACCTCTGCCAGGATAAGCCATGTAGATGCTCTCATGCACAACTTTCACCTGTCCATGTCATCTCAAGGGGCTGCTTAAGGACTCTGACAGAACTGAGCGGAAGGAAGGAAAGCATAACTGTAATTGACCGCACCTGGTGTTTGCCTCTAACCCAAGACAACTGCTCCCAGCGGTCTGGGAGGCCGGACTCTGAGGCAACAGGATTTCACTGTCAGATGAGTGGCCCCCAGGGAGGTCCCCTGTGGCTCTGAAGACAAATGCCACACTCTAAAGTGAGCAACAAAACCACAGGAGGGCTCTGTCTACTCCCCAGTTAGTATTTATTTCAGCACCTGTTTTGTGCGATTTTTCATTAGCCTCTACCTATTGCACTGTTGTGACTTGTTGGCCATTATTTGATTTTTGTACAGAAAAAAAAGCTTTGTTATAGAAATCAGCATATTTTTTTTTTAAATCTGGAGAGAAGATGTTATGGAGACTGGAAAGGTGGTCAGGTGTCAAATGAAAATGTACAAATGCCTTGCTGCACTCGTCAGATGTGCGACACTCATTCTATATTTGCTGGCAATATCGAAGAATTCTTTTTGTTTGTGTAAACTCTAATTTCTATCAAGGTATCATGGGTTTTTAAAATTTCATTACAAATGTCTCAATGTTGGTTAACTAATTTTTGCCAGGACCATTATTGATTAAGGAAATAAATTCAGCGGCCTTTGAGAAAAAAAAAAAATTGGTGTTCCATGTTGGATATTGCCCTCCCTACAGTAGATACATGGAATTGTTTTCATTCCCAATCAAAAACACTAACCAGCAATTTCCCTTTTCTGAATATTCACACTGGTCCCTGAGGGATAAGATAGACACCGAACGATATATTAATTGGAATGAAGAACGCGTGCTTGTTATACCATCCCTGTTTTCTGGAACCATGGACTCATGATCTCTTGATAAGACACATGGCAGGTAAAAGTCTGACAAAGATTAGAATGTCACAAGATTCATCCCAAAGACACAGGTGAGCAGCTTCTGTTGGAAGGTAAAATAATCATATAACAGATCGGCTTTAGTTTGGTGTTATATATATTCCCACTGATTCACCTCGGGCCGTATATTGTAAAGCAATAGCAGGACAAGTAGTAATAGTGATAAAAGTGTGTTTTACAAAATTCATGTCTTAAATAATACTTACCAAAACTTACCCCTCACAAATAACAGTTCAAAATGGCTAGTCCACCACTGACCCACAATAGGCTGTCAATGTTTGATATTGCCCTCTGTCCAGTAGATAAACAAAATTGTTTTTCCTTCTTAATCAAAAAACAATCCAGCACTTTAACTTTTGCTGGATATTGACATTCTAATTCCATGTCAAGTAGTCAAAAATTAACCTAAGCTACATTTAACCTGTCTACCACTCTTAATTTGCCAGGGAGCTGCAGTGAGTCTAGAGCAAATATCATTGTTTTATTTCTGTTTGGGCCTTGATCTGAATTCACCTCTCAGAAGACTATGGACCTATGGCCCAGACATCAAGAGAAAAGATAGTGTTCTGCGATTAACTATGTTTAGTAACATTGGGCAAAGATACCCAATGATTCCTCCTTGGCTCTTGAGCTTGCCAAGTGTGTCTGGTTCAAATTGCCAGAAACTTGGGACCACATCATGGGGAGAAAGTTAAGATCAGTGACTGAAGGTAGCCATGTGCATTCAAAGCAATTTACAGGTATAAGAGCACCTGGGATTCTTCCAATTTTATGACTTGCTACCTTTAGTACAACATGAAAGTTATTTGTGGTATTTTACGAACAAAGACAGTTTCTGTTCTTTAAACAAACTGATGCTTACAACTTAATTTATATTGTTGAATATTTACCAATTTTAAGAAAAAGGTATGAAACTGAGACGTTCTCATGTGGAAAACATATAAGAAACTTCATCACTATTCCAGGTGGTCTGTAAGCAGAGGTCTACATGTATATTACAACTTTACTCTGTGTGTACTCTACACATTCACCAAATTATACAATTAGGATCAAGTAATTTCTGGTGCTGCCATTTTTTGACAGTTGCCTATTTCCAAGAAGAGGACTATGGTCTTTGTTTCTTTGTTTTGTTCATTTATTTTATTAGTTACTATCATCATCATCATTATTATAATCATTATTATTATTTTACATTTATTTATTTGTTAATTTTATGTCTCCTATGCTGACACACACCCCCATTCTCTCTTCACAAAGCCTTTTTCCTTCTCTGAGCCAGTTACGGGCCCCTGGTTTATCCTACTACCCTGGCACCTCACTCTGTTCAGGGTTAGACCATCTTCTCCCCTAAGGCCAGTTGGGGAGGGGTTTCAAGTCAAGAGCTTGCAGATAGCTCTGCTCCACATGTTGGGGGACGCACATGGAGACCAAGCTTTACGTTTGCTATAAATGTGCAGTAGGTCATGGTACAGCTTCTGTAGGCTTTTTAGATGGTAATTCAGCTTTTGGTAGCTCCTAGTGGTCCTGTGTAGTTGATTCTGTAGCTCTTCCTATGGAGTTCCTATCTCCTTTAGGGTGTGGAATCCTTCCCCCATTTCTTCCGTACAAGTCCCTGATTGATCCATAAAATCCAATGATTGGCTATGGCTCTTCAATCCTATTCCAGTCAGCTGCTGGATGGAGCCTCTCAGAGAGCACTTATGATAGGCTCCTGTCTGGATATTCCATGTAGGAGCTGGTTTCCTTTAGGCAAAGAGAGCTTTGAGCTGGGAAGTGGAGTGGAGATCTATGATTGCAAGGAGTGGTGTAGTCTAGAAGCCAGGAGAGGCAATTTGAACAGACGGTAGGTTTACTTCACTGCTATAGCAACTAGGACTCTGCTTCATTGATTCTAGTCTTAGGGAAGAAAAAAATAAGATCCTGCATATAGGTTCCACTTTTGAGCCAAGATTCTGGAGCCATGGCAGTTGGGGAATCTTTTAGGGAAGTGCACTCTCAACCAATGATTCTCAGCCTCCCTAATCCTGTAACACTAATATTTTTCTCATGGCTTTGTGAATCTTAACCATTACTTCATTTTGCTTCTCTTCATACTTCAAATTTTGCTCCTGATGTGATTATAAAGAAAAATGGATAGAATATCTGATATGGAAAATATATTTGACCCTGTAATGATTATGACCCACAAGTTGAGAATCACTGGTCTAAATTGCTAATTTTAAACAAAAATGTTTTTCAAGTACTTTCTACAATGTACATTGACCATTACTTTTTTTGTTTTATTTTCAATAAAAAAATGATTTTATTGTTAACATTGATGGAAGCTTACTAACCTTGGATTTTTATGAAAATTGGCTTAGCATCCCAGATGAAGGAACTCTGGCTGGAAAAATTAATTCCATTCAAAGGTAATGATACAGTAAACACTTGGGGGGACTACACCAATATATAAGCAATGCTTTTGTAAGGTACATAGGCTTGTGTTTACAGGATTATAAGCTGGAATGATGTTCTATGCCAAGAGGTTTCCTTAGCTCAGACATGTATTGTCACTTTTTAAACATTCCCATTTCTCAAGCTAGCGTGTTGAACCATGTCTATAATCTTACCTGGGAGCCTTCTCCTTAAAAATGTCATGATTTAGAAGACAGTCTATGTAACACCTCGTGTTCAGGTCAGTTTAGAGTATTGGTTTAGTTCCTGTGTGAGACAAATTAAAAGAAGTAGGTGTGTATAATACCTGTGGGTTACTTGCATCCTAGAATTGTTACCATGGTATTGTGAATATTTCACATGGTTAATATATGTTATTGATTAGAACAGGAATCTCTTACTGAATTCTTCTTTCTCAACTATAACTACCTAGAGAAGTCTAGATCAGGTATAGCTTTGACTTTTTTGAATCATTTTTCTGTGTGATACTCCATAGAATGATTTCATACTTAACCAGAGCTTTGAGCTCCCATTGCAACCCAGGAGCCCTGCATCTCTGTCTTGCTGTAGCGAAGCTTTTATAATTGCATTTTGCAGGGTCACTAGTGTGCTTTCTGCTCCTTATGTTCTGGAGTGTCACAAAAGTGTTACATGGATTCATACTACATTAGATATTAAATGTGTCTCCACTCCATGATGGTTGGAAAGATGGTTTGCTGTTTAATAACACTGAATGTTTTCATACACAGAACACACATGGTCTTCAAAAATCTTCATTCATTCTAATACCAGGGCATTGAGTAGAGTCATGAGTCTGATTTTGCTCCTTATGTTCTAGATTGTTATAAGGGTGTGTCGTCGATTCATAATACATTAGATATTAAATGTGTCCCCATGGTGGCAAGAAGGATGGTTTGCTGTTTGATAACACTGGATGTTTTCACACACAGAACATACATGGTTTGCAACAATATTCATTCATTCTGTTACCAGGGATCCTGACATGTTCCTCTGGCTTCTGTAGATAGCAATCATACATCTAGTACACTGAAATTCGTAAATAATTTGAAAAATGTTTTTTCCATGATTCTGTACAGAAAAGTGATTTACAGAAAATATTTTATGTAATACTCTAGCTATATATTCTTACTTCTTTTGAATTCTGATTATACTATGAGTTGGTCTACAAAACATTTACCCTATTTGTTCTTTGTAGTTAGATTTTTAACTTACATTATTTTCAAGATGGTCTAACCTAAAATTCTCCTTTTTCTGTGTTTAGCCTTTTGCAACAGATCCCAGAACCAAACTTTATACTATTAAAACATCTCATATGTGTATTAGTAATAATAAAAGATTCTTCCATGAATAATTTAGACAGTTACAGGTTATCTCTGCGCATAGCTCCACATGTACTGTGGGGTCAGACTTCGAGAGATTCATTATTTGGGAGTGATGTCTTAAGAAAGGTAAGGGGATCTGAAATTTGCCTTTGGGAACAAAAGTCTAATTATTATTCAGTAATTGGGAATACTTTACAAAGACGATTTCTCTAACAGGAAACCTTAGGATTGCATTCTTATGGAGTGGAGTAGAATATGTATTGATCTATTTCAGGAAGATTTGGGAAGGGAAATTTTTAATGTAGTTTAAAGTAAGTTAATCATTTCTTTCTACTATTCTTCTTTCTTCTTAGATATTGATTTAGATATTGATGTTTTAGCCAACAATAATCTGTACATGTAATGGTAATCCAAGAAGACGAGAGTGAAATTTTAAAAGATCCGGATTACCTATGTTTTGTTTGTTTTTTTCCATTGTAGCCCTATTTTTGGAGTATAGAATAGTTGTGTTTCACAGTGGTGAGACCATGATATTACTAAATATTCACATCATGTGAATTGCTGGTCATATTAAAGCACATTGCATATATGTGTGTGTGTGCGTGCGTGTGTGTTTGTGTACATATATATGTGTGTGTGAGTGTGTGTATGAGTGTGAGTTTGTACATATACGTTTAAGTGTACTTGTACATGTGCATGTATTTGTATATGTATATACATATGTAATGATGAATAATTGGTGTATATTATTTTGTATGCTTTCCATTATTTTAACACTAACCTATTTCAGGTACAGTTTTATGATCCTCAGGTATACTGTAGCTGTTAATTTTATTATAAACACATATACATCAATATTCTTCACTAAGTTATTTACTTTATATCCTGATTGCAGTCCCTTCCTCCAAGTCCCATCTTTACAACCTGTTTTTCCCTCCATTCTTCTTTACCTCAGTAGTGTAGACCTTCCATTGACACCAACCCACTCTCATACATCAATTCACAACAGGAATAAGTGAATCACCTTCCACTGAAGCCATACAAAGCAGCCCAGATAAAAGAAAGCAATCCAGTTGTAGACAACAGAGTCAGAGCTAGCCTGCATATGAACTGGTAGGGGACATACCTGAAGATCAAGCTGCGTATCTGCTACATATATATAGGGGCCCTAGATCCTGCTGCTGGAGCATATGATGGGGGAGGTCCTGCAGATTCAAAGCTGAAGGATCACAATGACTAATGGCTACAGCAAGATACCAGGATATAGAAGGAGAGGCATCTGCAGGAGGTTCCAGTATTGAGAATATAGTAAAATACAGAGAGCTTAAACCAGACTTATTTCATTATACATTTGCAAGAAAATCTGTTTGGACAAGAGGGTATAATGTGTGACCACTTATGGCACAACACATCTCACACACTGTATTTTTAATTTATTTTTTAAATTTTAGTTTGATTTTTTTTAAATTAAATTTTATTTAATTTTAATTTTTGAAATTTAGTGTGGGGGGGGTTGTTTCCAAGGGATATATGGAAGGATTGAAAAATGAAATGAGAGTTACTTGGTAGCATGATTAGAAATTTCAGAGAATCAATAAAGGACACATATTTTGAAAAGGATAAAAGATAAAGAAAATGTAAATATGACAGAAAGCAAGGTACATGTTAACTAGTAGCTCCCAGGTATTAGGTCCACAGGAAAGAAGATATCATGATGTTACTCACAATGGAGGATGATAGCCCAAGGGATAGCTTGAATAAGATTCTTGCTCAGGACTGTACTTGACTTGGACTAGAAACGTAGCTTTTTTAGTTAATTTCTAATTACCAAGGTACTGGAAACCTAAAATCCAAGACTATATCAAACTGCATGTTTAGTCCAAATGAAACAATAAAATGTATTTTTCACTCTTAATAACTATTAAAGATTCTTCCTTTATGGACAGTTCTTTTCAAATATATTCTTTTGTATGGTCAGGTATGAAAACAAAGAAGCAAAACTATCCTGTACAATCCGCATATAAAATAAGACTATCCTGTGCAGGACTGCTCAAAAATAAACTTAGGTGCATGCTGAGAAGAAACATATGTGATGAATAGAGTTTGCTTAACCTAAGTCATCATCTCAGAAGAAAAGTAACTTACCAGTGTTGTTCAATTTAGGAAGTGTCATAATTTTCTACAGTTGCTGTGACAAAACACTGATGAAAAGCAACTAAAGGAAGACAGGTTACACTCCACAATATACTTGCAGTTACCAGTTAAATACTGAGAAATGTCAGAGCTAAAAATAAAACAGAGAGGCAAGAATTGAAGCAGAAGCCTAGTAGGAGCACTGCCTCCTGCCTCTCATATCTTTCTTTTTCTGACTAGTAACTCAAGGGTGGCACCATCTTGGAGATCTGGGCCCTACAAATTCCAAGGTTAATCAGGACAATATCCCTTAGACTTCACTACACAATAAGTCCATCTGATGGAGGCATTTTCTCAATTAAGACTCCCTCTTCTCACCAACTTCTTCTCTCAGTCACATTTCTACTGCCTTAATAAAACATCAGGATTTAAAAGACCAACTGAAGAGTGCACATGGGGGAACCATGGCTCCAGCTGGATATGTAGCAGAGGATTGTCTTATTTGGCATCACTAGGAGGGGAGCTGCTTAGTTCTGAGGGGCTTGATAGCCTAGGGTAGGGGAATGCTAAGTTGTTGAGGCAGGAGTGTGTGGTCAAGTGAGAGAAAACTGCAATAGAGGCAGGGGAGGAGATATAGGATTTGTGGAAGGGATCTGTGAAGGGGGATAGCGTTTGAAATGTAAATGAATGAAATAAACAATAAAAAATCAAACAACATGACCAGGGAAACTTATTGAAGTAGATGGTTATTTGGGACCTACAAATGCTGAGCGAGTATAGCACTTCAGTGTGATGACAGAGGAGCACAACTGTAGAAAAGAAGAAAAAACACAGGAAGCTGAGACCTGATGGTTCTTATCTTGGGAAGCAAAAATGTAGCACAGAAAGTGCATTGAAAATGGGCACCTACCTTTTGTAACTACAAATTCTAAGCAGTGGCATACTTCACCAGGCAGACCAAGGCACCAGAAAATTGTCAACGAGAGGGTATTACGATGCCTGGAACTAGAGAGGCATCCCATTCAAAACATCACAATAAACAGCTACCCCCACACACACAAAAAAAATTAACACACCAGTCATTAATTTGGTTCACTCACAGTTTTTTGCAGCATATCAGTTCTGAAATGTTGCTTTGGTTAAGTAGTTCTTCTGTTCTTTGCAATAGGCATGAAATTTTAACAAGTTGTGTAAAGATGCAAAAGACTTACAGTCTTCATTTCAGAGATTTCATTTCATGGGTTCCTATCTGTAATTTTCCTCCTAGTATTTCTTTTCATTTTTAAATTTATTTTGTAAACTGTGTGAAATGACAATCTTGTTTTTGCCTTGTGGTGTTACAGATGTCTCTTATACAAATCATGATTGACAACTATCATCGAATATTTGGAAATGATGATATATTTAGTAAACACATTGACAAAAGGTCTGAAGACTTAAAGACATACAAAGAATCAATAAATTATTCTGGAAAATCTCCTATTGTGACAAAAGCCATAGCTTGGCCACAACTGGAAAACCAATGATATTGATGAAAAATTTAATATTTCATATGCTGCACTGCAGGAAGAAGGTCCTACAGGTAAGACAAGATTTATTTATTCATCAAATGAATGGAATCATTTGATCAAATCATTCCATGATGTCATAAATTTGTGTATATGAGAGAAGCTTTGGGACACAAAATGATTATTAGAGTATGGGAAAAGTTTTTAAACATCACTTTAATTAAATTATACTTAAATATATGCATCTATACATATATTCATATATATGTACACATACATTCACATATATATATATATACTCATATACTGAAATACATCTGGATACATTCAGGTATGTATGACACATTATTTAGGGAATCCACCAATATTGTCTGCTATATTTTCCCCCCTTTCTTCCCATGGTCCTTAAGTTAGAGAATTTCTTGCATATGAATTTATTATTTTTGATAAGATCATTTAGAAACAATTATTTGATTTAAAAATTGATTAGACATTCTGCAAGATTAAGCCCTGCACCACTGTGAAACATGCTTTGGTTTCCTAGCACGAAAATACTAATGTTTGTTTAATTTCCTATGAGAAACAATATTTTTCAAAATTTTATCATTGGTAAAAATATTAATTTGCACAGGATTCACTACAAAACCTATGAGAAGTATGATAAAGAGGTTAAACACACCTGATTATCAGGTAGTAGCACACAAATTCAAATACACTTTTAACTGAAGTAATTAAGAAAATATACCCAAATATTACCCTTATCTTAAGTGATGTGAATCTATCATCTGAGAATATTTGTCTGATGATGACATTTTATGTTTCGTTTAGCAGGACAAAACAGGACAACTACCACATATAAGTGGTAGTGGATGATTTAAGAAAGTCTAAGGTCATTGTATTTTAATGTTCCCTTTTACCTCCCATTTAATCATATCAGAAGAATTATTCCAAGATACTATGTTAGCTTTATATTTCACCGTATTAGTTACAAATAGTTTTCACTCATTGTACTTACTTTATGCTGCATATTTCATATTGTTTGCTATTGTAACAAATGTTATTATATTGGGTTATTGTTTACACTCCAATGTGCCTTGTTCATGGTCCTACACAGTCTTTGGAAAATTTTTCAGTCTCTGCCTCTACAGCCCAGTTATAGTATTAGTTTTCCCATCTCAGTTACCAATGTGTGGCCAGAAGCTAATGACACTGAATAATACCTGAGAATTCTGCATAGAATCCCGTGCCATAGAAAGTTATAAATAAAATTCCATTAACAATCAAAATTAATCATCACACATGATGAACTTAGAGGTGTATCATGGTTTTAGAATATACAAAATGACCTGAAAAGATAATCCAGTGTCTAAAGCAATTGAGATTTAGACTTTGCAACATGAATTTGGGTCATCAAAACATACATTAAAAAACAAACAAGGGCTGGAGAGATGGCTCAGTGGTTAAGAGCCCCGACTGCTCTTTCAGAGGTCCTGAGTTCAATTCCCAGCAAGCACAGGTGGCTCACAACTATCTGTAAAAAGATCTGATGCCCTCTTCTGGTGTATCTGAAGACAGCTACAGTGTACTTATATATAATAAATGAATAAATCTTTAAAAAACAAAAAAACAAACAAAACTAGGTATTGGAGCACAATCATCTCTAAACGAGAAGTTTCTACCTGAATGGAGGTGGCAGTCAGAGACAGTAATTAACAGAAGCTTATTGGACAGATATTCCTGACATATTGTTCAGTAATGATCAAAAGAGACTCCCCCCCAAAAATTAAAAGAGACAGAAAGACCAATACTGGAGGCTCCTCATATCTTAATAAGCTCAAAGTTCTAATTAAGCTCTAAATATATATCACCAGTGATGTGATCTGCACGTGTTTTACACACACACACACACACACACACACACACACACACGCATGCATGCATGCATGCATTACATACACTGAGAAATGCACAGAAGCATACAGCATTTTTTTTATATATCTCTTCATCACCTGAGGCCTCAACATGAAATATTCTTTATTCATGGTTTGTCTATCTCAAAAGTGTCTGTAATACAAATCTGAGAAATGGAAATCTTAGAGAAAACCTCCAGTAAAGAAATTGATAATTTCCATATTTACTGTTCTTAGTCCTTCCTGAACTCCCATTACTGTAAGTTCACAATGTTTTCATTTATTACTAGTATTATTTTAAATTTTTATCAAAAGTTGAATTATAGCACTGTAACCTGACTTTTCTCCCTTAGGTCTATCACAGTCACTGCACTTTCATACTCATTTCAATATTGTTTTGTACATGTTTATATATATATACATATATATATTTATATCTTTAAAAATGTGAATATTACTTGAGTTCATTTTATTCTGTTTGTGAATATGGTTTCCATGATATACAGTGTGTATTAGACAATCCATATGCAGTTCATTTCTGGAAAAATTAATATTCTATCAGTCATAATTAGCTGCCTATAACTTTTGACAAGTGAAATTTTGATCACTGCCTTAACACTGCATTGACATTGCTATTATTGTGATTTTGCACCAATTTTTATGAGAGGCAATTTCAAAACAGACTTTCAAGTATGCTGGGTCTTACAGTATTTGTAACCCTTCTTCTACAATGGTCCCTGAGCTACAGAGCATTTAGCTCTAATGTACATGTACTCACTGGTGATGGATTTTTTGTAATGCAATTATCTCTTCATTGTGTCCAAGTTTTTGTTTTCTGTAATGGTCTCCATTTTCTATACAAAGAGGCTTCTTTGACGTAGGATGATGTCCCCAGTTGTTGATACATATAAGACTAATATTTAAATGCTGTAAGGAACGTCACTAATTTATTAAATTAGTGTCATCAACTTTAAAGTTTATGACCAAACTAGCTACATAAATCGGACTAGATTTCTAGCTCTGGCCATGATTTCAATCTTGGTGAGAGAAATTCTACCAATTGTTAAAGTATTTTCTGCGGTGTTCTGGCCATGATTTCAATCCTGGTGAGAGAAATTCTACCAATTGTTAAAGTATTTTCTGTGGCGTTCAGGCCATGATTTCAATCCTGGTGAGAGAAATTCTACCAGTTGTTAAAGTATTTTCTGTGGCTTTCCCCCAAAATATGGATGCATCAGGTAGCACTCGGATTTCTCTCAAGGTTGGGGGCTTGAGTGCCAGTTGCCAAATAAATCTTACAAGGAATCTCAGCAATCTACCTGGATATGTCTTAGAAGCCCCTAGGTTTAAGTCAAAGTTCTAAGGTAGATAAAACAGTAGGCAAGTTGACACGTTACGGAAGCAATTGATAGTTGTACCCACCTGTAATACCTATAAAGTACGATGATAACCACTGTGGCAAGATAGCAGAATAGGTTCAATAAGTAACAGCTCAGTTCAAAACAACTGTTCTTTGATTAGACTTAAATGTATTTTCTTTACCATAGAATTGAACATGGTTCTGGGTCTTTCATTTGGTTTCTCAGAAAAAAATGTTATTCCTAAGTATGCTTTTAAAGTTCAACATTTAGTATCTTGTTATTTCTCTTTAGGATCATCCGTGCAGGTCCTTTGACTTGTCCAAGTCACACATTTTCACTCCTCTCTGACAAGATAAATTCATTTTCCTAAAATAATATGATATAAATGTTATATAAATATACAATTCCTTCTTTTTGGTTACTTTAGTTTTCTTCTTTCCACATCTGCAATTAGCCTTAATTGACAATAGTCTAAAACATTAAAAGTTGAAATTTCTAGCAATAAGAATGCTTACCATATTGAGTTAATTGAAGAATATTTAGCAGTGAGCGCCTTATGTCTGCAAGGATGATAATGATTCTATCACCTAGAATATCCTTATAGTGTGTGCTGCCCCTCATCAAGTTATTTATGAAATATTATGGTACCAATGGCTTCCTTTGCTGATTTTTGGTCATACTCAATCTACTCTTGTTTCATACAGCCTATGTAAACAATTAAGATAATATTAAAACTGCATGTGACCAAGGGGCCATATATTAGAAATGAAGAATTCAAAGTATGTCTTTTTGAAAATTGTATGATAGTAAACATAAGTGAGCCTAAATATTCCATAAGAATAATCAGATATCTTGTAAATTCTTTCAAAAGTAGCAACATACAAAATTAACACACAAAGTGAGTACTCCTTCTTTGTAAAAATCACAAACTTACTGAAAAGTAAATCAATGAAAACCTGTCATTAACAGTAACTTTTTTTTTAAATACCAAATATTTATTTTAAATTACTGTAAAACAATATTTAAGACCATGGATTAACATGGATGGAACAACAATCCTTGGCTCACATGAAGTACAAACTCCAATGTATTTTTAAATCACAAAATTCTATCAATATACCTTCTTTTTTTTTTGCATACAAACCTTTACTGGAATACACACACACACACACACACACACACACACATATATATATATATATATATATGTTTAAATATAACAAAAACATATATCACACATATTACATTTATGCTTCTATCTACAATTCTTCCTATAACAAAAAACATTTGTTCAGAAAAGACAAAATTTCAGAGTGATTATCCTATATTTCATGAATTTTTAAGTGGAGTGCCATCACATTTTTTTTTTAACCTGGCACCATTTTTTTTTTAAATTAGCTTCTCAATCATCATCTGGAAAGAAAACATTCTGAGCAACATCATTAAAAACAGCTCTGATAAAGCACGGTCCCTACTACGTATCATAAAGCAGGTACAAGCTATTTTACATCCACAGAGGTATGATACAATACTGTCCTACATCTATAATACTAGAGGATACAATTTAAAAGGCATTATTTGAGACTTGATTCTACTTTTCCAGCAGAGGGCCCAAAGGATGGTGTGACACAGCTTTGTAAAGAAACATAATCTAGACAGGATGTCCTTTCACTAGTGGCACAGTTCTAAGGATTCATTCCCTCCATGAATGTCAGCTAAAACCGTTATTAAAAAAATGAAATATGCCTAGAACAAAACCGTATAACCACCGGATTCACATGAAGATGACCTAGTGGAGACAAGCTGGACCTCACCTTACCAACAAGCTATCAAATCTGTTATGTTTAAACAGTGAGACCTCCAAGGAAGGAGATGCCAAGTAGTGCTTCAAAGCTTTGGAACACAATCAAACACAGCATCCTTTTCAACAGAAGCAGAAGCTCATCTGAATATGCTCAAGGATGCTGACATCAACATTTAATCATCTCCTCACTCATCCAGGAAGAAGGGGAGATCAGTTACTACTGTACTTTATTGTGTTCAACCAAATCACCATGTCACAAAAATAGCGAGCTGCCATAATAAAAAATAAGGCTCCTCTATCCAGCACCAGATAGCATCATTTTACTTTCAAGCCTAGAAATTGCACACTTGTATATAAACCAACCGAAGATGAGGATTGAGAGTTCATCTTGATGGATTTTTCCTTTGATGAATATGAAGTGTCCTTCCTTATCTTTTTTGATGACTTTTAATTGAAAATTGATTTTATTTGATATTAGAATGGCTACTCCAGCTTGCTTCTTCTGACCATTTGCTTGGAAAGTTGTTTTCCAGCCTTTTACTCTGAGGTAGTGTCTGTCTTTGTCTCTGAGGTGTGTTTCCTGTAGGCAGCAGAATGCAGGGTCCTCATTGCGTATCCAGTTTGTTAATCTATGTCTTTTTATTGGGGAGTTGAGGCCATTGATGTTGAGGGATATTAAGGAATAGTGATTATTGCTTCCTGTTATATTCATATTTGGATGTGAGGTTATGTTTGTGTGCTTTTCTTCTCTTTGTTTTGTTGCCAAGACGATTAGTTTCTTGCTTCTTCTAGGGTATAGCTTGCCTCCTTATGTTGGGCTTTACCCTTTATTATCCTTTGTAGTGCTGGATTTGTAGAAAGATATTGTGTAAATTTGGTTTTGTCATGGAATATCTTGGTTTCTCCATCTATGTTAATTGAGAGTTTTGCAGGATACAGTAACCTGGGCTGGCATTTGTGTTCTCTTAGGGTCTGTATGACATCTGTCCAGGATCTTCTGGCCTTCATAGTTTCTGGCGAAAAGTCTGGTGTGATTCTGATAGGTCTGCCTTTATGTGTTACTTGACCTTTTTCCCTTACTGCTTTTAATATTCTTTCTTTATTTTGTGCGTTTGGTGTTTTGACAATTATGTGACGGGAGGTGTTTCTTTTCTGGTCCAATCTATTTGGAGTTCTGTAGGCTTCTTGTATGCCTATGGGTATCTCTTTTTTTAGGTTAGGGAAGTTTTCTTCTATGATTTTGTTGAAGATATTTACTGGTCCTTTGAGCTGGGAGTCTTCACTCTCTTCTATACCTATTATCCTTAGGTTTGATCTTCTCATTGAGTCCTGAATTTCCTGTATGTTTTGGACCAGTAGCTTTTTCTGCTTTACATTATCTTTGACAGTTGAGTCAATGATTTCTATGGAATCTTCTGCTCCCGAGATTCTCTCTTCCATCTCTTGTATTCTGTTGGTGAAGCTTGTATCTACAGCTCCTTGTCTCTTCTTTTGGTTTTCTATATCCAGGGTTGTTTCCATGTGTTCTTTCTTGATTGCTTCTATTTCCATTTTTAATTCCTTCAACTGTTTGATTGTGTTTTCCTGGAATTCTTTCAGGCATTTTTGCGATTCCACTCTGTAGGCTTCTACTTGTTCTCTAAGGGAGTTCTTTATGTCTTTCTTGAAGTCCTCCAGCATCATGATCAAATATGATTTTGAAACTAGATCTTGCTTTTCTGGTGTGTTTGGATATTCCGTGTTTGCTTTGGTGGGAGAATTGGGCTCCGATGATGCCATGTAGTCTTGGTTTCTGTTGCTTGGGTTCCTGCGCTTGCCTCTCGCCATCAGATTATCTCTAGTGTTACTTTGTTCTGCTATTTCTGACCGTGGCTAGACTGTCCTATAAGCCTGTGTGTCAGGAGTGCTGTAGACCTGTTTTCCTGTTTTCTTTCAGCCAGTTATGGGGACAGAGTGTTCTGCTTTCGGGCGTGTAGTTTTTCCTCTCTACAGGTCTTCAGCTGTTCCTGTGGGCCTGTGTCTTGAGTTCACCAGGCAGGTTTCTTGCAGGGGAAAAGTTGGTCCTACCTGTGGTTCCAAGGCTCAAGTTTGCTCGTGGGGTACTGCCTAAGTCCTCTCCGTGGCGGCAGCAACCAGGAAGATCTGCGCCGCTCTTTCCGGGAGCCTCCGTGCACCAGGGTTCCAGATGGCGCTTGGTGTTTTCCTCTGGCGTCCGGATGTGCACAGAGTGCAGTCTCCTCTGGTTTCCCAGGCGTGTCCGCCTCTCCGAAGGCTTAGCTCTCCCTCCCACGGGATTTGGGTGCAGAGAACTGTTTATCCAGTCTGTTTCCTTCAGGTTCCTGCGGTGTCTCAGGCGCAGGGGTCCTGCCGCTCCTGGGCCCTCCCCTACGGGGACCCAGAGGCCTTATACAGTTGCCTCTTGGGCCAGGGATGTGGGCAGGGGTGGGCAGTGTTGGTGGTCTCCTCCGCTCTGTAGCCTCAGGAGTGCCCACCTGATCAGGCGGTGAGGTCTCTCTCCTAACAGTAACTTTTAAAAGTATTAAGTTTCTTGGGAAAATTCTAACCGAGAAATAAAAGGCTTTTATGATTAAAAAAACAAAACCAAAAACAAAAGAAAAAAATGAAAAAAAAATATTCAACCCAAAACAAATCATAATGTCTTATAAATTGAACAGATATCAGATATATGGAAAGATTCCCACATGTTCATGAATCAGTGAGATTTAAACAGTAAAAATTCTAGACCATCCTGTAGTGATTTTTTTAAATTTCTTTCTTCGCAGTCTTCTGCCATGTTCCCTTGACCTCACCCATAAAGCCCCACCAACGTCACTTCCTAAACATTAACTGAAGAAGGCAACACCAATGAACATGGAAAACTAAATGGGACCTGAAACCTAGACAAAGAAATATAGGCAATTGCATGGCAAACACGAGTATGCGATTTTATCTAAAACAACTGTATTTTTTGAATGCAGGAGAAAGATGAAACCTGTTTTCTGACCCAAACTGATAGTCTGTATATTATTGGTATGAGACAGTTAATGCTTAGAGTTATTAATGAGCAGTATTTATGGGTCCTTGTTATTTTTTTGTTGACACATACTTTTCCCCCTCTTTTTTGAATGACTACAGAGTTATTTATCATTTCTGTCCTCTTGTGTATATGTACGTTATCTTCAGCCTGCTGTTTGCCTTTTGTAGACCAGTATTGATGATGAGAAATGACTTAGTGGTGCTTAAACTATGTAATGTTTCTCCTCTTTTGTTGATATGAATGATGCTTTTGCTCAGTAATAAAGTCTAGGCTAGTATCTGTATTCTTTGAAAACATGGAGAACGTTGATGCGGGCCCACTATGTTTTAGAATATCCATTGAAAATTCAGGTATTAGTCTAATGTAGTTAATGTTATGTATGACTTTGTCTTTTTCATTCATAGCTTTTTGTATTTTTATTTCTATGTTCAGTTAGCCTTTGACTATTATGTGTCTACTTGATGTTTTCTACGCTTCTAGTACTTTAACACATATCTCTTTTTGATTTGGTGTGACAAATGCAAAGGATATACAAGGTTAAAGAGAGTTCAGTTTCAAAAATGATTTCCCTTCTTTCTTATATGCAGAGAAACAGAAAGGCTATATATATTTATATACCAAGCCACCAGTATATTCTGATCCAGCACCACCAAGAAAGAAATGCTTATTTGGCAAAAATCTTACAAGCATTTATGTCGACAGAAAGCTGCCTGCTCTAATACTTGTGAGTATCATTCTGGCTTTCTGTAGCACCTTTGTTCTCAGTAAGCTATTTAATCAAACTGAAGAATGTTTAGATAACTGATCTATGAGAGTAAGATCATTTTAAAACAGAAATAATTTCCACTGTAATTTGAATAATGTAATTGAAAGAAAAAGAGAAGAAATGCCATTGCCATGTTTTACACTGACTGCATCAAAGATTCAAACCCACCAGCATGTTGGAGGAAATAATTCTATGGAAGTGCCCCACTAATTACCCAACTGTAAAGTCTTGCAGCGTCTTTATGACTCCACATTTCTCTGGAATCTCCCTTAATATCATTTCCTCTGAAATTACTCAATACTTAAAAATATCTGTAGGCTTTTCCTTTAAATTATCAATGAATTAGATGAACACACTTTTTTATATATATATTAACATCATTTATCCTAGTGGACTATATTTAAATGCCATCTAATATGGCTTAATCCATTTTAAATGAGTTATTAAACTTCTTTGGAAATATATCTTTAGTATCCAACATCTATTTTAGCACTATAGCTGTGATAGGAATTTATGGTGTTTGTGAACAAATTTATCCTGTTAGACACATGAGCATTACTGCCAATTTCTTAGGTATTTTAGAGCAGAATTTTCTGGTAACCTTGTTTGTATTCGTGTAATCAATTTAAAATGGAGTAAACCTATGCATGGTAGTCGTGTTTACAGAGTAAATTATGGAAGAATGATAGAAATATGCTTGGGCTTTTAAATGTGAAAGCATCTGTAGACATAGTTGAAAATAAGAAGTCACAGAATAAGGATATAAAAGTCTCAGAAATATGGTGAAAAAATATTTCTTCAAAACACAAAAGTTAGGATTCATAATAGAGGCCAGGATGAACAGTAAGTAAAATAGTGAGTTGATCTCTGGAAGGGAAATATGCCAATATTTACTTAAGATGCCAGGCTTGAGAAAGATATTGATAGAAGGAAACACAAAGTAATAGAGGACCATTCACCAAAATGCTTTGGGGAACAGAAGTCCAACAAAACCATGATGTGACAAATTGGGGAAAAAAAAATGGATTAGGGAAGAAAATGTATTTGGAAGCTAAAACAGAAAAAAGTTCAATGACTACTTTATTCCTCTCAGTTATAGCTGTGCAGCCAAAACTGTCCTTGCTCAGGATCACAATAAAAGACATATTTGTGCTTCAGGTGTGGATCTCTAATACTACAAGCTTATCCTTATCCCACACAGGATATGTTTTCCATAATTGCAGAGAAAGGACAAGAATCAGATCACATATTCAAAATTCTACCTGAAAATTCACACTGGTGCCTCAGAGAGAGGATTGACAGTGAACAACTCATTGAATGGAATGAAGAATGCGCGCTTGTAATAGCATCTGTCTTGAAGGTAAGGAAGGTTTTCACGTCACCAACATTAAGCATCCCTCTAGAGATGCATATGTGCTTTCTGTCCTTAAGATTACATGATGATGACTGTTTCCTAGAACTATGGACACGTGACCTCTTGATAAGAGGCATGGCAGGTAAAAGTCTGACAAACCCAAAGATTCATCATAAAGACACAGGTGAACAAATTCTGTTGGAAGTTAACATCCTCATATATGAGATGGGCTTTAGTTTGGCATTACAAACATTCCCACTGATTTCACCTCTGAACATACCCTGTGAATTAATAGCTGAACAAGTTATAATGGTGGTAAAAATGTGCTTTATCAAATGCATGTATTAAATAATACTTACCAAAAATATCCTTCACAAATAACAGTTCAAATTGACAAGTCCAACACTCACCTACAATAGGCTATCGATGTTGAACATTACCCTCTGTCTTGTATATACAAGAAATCGTTTACCTTCTCAAACAAAAAATAATTCAGCACTTTCACTTTTGCCAGATATTGCCATTCTAATTCCATGTCAAATATTCAAGTATTAGCCTAACCTACTTTTAACTTGTCTAACACACTAACACTCCTAACTTGCCAGGGAGCTGCAGTGACTCTAGAGCAAATATCATTGTTTTATTTTTACTTGGGCCATGATCTGATTTCACCTTTCAGAAGTGTGTGGAGCTATGGCCCAGACATAAATAGTAAAAATAATGCTCTGGGATTAACTATGCTTACTAACATTAGGCAAAGGTACTGAATGACACTTCCTTGGCCTTTGAGCTTGCCAAGTGTGTCTGATTCTCATTGCCAGAAACTTAAAACCTTACTGAAGTTAGCCGTGTGTATTCAAAGCAATTTACAGGTATAAGGGCACCTATGATTCTTCCATTTTTATGGCTTGCTATCCTTAGTACAACATGAAAGTTCATTGTTGTATTTCATGCAAAAGACAGTTTCTGTTCTTCAAACAATCTGATGCTTACAACTAAATTTAAATAGTTGAATATTTACAAATTTTAAGAAAAAGACATGAAACTATGAGATCTTCTCACATGGAAAATAAGTAAGCTTCACCACTATTGCTGCTGGGTCTGTAAGCAAGGTGTACGTGTATACAACAGCTTTACGCTGTGTGAGCCTAAAGTACAGATTCAACAATTATACAGTCAGGATGAGTTAATTTTGGGTGCTGTCATTTTTTGATTGTTGCCTATTCCAAGAAGAGGACTTTGGTTTTGGTTTGATTGTTTTGGTGGATTTTTAAACCATCATCATCGTCATCGTCATCGTCATCATTTTATATTTTTTGTTTGTTCATTTTATGTCTTGTATGCTGCCCCCTACCTATTCTCCCCTCACAGACTCTGTCTCCTTCCCTGAGCTGAATTGGGACCCTTGGGTTGTCCTCCTACCCAGACACATCAACTCTCTTCAGGTTTAGCACATCTTCTCCCCCTAAGACCAGGTGGGGACAGGTTTTCGCAGTCAACAGCTTACAGATAGCCCCTGCTCCACATGTTGGGGGACCCACAAGGAGACTAAGCTTTACATTTGCTAGAAATTGTGCTGTAGGTCATGCTGCAGCTTCTGCAGGATTTTTAGATGTTAATTCGGCCTTTGATAGCTCCCAGTGGTGCTGCTTAGTTGATTCTGTAGCTCTTCCTGTGGATTTCCTATCTCCTCCAGGTCATGGAATCTCTCCCCCATTTCTTCCATACAAGTCCTTGATTGATCCATGAGATCCAATGATTGGCTGTGACTCTACATAGCCTATTTCATTCAGCTGCTGGGTGGAGCCTCTCAGAGGGCAGTTATGATAGGTTCCTGTCTGGATATTCCACATACCATCTGGCGTTTTTCAAGGCAGAGAGAGCTTTGGGCTGGGAAGTGGAGTGCAGATCTATGATTGCAAGTCATGGTGTGGACTAGAAGTCAGGAGAGGCAATTTGAACAGACCATAGGTTTATTTCATTGCTATAGCAACTAGGACACTGCTTCATTAATTCTAGTCTTAGGGAAGAAAACACAAGATCCTGCATATAGGTTCCACATTTGATCCAAGATTCTGGGGAGATAGAAGTTTGGGAGTCTTTTATGTAATATGCTTTCAACCAATGATTCTCAGCCATCCTAATACTGTAACACTAATATATTTCCTTATGGTTTGGTGATTACTAACCATTACATCATTTTGCTGCTTTCTCACAATTAAAATTTTGCTATTGGTAAGAATTATAAAGAAAAATGGAGAGAATATCTGACATGGAAGATATATGATATGTGAACCCCTAATGGATTATGACTCCCAAATTGAAAATCACTGGTCTAAACTGCTAATTTTAAACAAAAATGCTTTTCATGTTCTTTCTAAAATGTACATTGACCATTACTTTTTTATTTTCATTTAAAAAAAGGACTTCATTGCAAACATTGAAGGAAGTTACTTACTTCTGACTTATATGAGAATTGGCTTAGCGTCCCAGATGAAGGAACTCTGGTTGGAAAAAACAAGAGGTTTCCTTAGCACAGACATGTATTGTCACTTTTTAAACATGTTTATTTCTCAAACTAGAGTGTTGAACCATGTCTGTAATCCCACCTGGGTGTCTTCTCCTTTATAACTGTCACAGTTTAGAAGACAGCCTATGCAACACCTTGTGTGCAGGTCAGCCTAGAGTATTGGTTTAGTTCCTGTGTGAAACAAATTAAAAGAAAGAGGTGTGTATAATACCTGTGGATTGTTTGCATCCTAGTATTATTACCATGTTACTGTGAATATACCACATGCTAAATATATGTCATTGATTAGAACATGAAGCTATTACTGAATACTTCTTTCTCAAATATAACTACCTCGAACAGTCTAGGTCAGGTATAGCTTTGACTTCTTTGAATCTTTTTTCTGTGCAATACTCCAGAGAATGATTTTGTGTGTAACAGGAGCATTGAGCTCCACTTGCTACCCAGGCGCCATGCATCTCTGTCTTGCTGTACTGAACCTTTTATAATCGCATTGTGTAGGGTCACTAGAGTGCTTTCTGCTCCTTACGTTCTAGAGTGTCACAAGAATGTTACATGGATTTATACTACATTAGATATTAAATGTGTCTCCACTCCATGGTGCTTGGGAAGATGGATTGATGTTTAATAACACTAGATGTTTTCATACACAGAACACACATGGTCTGCAACAATCCCATTCATTCTAATACCAATATCCGGACACCTTCCTCTGGCTTCTGTAGGTAGCAGTCAAATATCTATTACATAGAAATTCATTCATACTTTTAAAATGTTCCCATGATTTTATACAGTAAAATGCAGAAAATATTTTTTGTAGTACTCTACCTGTATATTATACGTCTTTTGAATTCTGGTTATACTATGAGTTGGTCTACAAAACATTTGCCCTGTTTTCTTCATAGTTTTGTAACTAACATTAGTTTTCAGATGGTCTAAAATAAAATTATCCCTTTTCTTCGTTTAGACTTCTACTGAAGATTCCTCAGGCAAACTTTATCCTTCTAAAGCATCTCATTTGGTATTAGTAATAATAAGAGACTCATCCACGAATAATTTAGACACTAACAGGTTATCTATCCGGATAGCTCCTTATGTTTTGTGGGATCAGACTACAAAGGATGCATGGTTTGGGAGTGATGTATCAAGAAAGGTAAGGAGATCTGACTTTTGCCTTTTGGAACAAAATTCTTATTGTAATGCAGGAAGTAGGAACACTTTGGAAAGATCATTTCTGTAAAAGGAAACCCTAGGATTCCATTCTTCTGGAGTGGAGTGGAATATATATCGATCTGTTTCAGGAAGATTTGGAAAGAAAGATGGTTAATGTAGTTTAAAATAAGTGAATCATTTCGTCTTTCTCTTGTTCTTTCTGAATAGATATTGATTTTGACCAAAAGTATGCTTCACATATAATGATAGTCAAAGAAGACTAGAGTGAAGTTTAATAAAATCCTGATTACCCAGGATTTGCTTGTTTTTTTTTTTTTCATTCCAGCCCTCTTTTTGGAGTATATAATAGTTGTATTTCACAGTAATTAGACTATTATATTATTAAATATTCACATCAAGTGAATTAATGGTCATATAAAAGTACATTTCATATATATATATGTATTTCATATGTGTGTGTGTGTGTGTGTGTGTATGTAGGTGACAAATTCGTGTATATTATTTTGTATACTTTCAATTACTTTACCACTGATGTATTCAAGTGCAGTTTTAAGTTCCTCAGGTCTCAAGGACCTCCACATCAAACCAGATACACACAAACTAATAGAAGAAAAAGTGGGGAAGCATCTCGAACACATGGGCACTGGAGAAAATTTCCTGAACAAAACACCAATGACTTATGCTCTAAGATCCAGAATCGACAAATGGGATCTCATAAAACTGCAAAGCTTCTGTAAGGCAAAGGACACTGTGGTTAGGACAAAATGGCAACAACAGATTGGGAAAAGAACTTTGCCAATCCTACAACAGATAGAGGGCTTATATCCAAAATATACAAAGAACTCAAGAAGTTAGACCGCAGGGAGACAAATAACCCTATTAAAAAATGGGGTTCAGAACTAAACAAAGAATTCACAGCTGAGGAATGCCAAATGGCTGAGAAACACCTAAAGAAATGTTCAACATTTTTACTCCTAAGGGAAATGCAAATCAAAACAACCCTGAGATTTCACCTCACACCAGTGAGAACGGCTAAGATCAAAAACTCAGGTGACAGCAAATGGTGGGTGAGGATGTGGAGAAAGAGGAACACTCCTCCATTGTTGGTGGGATTGCAGACTGGTACAACTATTCTGGAAATCAGTCTGGAGGTTGCTCAGAAAATTGGACATTGAACTACCTGAGGACCCAGCTATATCTCTCTTGGGCATATACCCAAAAGATGCCCCAACACATGCTCCACTATGTTCATAGCAGCCTTATTTATAATAGCCAGAAGCTGGAAAGAACCCAGATGCCCTTCAACAGAGGAATGGATACAGAAAATGTGGTACATCTACACAATGGAATATTACTCACCTATCAAAAACAATGACTTTATGAAATTCATAGGCAAATGGAGGGAACTGGAAAATATCATCCTGTGTGAGATAACCCAATCACAGAAAAACACACATGGTATGCACTCATTGATAAGTGGCTATTAGCCCAAATGCTTGAATTACCCTAGATACACAGAACACATGAAACTCAAGACGGATGATCAAAATGTGAATGCTTCACTCCTTCTTTAAAAGGGGAGCAAGAATATCCTTGGCAGGGCATAGGGAGGCAAATTTTAAAAGAGGCAGAAGGAACACCCATTCAGAGCCTGCCCCACATGTGGCCCATACGTATACAGCCACCCAATTACACAAGATGGATGGAGCAAAGAAGTGCAGTCAAGCAGGAACTGGATGTAGCTCTCTACTGAGAGACACAGCCAGAATACAGCAAATACATATTCGAATGCTAGCAGCAAATCACTGAACTGAGAAGGGGACTCCCATTGAAGGAATCAGAGAAAGGACTGGAAGAGCTTGAAAGGGCTCGAGACCCCTTATGAACAACAATGCCAACCAACCAGAGCTTCCCAGGACTAAGCCACTACCTAAAGACTATAGATGGACTGACCATGGGCTCCAACCTCATAGGTAGCAATGAATAGCCTAGTAAGGGCACCAGTGGTAGGGGAAGCCCTTGGTCCTGCTAAGACTGAACTCCCAGTGATTGTGACTGTTGGGGGTAGGACCGTAATGGAGGGAGGGTGGGGAGGGGAACACCTATATAGAAGGGGAGGGGGAGGGGATAGGGGGATGTTGGCCCAGAAACCGGGAAAGGGAATAACTATCAAAACGTAAATAAGAAATACTCAGGTTAATAAAGAAAAAAATATTTATTCACTAATTTATTTACTCTATATCCTGATTACAGTCCCTTCCTCCAAGTCTCATCTTCACGACCCCTTCTCCACTCCATTTTCCTTCATCTTAGTAGTGTAGAATCTCCATAAACAACTCACTCTCATACATCAATTCACAACAGGAATAAGTGCATCTCCTCCCACTGAAGCTAGACAAAGCAGCCCAGCTAAAAGAAAGCAATCAAGTGGTAGACAACAGAGTCAGAGCTAGACCGCACACTAATACTTAGGGTACATACCTAAGATCAAGCTGCACATCTGCTACATATATGTAGGGGGCCTACATCCTGCTGCTGGAGCATGTGAAGGGGGAGGTCCTGCAGATTCAAGGGTGAAGGATCACAATGATTTAAAGGCTACAGCAAGATACCAGGATATAGAAGGATATGGGAGGCTCCGGTATTGATGGTGTAGCAAAATCCAGAGGGCTTGAATCAGGCCAGTGACTTATTTCAATGTACATTTGCAAGTAAACCTTTTTGGACAAAAGGGTATAATTTGTGACATAGTATAGCACACCACATCTCACAGACTGCATTTTTTAAAAGGATTTTAAATTTTTGTTTGATTTTTAATTTAACTTTAAAACTTTATTTAATTTTAATTTTTGAAGTTTTGCGAGGGGGGATTGTTATCAAGAGATAGTTGGAAGGGTTGAAAAATAAAATGAGAGTTACTTGTGAGCATGATGATAAATTTAAAGAGATTCAAAAACACATATATTTTGAAAAGGATAAAAGGCAACAAAAAAGTAAAAAATGAAAGAAAGCAGGGTACATTTTAACTAGTAGTTTCCAGGGATTAAGTCCACAGGAAGGACGAATTAGTGATGTCACACACATGAATAGTATTCTCACCCAGGACTCAACTTGGCTTGGCCTTTTATAGGACTTTTACCTTTTATAGGTAATTTCTTATTACCAAGCTCCCGGAAACCTAAAATTCAAGCCTGAATCAAAGCGCATGTCCAAATGAAGCAACAAAATTCATTTTTCACTCTTAATAACTATTAATGATTCTTCTCTTATGGGCAGTTCTTTTTTTTTTTTTTTATTAACTTGAGTATTTCTTATTTACATTTCAAGTGTTATTCCCTTTCCCGGTTTACGGGCCAACATCCCCCTAACCCCTCTCCCTTCCCTTCTTTATGGGTGTTCCCCTCTCCATCCTCCCCCCATTGCCACCCTCCCCCCAACAATCATGTTCACTGGGGGTTCAGTCTTAGCAGGACCCAGGGCTTCCCCTTCCACTGGTGATCTTACTAGGATATTCAATGCTACCTATGAGTTCAGAGTCCAGGGTCAGTCCATGTATAGTCTTTAGGTCGTGGCTTAGTCCCTGGAAGCTCTGGTTGCTTGGCATTGTTGTTCATATGGGGTCTTGAGCCCCTTCAAGCTTTCCAGTTCTTTCTCTGATTCCTTCAACGAGGGTCCTGTTCTCAGTTCAGTGGTTTGCTGCTGGCATTCGCCTCTGTATTTGCTGTATTCTGGCTGTGTCTCTCAGGAGGGCAGTTCTTTTCAAATATATTCTTTAGTATGGTCAAGCAAGAAAACAAACAAGCAAAACTATTCTGCAATCTGCATATAAAATATGACTATCTTGTGCAGGACTGCTCAAACATAAACTTAGCTGCATGCTGGTAAGAAATATGTGATGAGTAGAGTTGACTTAACCTAAGCCATAATCTCAGAAGAAAAGTAACTTATCAGTGTTGCTCAATTTAGGAAGTGTTATAATTTTCTATGATTGCTATGACAAAACACTGATAAAAAGCAACTTATGGAAGACAGGTTGCACTCCATGATATACTTGGAGTTACCAGTTAACTCCTGAGAAATATCAGGGCCTAAACTGAAGCAGGGCAGGAACCTGGATTCAAGAACTGAAGTACAAGCTGAGTAGGAGTTCTGCCTCTTGCCTTGTACCTCATCCCTTTCATTTTCTGACTAATAGCTCAAGGGTGGCACCATCCTGGAGATGTGGGACCTACAAATTCCAAGGTTAATCAGGACAATATCCTTTAGACTTCTCTGTACATTAGGTCAATCTGATGGAGGCATTTTCTCCATTAAACTCCCTTTTCTCACCAACTTCTTTTCTCAGGCACATTTGTTTTGCTTTAATAAAACACCAGGATCTAAAACACTAAACAAAGATTGCACATGGGGGAACCTGTGGCTCCAGCTGAATATGTAGCAGAGGATGACCTTATTTGGCATCACTAGGAGGGAAGCTGCTTAGTCTTAAGGAAGCTTGATGACCCAGGGTTAGGGAATGCTAGGCTGTTGAGGTCAGAGTGTATAGGTGAGGGAGGGAGCAGTGTAATAGAGGCAGGGAGGGGAGATACAGGGTTTGTGGAGGTGAACTATGAAGGGGGATAACGTTTGAAATATAAATAAATAAAATAATAAAAAAGAAAACAATATGACCAGGGAAACTCATTCAAGTAAGTGGTTCTTTGGGACTTAGAAATGCTGATAGAGTATAGCACTTCAATGTCATGACAGAGGAGCATGTCTGCAGAAAGGGAAAAAAAACAAACAGCAAGCTGAAACCTGATGTCTCTTATCTTGGGAAGCAAAAATGTAGCAGAGAAAGTACATTGAAAATGGGCACCTGTATTTTGTAATTCCAAATTATAGGCAATGGTATACTTCTATCAGGAGGGCCAAGGGACTTAAGCCACCAGAAAGTCGTCACAAAGAGGGTATTGCCATGCCTGGAACTAGAATGGCATCCCATTCAAAACTTCCCAACAGAAACCCCCAACCCCCCTACCCCCTAAAAATGTCAATGAACGACAGTCATTAATTAAATTAACTCACAGTGTTTGGCAGCACATCAGGTTTGAAAAGTTGCTTTGGTTTAGTAGTTCTTCTATTCTTTGCAGTATGCCTTAAATTTTGACAAGTTTTGGTAAAATGCAGAGAACTTAGAGTCTCCATTTCAGAAACTTCATATCATGCATTCCTGTCTGTGGCAACTGTTATTTTCCTCATAGTTTTGGATTTCATTTTAAATTTCAATTTTGTAAACCATGTGAAATGACAATCTTGTTTTGCCTTGTGTTGTTACAGATGTCCATTATACAAATCATGATCGACAACTATCATCAAATATTTGGAAATTATAATATATTTTATAAACGTATTGACAGAAGATCTGAGGATTTAAAGACTTGTGCAGATTCAATAAACTCTTCTGGCAAATCACCTATTATGAAAGAATTCCTAGCTGGCCACAACAAGAAGACATGCGATAATGGTGAAAAATTAAAAATTTCATCCATTGCTCTGCAGGAGGAAGGTCCTACAGTTGAGCCAAGATTTAGTCATCAAATGAATGGAAGGATGACATCATTCACTTATTTCATAAATTTGTAAATATGAGAGCAGTTTTGGGCACAAAATGATATTAGAGTATGGAAAAACTTTTTAACCAACACTTTAATTAAATTATACTTAAATTTATGCATATGTATATACAAACCAATATATATGTATATATAATTTATATGTATACACACAAACAGACACACACACACAAATACTTAGGTACTATATATACCACAGACTCTTTATTCAGCCTCTGTAAGAATCCCACAATATTGCCGTTCTTCCTATGGTCTTTAAGTCATAGAGGATTCATGCACATGAAATTATTATTTTTGATAAGATCATTTAGAAACAATGTTTTAATTTATACATCCATTAGAGATTCTGCATGTTTAAGTCCTGTACCACTGTCAACATGCTTTTTGATTTTAATGCAAAAATAATGTCTGTTTAATTTCCTATGAGAGACAATCTTGCCAAATGCTTAGCATTAGCATAAATATTAAATTGCACAGGATCCACTACAAAACCTACATGAAGAAAAAGATTTACTTATATATAGTAAGTAATATCCCAGAGGATACAATGTTAGGAAGGAGGGGATGTGGATTTGCCTCAGTGCTGGAGCACTTGTCTAGTGAGCAGGAAGCCCTGGGTTCCCTCATCACCTCAGGGTGTGGGGTGGGTGGGGAATGGGAGGGGTGAGAAGAAGAAAAAAAAAAATGTAAAGCAATTTGGAATCAATGCTCATGAAAGGCTCTGCCCAGTACCCAGAGTCTCCTCAGTCTGAATGACCCTTGACCTTCATGTCATTTCCAGGGAGCAGGGACCCACTTCTGTAATGTGGGTACACGAGGCTTCATCTGAACGCCATGTTCCTAACTGGATCTGTGTGGCTCTGTTCACTTATCTGTGATCCCTTCCAACTCTACAGTGCTGTTTTCCCATTAAGGGTCAACTGCAGCTGAATTTAAATTTCAGGTTGGCTCAGATCATCCTCTCTAGCTGTGTGATCTTCCCAACCCGCCATCTATTCCACAGAGACAGCCCCTCTCTGTAGGGGAGCTGTGCCCATCAAAGGGAGAAGCCGGTATGTGAGGCTGGGTTGGATGTGTGTTATCTCTTTCCAGTCGAGCATGGTATAATTGCAGTTTTCTGAGGGTCATCACTGCCTGAAGTGGCCTAAAGATGTCTTTTGTAATTTATTTCCTTGTTTAGCATCAAGAGGACCTGATGCCCCCAGAAGCCTGGATTGCTGGATATGCATGTTTCTGTGATGTACACATATACTCACACATTTATAAAACTACTGGTATATGTTGTGCCCTTGGTTTTATTCTCTGTGTATTTGAACTTTATAATAAAAATACTTTTCACTGTGTATATGTGTGTGAATCTGTGTGGCCTGTGCACATGAGTGCAGAGTCGGATGGAGTCTAGAGGAGCAGTGAAGGCCACTTCCCTAGCCCAGCTGCAGCCATTTTGTTCCGTGCCTTCCAATCATTTTATATTGTTGCTCACCCTGAAAAAAATTGGCTTGATTCAACCCAGGGTCAAGCTGCCCATATCCCCTGTTATGTTCCGGGTGCTGTGAGGTTTCTTAATCTTAGGAACTTCCATAACCATAAGCTCCACATAGGACCCATCAAATCAAAGGTCAGTTTCAGCTGTCATGTCTAACGTGTCACATTAATTTGAGTCAACAACAATTTAACTTAGCCCAACAGCCATTTAGAGACAAGGCCTTGTGTTGCTCCAACTGACTACATGGGTGAGGATGTCCTGGCATCCCCAGTTCTCTAGGTTTCAGTGAGGGCTGCTGGGACTCCAGTCTGCACTAGCCCATCTGTTTCGGCGGCCATATTAAGTAGGAAATGTGACCTTTTCCTCAGTGAGATGGTGAAGCAGAGAGGTCATGGGACAGAAGGAGGAGGAAGTTAGGGTGAAAGGTCACGTTTCCTCAGATAAGTACTGTTTCCCTTTTCCCTCACACTAGGATGGCAATGCATGAAGTAGGAAGTGTAGGACAAGGTAGAGACACCCATGAGAATCACTAGGGAGAGATCAGATGGAGAGCGGCAGTGGGATGGTGCACTGGTGCCCATAGAAAGACCTGCACGGTGATGGGTCACAGAGAGCGGCAGTGGGATGGTGCATGGAACCAGGGCTCAAGTCAGGACAGGGAATGGAGTTGATATTTTCTATTCAGTGTAGGCTTTTAGAAATGACAGAAGTTTCTGACGGCTTTAAAAGTGTGTTTTAGGTGGCAAAGAAACATCATGCTCATTAAATTGGTTCATCTGTGTGTGCCTGTGTATAGGATTTACAGGAGCAAGCTACCATGGCCAGTCAAGAAGAAATGTTTGAAAGTCATACTCTTGGCTAGACACCCTCAGCAGTTAATACTGATGGTCCAGAGGTCCTGAGTTCAATTTCTAGCACCACAGGGTGACTGACAACCATAAGTAATGAGTCCTTTAGTGGTGTGTCTAAAGACAGACCATGTAACCACATTCATGTAATAAGTAAAATAAATCTATAGGAAAGATAGGAAAAGTTTGGAGAGATCTCTCCGTGGTCAGAGCTCATATTGATCTTGTAGAGGCCATGAGTTAAAGTCATGGCACCTGGGTCAAGCAGCCCCTTCAAGGCTGAAGTCCATGTCCTGGAGGACGACACTCCTGGATCCCACAGATTCACGTACTCTGGTGCACTTGCCATGCACAGACATGGACACAGTAACAAAGGGGCGTGGGCCTGAGAGATGGCTCAGCAGTTAGGTGCACTGCTGCTCTCCCAGAGGACCTGGGCTTGAATCCTAGCATCCACATGTTCCAAACACTGTGTTAGCCAGGGTTTCTACTCTTGCACACAGATCATGACCAAGAGCAAGCTGGGGAGGAAAAGGGTTTATTCAGCTTACACTTCCATGTTGCTGTTCATCACCAAAGAAGTCAGAACAGGAACTCAAGAAGGTCAGGAAGCAGGAGCTGATGCAGACGCCATGGAGGGATGTTGAGAAAATGCCTGACAGCTGGTCCTCATAGAGGCAATTCCTCAATGGAGGGTCCTCTCTGTGTGGTAACTGCAGCCTGTGTCAAGTTAACACAAAATTAGTCAGTACAACCTGTAACTCCCATGTTTTCTTCAGGCATCCACAGACAGCAGCATGAAAATGGCACAAATGCACACATGCGGGTATACACACATGGATCATGGTCAGTCTGTGCCTCTGTAAAGAAAAGGCAAATTCTTATTGTGGTGCCTCACTCCGAGGACACTGTATTCCCTGGATTGAGGTCCCAAATGCTGGAGAATTCACAGAATAAAAGTTTATAATCTATGCAAGGTTGTCATGGTGAGAGCCACCTGTAAAAATACAAATATCAAATGCAAATATTTTAATTTCAATAGAAATAAAATCTGTGATCAACATGTCTTTTCTTTTTTCTTTAGTAAGATAAAGGAATTTGTGAATAGAATTATCAACCAAGATCACATCCCAAAAACGTTAAATGTATTTTCACAGTGAATAAGTTACAAAGACCAAGTCTGAATGTGCTTTTGGAAAGCAAGAGATCACATGCCCACATCGAACATTCGTCAGTGCTGGATTTAAGGAAAGAGCTTTTAAGACACTTTAGTGTGCTGGGGAGATGGCTTAGTGGTTAAGAGCACTGACTGCTCTTCCAGAGGTCCTGAGTTCAAATCCTAGCAACCACGATGTGTATCACAACCGTTTGTAATAAGATCTGATGCCCTCTTCTGTTGTGTCTGAAGATGGCTACAGTGTACTTATATCTAATAAAAGACTAAATCTTAGAAAAAAGAGAAAGACCCATTACAGATCAATTAGGTCATCATCCTTAAAGTGGCAACTGATGTTTTCCCTGTGTTTCTCTACTTGCGGCTCTACACAGGGCTACTAAAGACTCATGCACACAGACTTGGGGTTTTTGTGAATAACTTGCTTTTCTACAAGATGGTAAAGGTAATGCAAACGAACACTCGTCTTCTGTGGTATAAACGATGCCTATTAAAGCGACCTCTGTGTAAAAAGCAGCCATGATCCTTAAAACGATTCCATCTGAATCTTTCCAGGCACAGAGAGATCCAGGGTTTTCAGAAACAGCAGCCTAGCACCTTAAGTAAGGTACTTCATAAAAGCCTGGTTTAGATACCGTGTCCATGAAATTGTAACTCATTTATAATTCCCTTTTCAAGCACACAGGCAAGCTTTTGACCATCTGACAGGTTTCAGTGGACAGCTTCTTTCTCTCTTTCCTTTTGCAACTAAATAAAACAAAAAAACAAACACATCTCAAGAGGAGAGAGAGGAACAGAGAGAGAGAGAGAGAGAGAGAGAGAGAGAGAGAGAGAGAGAGAGAGAGAATATAAATGAAAGAAAAGACAATCCAAAGGAAGGGAAATGAAGGGAACGAATGTACAACGTTCAGAATAAAAATTTGTTTTCCTGTGAAGAAAAGCATTGCACTTCTGCCAATCCTAAAGTGTCTCTTGAAGGGATGGTGCCATTCTGTGTGCTCAGCTGTGGTAAGGGAACCAAAGTCCTGTCTCCAGTATTGGGTGCCTTTGCTTGGTCACTAGTAGCCACACATCAGGATGGGTAGAGTCTGTCTCAGGAGGTCCTAGGCTGCCTCGGTTTGGAGAGTATTGTCACATTGGAAGTTGAGTCATCTTCTTTAGAAAATGATCTCCAGGAAACTAGAGGGGAATGCTCTGTTCAAGCTTTGTGAAGCCTGACAAGACACTGATGACATCGTTCCAGCATGGCAGCAGTGCAAGCTATGAAAACATGGGGGACTCGAGGTTCCTGTCTGTCCCAGTGTTTGGTGCCGGAAATAAATATTCAGGAGTGTCTGGACCTCGTCCTCAGAGCTGCGTCCAAAGATCTCCCTGGGCCACAGGATTCTGTGGAAAGAAAGCACAGCCAAGATTAGAGGCAGGCATTTGGGAAGTTTAGGTCTTTGTTAGCTTACAAATGTGTGCTGTGCTCCCAGCAGCCAGAAGGGGGCACTGGATTGCCAGCAAACTGAATCACAGATCCCTGTACACTGCCCTGTGGGTGGTGGGACCTGAACTGGGATCCTATTGAAGTACAGGGGTCGGTACCCAAAATCGTTCAGAATTCACTTTGTCCTTTCTACAAGCGCCCTTGGGAGGAAGAGTTGGGTCACCTGCACTCTTTGATCTGTCACAGTGCTGCTTTGCAAAGGTTCTTCAGGCACTCAGCATGGACTGCATGGCTGCCTCTGTGGATGTGAAGGGTGGTTCTGACCACGCCTCGTCGATGTGCAGTGGGTCCGTGGAGATGCCTGCAGTGGCCTCTGTAAGGTTCCTCTGATGGTCACTCAATGCTCTGGACGTGTTCCGAAGGTGTTTAAAAGAAATGTAAGGTATTCAGAGGGAGACATCTCATCCCCAGAATCTGTTTACTCAGACAGTGAGTTCTATATGTTAAGGCAGCTGGGCATGGTGGTTCATGTGTGGAATCAAAGAATTTGGTAGAATGAGGCAGGAGGATCAATAGGAATTTGAGACCAGCCTAGGCTATCCAGTAGGCCAGTAGGGCTACCCAGTAAGACCTTGGCAGGAACAAACAAAACAACAAAACAAACAAACAAAACAACATCAGAAGCTCCCTGGCCTGTGTGGCAAACAAAAACCACTGTGTTATGTAAACAAAGAATTACTGTGGGTAGCTCGGATGCTCTCATAGAAAGAGAAGTCCCTTACAATCTTGCCTGCTTGGGCTGTGCATGCAGCTCAGTGTCAGTGCTCGTCTCCCATGGACAAGGTCCTGGGTTCAATCTCAGTCCTTCTACAAGTGCCTCTGCTAAACTGGAAAGGACACAAATGGTAGGGTGAACAGTGAGAGGACTTCATGGGGCACCTTCTGAGCTCCAGAGCTCCTGAGCGCCTGAAAAGTATGCTTTTTACCGTTTATTCCCACTTAAAACTAATCTCATTCGCCAAGTAACAGCAATTCACTTTGCGAAACACTACCTGTGTGTTTATCTTCAAAGTAAACTTCCTACAAGCTTTTCCCGCTAGGAACGAATAGAATTTAAAGATTGTGCGATTCAGTCTGGGAAAAACATGTTTTGTCTATGTAGAAAGGTATTATTTTTACCGTCTAGTCCCACTTAAAACTAAGCTTATTCGCCTAAGTAACAGCAATTCACTTTGCGAAACACTGGCTGTGTGTTTATCTTCAAAGTTAACTTCCTACAAGCTTTTCCTGCTTGGAAGGGAGTTCGCCAAGAATGTGTGATTCAGTCTGGGAAACGCATGTTTTGTCTACGTAGAAAAGTATACTTTTTACCCTCTATTCCCACTTAAAACTAAGCTTATTGGCCAAGTAACAGCTATTCACTTTGGGAAACACTAGCTGTGTGTTTATGTTCAAAGTTAACGTCATACGAGCTTTTCCCGCTTGGAACGAACAGAATTTGACAAAAGTGTGCAATTTAGTCTGGGAAAAGCATGTTTTGTCTATGTAGAAAAGTATACTTTTTCTGTCTATTCCCACTTAAAACTAAGATTATTGGCCAAATAACTGCTGTTCACTTTGGGAAACACTATGTGTGTGTTTATCTTCAAAGTAAACTGCCTACAAACTTTTCCCGCTTGGAATGACCAGAATTCAAAGATTGTGCGATTCAGTCTGGGACAAGCACGTTTTGTCTATGTAGAATAGTATGCTTTTTACCCTCTGTTCCCCCTTAAACTAAGCTTAGTCGCCAAATATCAGCAATTCACTTTGCGAAACACTAGCTGTGTGTTTATCATCAAAATATACTTCCTAAAAGCTATTCTCACTTGGAACGAACAGAATTCAAAGATTCTGCGATTAAGTCTGGGATAAGTAAGTTTTGTCTATGTAGAAAAGTATACTTTTTACTCTCTATTCCCACTTAAAACTAAGCTTATTCGCCAAGTAACAGCAATTCACTTTGTGAAACACTAGCTGTGTGTGTATCTTCAAAGTAAACTTCCTACAAGCTTTTCTCGCTTGGAAAGAACAGAATTCGCCAAGAATGTGCGATTCAGTCTGGGAATCTCATCTTTTTTCTACGTAGAAAAGTATGTTCTTACCGTCTATTCCCACTTAAAACTAAGTTTATAAGCTAAGTAACAGCAATTCACTTTGGGAAACACTAGCTGTGTGTATATCCTCAAAGTAAACTTGCTACAAGCTTTTCCCACTTGGAATGAACAGAATTCAAAGATTGTGCGATTCAGTCTTGGACAAGCACGTTTTGTTTATGTAGAAAAGTATGCTTTTTACCTTCTATTCCCACTTAAAACTAAGCTTATTCGCCAAATATCAGCTATTCACTTTGAGAAACACTAGCTGTGTGTTTATCTTCAAAGTAAACTATTCCCGCTTGGAACAAACAGAATTCGACAAGAATGTGCGATTCAGTCTGGGAAACGCATGTTTTGTCTATGTAGAAAACTTTTTATCCTCTATTACCGCTTAAAACTGAGCTTATTCGCCAAACAACAGCAAATCACTTTGCGAAACACTAGCTGTGTGTGCATCTTCAAAGTAAACTTCCTAAAAGCTTTTCCCGCTTGGAACGAACACAATTCAAAGATTGTGCGAGTCAGTCTGGGACAAGCATGTTTTGTCTATGTATAAAAGTATGCTCTTAACAATCTGTTCCCACGTAAAACTAAGCTTATTCTCCAAGTAACAGCAATTCACTTTGGGTAACACTAGCTGTGTGTTTATCTTCAAAGTGGACTTTTTGGGTATAGAAAATTTTACACAAATAAAATCAAAATTTAAAGGAGAATTCAGTGAGTTCCCAGCAGGATGCACTTTTAATAAGGGTACTACTCAAGATACAGCAAAATTTTAACGAACTGAAACATAGTTTCTGTATGAATTCAGGTAGATCCCATTTGCAAGTTCTAGTAATAAGTGTACTTTTAAAGACTTATCAAACTTTTCACAAGCCGAATCTCTTTTATTTCGCGAATTCAGTTAGTTCCCATTAGGCCGCAATAGTAATAACTAGATTTTTCGGTATATAGAAAAATTTTCACAAATGGAATCAAAATTTCTAGGCGAACTCAGTGAGTTCCCAATAGGACATGGGAACCTACAGAATTCACCATGATACTAGATTCGGATTGTTGCTCTATCTTGAATAGTCACCTTATAACAAGTGTGTCTTATTGCCAAATAAGTGATTTCGGTAGATACTACGATCCCATTATTGAAGATTGCTGAATCTTGAAAAGTACACTTATTTCAAGAACGTAGTATTGGGACCTAACAGAATCTGCGGAGAAACTAAGTTTCTGTTCAAGAAAATGTTGCTATATATTCAAATTTCCACTATATACAAAGCGTTTCCAATTGAGAATGAACTGAATTCACCCAGTAACTGAGATTCCGTTATTGCAAATTTTCCTAAATCTTTCAAAGTACACTTATTACAAGGGCTCCTATTGAGAAGTAACTGAATTTGCGAAGAAACAAAGATTCCACTACTGAAAATGTTGCTATATCTTGAAAAGTACACTGATACAAGCATGTCCTATCGGAAAATCACTGAATTCGCCTAGAAATTTTCATTACCTTTTTGAAATTTTTTTCTATACTACAAAAAGTCCACTTATTACTATCACGGCCTAATGGGAACTGAATTAGCGAAGTAAAAGAGATTTGGCTCGGGATAATTTTGATAAACCGTTAACAGTACACTTATTACTAGAGCCTGCTAGTGGGAACTACATGATTTCACCAAGAAACTGTTTCAGTTCGTGAAAATTTTGCTTTACCGTAAATAGTACCCTTGTAAGGGCATCCTACTGGGAACCTACTGAATTCACCATGATACTTAGATTCGGTACCTGAAAATGTTGCTTTATCTTGAAGAGTACACGTATACAAGCCTGTCCTATTGGGAACTCACTGAAGTCGCATAGAAATTTTGATTCCATTTCTAAAAATTTTTCTATATCCCCAAAAGTCCACTTATTACTATTGCAGCCTAATGAGAACAAACTGATTTCACCAAGTTACTTTGATTCGGCTCACGAAATTTTGATAAATCTTTAAAAGTACAATTCTTACTAGAGCCTGCTAATGGGAATTACCTGAATTCACAAAGAAAATATGTTTCCATTCGTTAAAATTTTGCAGTATCTTGAATAGTACCGTTATTACAGGCGCATACTTTTGGGAACTTACTGAATTCACCATGAACTTAGATTCCGTCCCTGGATATGTTGCTATATCTTGAAGAGTATACTTCTACAAGCATGTCCTATTGGGAGCTCACTGAATTCGCATAGAAATTTTGATTCCATTCGTGAAAATTTTTCTACATCCTGAAAAGTTCACTTATTACTATTGCCACTTACTGGGAACTAACTGTATTCAACAAATAACTGAGATTCAGCAGCGAAACTTTGATAAATCATTAAAGGTATATTACTAGAGCCTGCTAATGGGAACTACCTGAACTCACAAAGAAACTCTTTAAAAGTACATATATTATTGGAGACTGCTAATAGAATCTACCTGAATTAACAAAGAAACTATGTTCCAGTTCGTTAAAATTTTGCTGTACCTTGAATAGTACCCTTATTACATGCGAAACCTAATGAGAAACTACTGAATTCCACATGATACTAAGATTCCGTTCGTTAAAATGATGCTATATCTTGAAAATTACACTTATACAAGCACGTCCCATTGGGAACTCACTGAATTCGCCTAGAAATTTGATTCCATTCCTGAAAATTTTTCTATATCCCGAACACTCCACTTGTTACTATTGCAGCCTATTTGGCACTAACTGAATTAATGAAGTTACTTAGATTCGGCTCACGAAATTTTGATAAATCTTTAAAAGTACACATATTACTAGGGCCTGCTAATGGGAACTAACGGCATTCACAAAGAAACTACGTTTCAGTTCGTTATGTTACTGTATCTTGAATGCTACCGTTATAATACGTGTGTCCTATTTTGAACCTACTGAATTCACAATGATGCTTACATTCGGTCCCTGAAAATGTTGCTATATCTTGAAGAGTACAACTCATACAAGACTGTCCCATCGCGAACTCACTGAATTCGCCTAGAAATTTTGATTCCATTCGTGAAAATTTTTCTATATCCCGAACAGTACACTTACTACTATTAAGACTTACTGGGAACTAACTGTATTCACCAAGTAATTGAGACAAAGCTGGTGAAATTTTCATAAATCTTTAAAAGTACACGTCTTACTAGAGCCTACTAATACGAGCTACCTGAATTCACAAAGAAACTATGTTTCAGTTCGTTCTAATGTTACTGTATCTTGAATGGTACTATTATAACAAGTGTGTCCTATTTTGAACCTACTCAATTCACAATGATCCTTAGATTCTGTCCCTGAAAATGTTGCTATAACTTGAAGTGTACACTTATACAAGCATGTCCTATTGGGAACTCACTGAATTCACCTAGAAATTTTGATTCCATTTGTGAAAACTTTTCCATACCCCAAAAATTCTACTTATTACTATTGCGGCCTATTGGGAACTAGCTGAATTCAGCCAGCTACTTAGATACGGCTCGCATAATTTTGAGAAATCATTAAAAGTACTTATATTATTAGAGACTGCTAATAGAATCTACCTGAATTAACGAAGAAACTATGTTCCAGTTCGTTAAAATTTTGCTGTATCTTGAATAGTACCCTTATTACATGCGAATCCTAATGAGAAACTACTGAATTCCACATGATACTTAGATTCCGTTCGTTAAAGTGATGCTATATCTTGAAATTACACTTATACAAGCACGTCCCATTGAATTCGCCTAGAAATTTGATTCCATTCCTGAATATTTTTATATCCCGAACAGTCCCTTGTTACTATTGCGGCCTATAGGGAACTAGCTGAATTCACCAACTAACCTAGGTTCGGCTCACGAAATTTTGATAAATCGTTAAAATACATATATTATTAGAGCCTGCTAAAGGAAACTAACTGAATTAACAAAGAAACTATGCAGTCACGTCCCATTGGGAACTCACTGAATTCGCCTAGAAATTTTGATTCCATTCCTGAAAATTATCTATATCCCGAACAGTCCCTTGTTACTATTGCGGCCTATAGGGAACTAGCTGAATTCACCAACTAACCTAGATTCGGCTCACGATGTTTTGATAATCGTTAAAATTTTGCTGTACCTTGAATAGTACCCTTATTACATGTGAATCCTAATGAGAAACTACTGAATTCCACATGATACTAAGATTCCGTTCGTTAAAGTGATGCTATATCTTGAAAATTACACTTATACAAGCACGTCCCATTGGGAACTCACTGAATTCGCCTAGAAATTTGATTCCATTCCTGAAAATTTTTCTATATCCCGAACACTCCACTTGTTACTATTGCAGCCTATTTGGCACTAACTGAATTAATGAAGTTACTTAGATTCGGCTCACGAAATTTTGATAAATCTTTAAAAGTACACATATTACTAGGGCCTGCTAATGGGAACTAACGGCATTCACAAAGAAACTATGTTTCAGTTCGTTATGTTACTGTATCTTGAATGCTACCGTTATAATACGTGTGTCCTATTTTGAACCTACTGAATTCACAATGATGCTTACATTCGGTCCCTGAAAATGTTGCTATATCTTGAAGAGTACAACTCATACAAGACTGTCCCATCGCGAACTCACTGAATTCGCCTAGAAATTTTGATTCCATTCGTGAAAATTTTTCTATATCCCGAACAGTACACTTACTACTATTAAGACTTACTGGGAACTAACTGTATTCACCAAGTAATTGAGACAAAGCTGGTGAAATTTTCATAAATCTTTAAAAGTACACGTCTTACTAGAGCCTACTAATACGAGCTACCTGAATTCACAAAGAAACTATGTTTCAGTTCGTTCTAATGTTACTGTATCTTGAATGGTACCATTATAACAAATGTGTCCTATTTTGAACCTACTCAATTCACAATGATCCTTAGATTCTGTCCCTGAAAATGTTGCTATATCTTGAAGTGTACACTTATACAAGCATGTCCTATGGGGAACTCACTGAATTCACCTAGAAATTTTGATTCCATTTGTGAAAACTTTTCCATATCCCAAAAATTCTACTTATTACTATTGCGGCCTATTGGGAACTAGCTGAATTCAGCCAGTTACTTAGATACGGCTCGCAAAATTTTGAGAAATCATTAAAAGTACTTATATTATTAGAGCCTGCTAATAGAATCTACCTGAATTAACGAAGAAACTATGTTCCAGTTCGTTAAAATTTTGCTGTATCTTGAATAGTACCCTTATTACATGCGAATCCTAATGAGAAACTACTGAATTCCACATGATAGATTCCGTTCGTCAAAGTGATGCTATATCTTGAAAATTTCACTTATACAAGCACGTCCCATTGAATTCGCCTAGAAATTTGATTCCATTCCTGAATATTTTTATATCCCGAACAGTCCCTTCTTACTATTGCGGCCTATAGGGAACTAGCTGAATTCACCAACTAACCTAGGTTCGGCTCACGAAATTTTGATAAATCGTTAAAATACATATATTATTAGAGCCTGCTAAAGGAAACTAACTGAATTAACAAAGAAACTATGCAGTCACGTCCCATTGGGAACTCACTGAATTCGCCTAGAAATTTTGATTCCATTCCTGAAAATTATCTATATCCCGAACAGTCCCTTGTTACTATTGCGGCCTATAGGGAACTAGCTGAATTCACCAACTAACCTAGATTCGGCTCACGATGTTTTGATAATCGTTAAAATTTTGCTGTACCTTGAATAGTACCCTTATTACATGTGAATCCTAATGAGAAACTACTGAATTCCACATGATACTAAGATTCCGTTCGTTAAAGTGATGCTATATCTTGAAAATTACACTTATACAAGCACGTCCCATTGGGAACTCACTGAATTCGGCTAGAAATTTGATTCCATTCCTGAAAATTTATCTATATCCCGAACACTCCACTTGTTACTATTGCAGTCTATTTGGCACTAACTAAATTAATGAAGTTACTTAGATTCGGCTCACGAAATTTTGATAAATCTTTAAAAGTACACATATTACTAGGGCCTGCTAATGGGAACTAACGGCATTCACAAAGAAACTATGTTTCAGTTCGTTATGTTACTGTATCTTGAATGCTACCGTTATAATACGTGTGTCCTATTTTGAACCTACTGAATTCACAATGATGCTTACATTCGGTCCCTGAAAATGTTGCTATATCTTGAAGAGTACACTCATACAAGACTGTCCCATCGCGAACTCACTGAATTCGCCTAGAAATTTTGATTCCATTCGTGAAAATTTTTCTATATCCCGAACAGTCCACTTATTACTATTAAGACTTACTGGGAACTAACTGTATTCACCAAGTAATTGAGACAAAGCTGGTGAAATTTTCATAAATCTTTAAAAGTACACATCTTACTAGAGCCTACTAATACGAGCTACCTGAATTCACAAAGAAACTATGTTTCAGTTCGTTCTAATGTTACTGTATCTTGAATGGTACCATTATAACAAGTGTGTCCTATTTTGAACCTACTCAATTCACAATGATCCTTAGATTCTGTCCCTGAAACTGTTGCTATATCTTGAAGTGTACACTTATAAAATCATGTCCTATTGGGAACTCACTGAATTCACCTAGAAATTTTGATTCCATTTGTGAAAACTTTTCCTTATCCCAAAAATTCTACTTATTATTATTGCGGCCTATTGGGAACTAGCTGAATTCAGCCAGTCACTTAGATACGGCTCGCAAAATTTTGATAAATAATTAAAAGTACTTATATTATTAGAGCCTGCTAACAGAATCTACCTGAATTAACAAAGAAACTATTTTCCAGTTTGTTAAAATTTTGCTGTACCCTGAATAGTACCCTTACTACCTGCAAATCCTAATGAGAAACTACTGAATTCCACATGATACTTAGATTCCGTTCGTTAAAATGATGCAATATCTTGAAAATTACACTTATACAAGAATGTCCCAGTGGGAACTCACTGAATTCGCCTAGAAATTATGATTCCATTCGTGATAATTTTTCTATATAGCGAAAGTCTCCTTGTTACTATTGTGGCCTATTGGAAACTAACTGAATTTACCAACTAACTTAGATTTGGCTCACGAAATTTCGATACATCTTTAAAAAGTACATATATTATTGGAGCCTGCTAATGGAAACTACCTGAATTAACAAGAAACTGTGTTTCAGTTCGTTAAAATATTGCTGTATCTTCAATAGTACCCTTATTACATGCGTATCCTAATGGGAAACTACTGAATTCCACATGATACTTAGATTCCGTTCGTTAAAATGATGCTATATCTTGATAAGTACACTTATACAAGCTCGTCCCACTGGGAACTCACTGAATTCGCCTAGAAATTTTGATTCCATTCCTGAAAACTTTTTCTATATCACGAACAGTCCACTTGTTACTATTGCAGCCCATTGGTAATTAACTGAATTAACGAAGCTACTTAAATTGGGCTCACGAATTTTGATAAATCTTTAAATGTACACAAATTACCAGAGCCTGTTAATGGGAACTAACGGAATTCAAAAAGAAACTATGTTTCAGTTCGTCATAATGTTACTGTATCTTGAATGGTACCATTATAACACGTGTGTCCTATTGTGAACATCCTGAATTCACAAGGGTCCTTACATTCTGTCCCTGAAAATGTTGCTATATCTCTAAAAGTACAAATCTTACAAGAGCCGGCTAATGGGAACTACTTGAATTCACAAAGAAACTATGTTTCAGTTCGTTCTAATATTACTGTATCTTGAATGGTACCATTATAACAAGTGTGTTCTATTTTGAACCTACTCAATTCACAATAATCCTTAGAATCTGTCCCTGAAAATGTTGCCATATCTTGAAGTGTACAGTTATACAAGCATGTCCGAAATTTTGATTCCATTTGTGAAAACTTTTCCATATCCCAAAAATTCTACTTATTACTATTGCGGTCTATTGGGAACTAGCTGAATTCAGCCAGTTACTTAGATACGGCTCGCAAAATTTTGAGAAATCATTAAAAGTACTTATGTTATTAGAGCCTGCTAATAGAATCTACTTGAATTAACGAAGAAACTATGTTCCAGTTCGTTAAAATTTTGCTGTATCTTGAATAGTACCCTTACTTCATGCGAATCCTAATGAGAAACTACTGAATTCCATATGATACTTAGATTGCGTTCGTCAAAATGATGCAGTATCTTGAAAATTACACTTATACAAGCATGTCCCAGTGGGTACTCACTGAATTCGCCTAGAAATTATGATTCCATTCGTGATAATTTTTCTATATAGCGAAAGTCTCCGTGTTACTATTGTGGCCTATTGGAAACTAACTGAATTTACCAACTAACTTAGATTTGGCTCACGAAATTTTGATACATCTTTAAAAAGTACATATATTATTGGAGCCTGCTAATGGAAACTACCTGAATTAACAAGAAACTGTGTTTCAGTTCGTTAAAATATTGCTGTATCTTCAATAGTACCCTTATTACATGCGTATCCTAATGGGAAACTACTGAATTCCACATGATACTTAGATTCCGTTCGTTAAAATGATGCTATATCTTGATAAGTACACTTATACAAGCTCGTCCCACTGGGAACTCACTGAATTCGCCTAGAAATTTTGATTCCATTCCTGAAAACTTTTTCTATATCACGAACAGTCCACTTGTTACTATTGCAGCCCATTGGTAATTAACTGAATTAACGAAGCTACTTAAATTCGGCTCACGAATGTTGATAAATCTTTAAATGTACACAAATTACCAGAGCCTGTTAATGGGAACTAACGGAATTCAAAAAGAAACTATGTTTCAGTTCGTCATAATGTTACTGTATCTTGAATGGTACCATTATAACACGTGTGTCCTATTTTGAACATCCTGAATTCACAATGGTCCTTACATTCTGTCCCGGAAAATGTTGCTATATCTCTAAAAGTACAAATCTTACAAGAGCCGGCTAATGGGAACTACTTGAATTCACAAAGAAACTATGTTTCAGTTCGTTCTAATATTACTGTATCTTGAATGGTACCATTATAACAAGTGTGTTCTATTTTGAACCTACTCAATTCACAATAATCCTTAGATTCTGTCCCTGAAAATGTTGCCATATCTTGAAGTGTACAGTTATACAAGCATGTCCGAAATTTTGATTCCATTTGTGAAAACTTTTCCATATCCCAAAAATTCTACTTATTACTATTGCGGCCTATTGGGAACTAGGTGAATTCAGCAAGTTACTTAGATACGGCTCGCAAAATTTTGAGAAATCATTAAAAGTACTTATATTATTAGAGCCTGCTAATAGAATCTACCTGAATTAACGAAGAAACTATGTTCCACTTCGTTAAAATTTTGCTGTATCTTGAAAAGTACCCTTACTTCATGCGAATCCTAATGAGAAACAACTGAATTCCATATGATACTTAGATTGCGTTCGTCAAAATGATGCAATATCTTGAAAATTACACTTATACAAGCACGTCCCAGTGGGAACTCACTGAATTAGCCTAGAAATTATGATTCCATTCGTGAAAATTTTCTATATCCCGCACAGTCCCTTGTTACTATTGCGGCCTACAGGGAACTAGCTGAATCACCCACTAAACTAAATTCGGCTCACGAAATTTTGATGAATCTTTAAAAGTGCATATATTATTAGAGCCTGCTAACAGAATCTACCTGAATTAACAAAGAAACTATTTTCCATTTTTTTAAAATTTTGCTGTACCTTGAATACTACCCTTACTACCTGCAAATCCTAATGAGAAACTACTGAATTCCACATGATACTTAGATTCCGTTCGTTAAAATGATGCAGTATCTTGAAAATTACACTTATACAAGCACGTCCCATTGGGAACTCACTGAATTCGCCTAGAAATTTGATTCCATTCCTGAAAATTTTTCTATATCCCGAACACTCCACTTGTTACTATTGCAGCCTATTGGCACTAACTGAATTAATGAAGTTACTTAGATTAGGCTCACGAAATTTTGATAAATCTTTAAAAGTACACATATTACTAGGGCCTGCTAATGGGACCTAACGGCATTCACAAAGAAACTATGTTTCAGTTCGTTATGTTACTGGATCTTGAATGCAACCGTTATAATACGTGTGTCCTATTTTGAACCTACTGAATTCACAATGATGCTTACATTCGGTCCCTGAAAATGTTGCTATATCTTGAAGAGTACACTCATACAAGACTATCCCATCGCGAACTCACTGAATTCGCCTAGAAATTTTGATTCCATTCGTGAAAATTTTTCTATATCCCGAACAGTCCACTTATTACTATTAAGACTTACTGGGAACTAACTGTATTCACAAAGGAATTGAGACAGAGCTGGTGAAATTTTCATAAATCTTTAAAAGTACACATCTTACTAGAGCCTACTAATACGAGCAACCTGAATTCACAAAGAAACTATGTTTCAGTTCGTTCTAATGTTATTGTATCTTGAATGGTACCATTATAACAAGTGTGTCCTATTTTGAACCTACTCAATTCACAATGATCCTTAGATTCTGTCCCTGAAAATGTTGCTATATCTTGAAGTGTACACTTATACAAGCATGTCCTATTGGGAACTCACTGAATTCACCTAGAAATTTTGATTCCATTTGTGAAAATTTTGCATATCCCAAATTTCTACTTATTACTATTGCGGCCTATTGGGAACTAGCTGAATTCAGCCAGTTACTTAGATACGGCTCGCAAAATTTTGAGAAATCATTAAAAGTACTTATATTATTAGAGCCTGCAAATAGAATGTACCTGAATTAACGAAGAATCTATGTTCCAGTTCGTTAAAATTTTGCTGTATCCATAATAGTACCCTTATTACATGCGAATCATAATGAGAAACTGCTGAATTCCACATGATATTTAGATTCCGTTCGTTAAAGTGATGCTATATCTTGAAAACTACACTTATACAAGCACGTCCCATTGGGAACTCACTGAATTCGCCTAGAAATTTGTCAATTCCTGAAAATTTTTCTACATCCCGAACACTCCACTTGTTACTATTGCAGCCTATTGGGCACTAACTGAATTAATGAAGTTACTTAGATTCGGCTCACGAAATTTTGATAAATCTTTAAAAGTACACATATTACTAGGGCCTGCTAATGGGAACTAACGGCATTCACCAAGAAACTATGTTTAAGTTCGTTATGTTACTGTATCTTGAATGCTACCGTTATAATACGTGTGTCCTATTTTGAACCTACTGAATTCACAATGATGCTTACATTCGGTCCCTGAAAATGTTGCTATATCTTGAAGAGTACACTCATACAAGACTGTCCCATCGCGAACTCACTGAATTCGCCTAGAAATTTTGATTCCATTCGTGAAAATTTTTCTATATCCCGAACAGTCCACTTATTACTATTAAGACTTACTGGGAACTAACTGTATTCACCAAGGAATTGAGACAGAGCTGGTGAAATTTTCATAAATCTTTAAAAGTACACATCTTACTAGAGCCTACTAATACGAGCTACCTGAATTCACAAAGAAACTATGTTTCAGTTCGTTCTAATGTTATTGTATCTTGAATGGTACCATTATAACAAGTGTGTCCTATTTTGAACCTACTCAATTCACAAGGATCCTTAGATTCTGTCCCTGAAAATGTTGTTATATCTTGAAGTGTACACTTATACAAGCATGTCCTATTGGGAACTCACTGAATTCACCTAGAAATTTTGATTCCATTTGTGAAAATTTTCCATATCCCAACATTTCTACTTATTACTATTGCGGCCTATTGGTAACTAGCTGAATTCAGCCAGTTACTTAGATACGGCTCGCAAAATTTTGAGAAATCATTAAAAGTACTTATATTATTAGAGCCTGCTAATAGAATCTACCTGAATTAACGAAGAAACTATGTTCCAGTTCGTTAAAATTTTGCTGTATCTTGAATAGTACCCTTATTACATGCGAATCCTAAGAGAAACTACTGAATTCCACATGATATTTAGATTCCGTTCGTTAGAGTGATGCTATATCTTGAAAATTACACTTATACAAGCACGTCCCATTGGGAACTTACTGAATTCGCCTAGTAATTTTGATTCCATTCCTGAAAATTTTCTATATCCCCAACAGTCCCTTGTTACTATTGCGGCCTATAGGGAACTAGCTGAATTCACCAACTAACCTAGATTCGGCTCACGAAATTTTGATAAATGGTTAAAATACATGTATCATTAGAGCCTGCTAAAGGAAACTACCTGAAAGTACTAAATTCCACATGATACTAAGATTCCGTTCGTTAAAGTGATGCTATATCTTGAAAATTACACTTATACAAGCACGTCCCATAGGGAACTCACTGAATTCGCCTAGAAATTTGATTCCATTCCTGAAAATTTTTCTATATCCCGAACACTCCACATGTTACTATCGCAGCCTATTGGGCACTAACTGAATTAATGAAGTTACTTAGATTCGGCTCACGAAATTTTGATAAATCTTTAAAAGTACACATATTACTAGGGCCTGCTAATGGGAACTAACTGCATTCACAAAGAAACTATGTTTCAGTTCGTTATGTTACTGTATCTTGAATGCTACCGTTATAATACGTGTGTCCTATTTTGAACCTACTGAATGCTTACACAATGCTGCTGAATTGCTACTGAATTGCTACACAATGATGCTTACATTCGGTCCCTGAAAATGTTGCTATATCTTGAAGAGTACACTCATACAAGACTGTCCCATGGCGAACTCACTGAATTCGCCTAGAAATTTTGATTCCATTCGTGAAAATTTTTCTATATCCCGAACAGTCCACTTATTACTATTAAGACTTACTGGGAACTAACTGTATTCACCAAGTAATTGAGACAGAGCTGGTGAAATTTTCATAAATCTTTAAAAGTACACATCTTACTAGAGCCTACTAATACGAGCTACCAGAATTCAAAAGAAACTATGTTTCAGTTCGTTCTAATGTTACTGTATTATAACAAGTGTGTCCTATTTTGAACCTACTCAATTCACAATGATCCTTAGATTCTGTCCCTGAAAATGTTGCTATATCTTGAAGTGTACACTTATACAAGCATGTCCTATTGGGAACTCACTGAATTCACCTAGAAATTTTGATTCCATTTGTGAAAAAATTTCAATATCCCAAAAATTCTACTTATTACTATTGCGGCCTATTGGGAACTAGCTGAATTCAGCAAGTTACTTAGATACGGCTCGCAAAATTTTGAGAAATCATTAAAAGTACTTATATTATTAGAGCCTGCTAATAGAATCTACCTGAATTAACGAAGAAACTATGTTCCACTTCGTTAAAATTTTGCTGTATCTTGAAAAGTACCCTTACTTCATGCGAATCCTAATGAGAAACTACTGAATTCCATATGATACTTAGATTGCGTTCGTCAAAATGATGCAATATCTTGAAAATTACACTTATACAAGCACGTCCCAGTGGGAACTCACTGAATTCGCCTAGAAATTATGATTCCATTCGTGAAAATTTTCTATATCCCGCACAGTCCCTTGTTACTATTGCGGCCTACAGGGAACTAGCTGAATCACCCACTAAACTAAATTCGGCTCACGAAATTTTGATGAATCTTTAAAAGTGCATATATTATTAGAGCCTGCTAACAGAATCTACCTGAATTAACAAAGAAACTATTTTCCAGTTTGTTAAAATTTTGCTGTACCTTGAATAGTACCCTTACTACCTGCGAATCCTAATGAGAAACTACTGAATTCCACATGATACTTAGATTCCGTTCGTTAAAATGATGCAATATCTTGAAAATTACACTTATACAAGAATGTCCCAGTGGGAACTCACTGAATTCGCCTAGAAATTATGATTCCATTCGTGATAATTTTTCTATATAGCGAAAGTCTCCTTGTTACTATTGTGGCCTATTGGAAACTAACTGAATTTACCAACTAACTTAGATTTGGCTCACGAAATTTTGATACATCTTTAAAAAGTACATATATTATTGGAGCCTGCTAATGGAAACTACCTGAATTAACAAGAAACTGTGTTTCAGTTCGTTAAAATATTGCTGTATCTTCAATAGTACCCTTATTACATGCGTATCCTAATGGGAAACTACTGAATTCCACATGATACTTAGATTCCGTTCGTTAAAATGATGCTATATCTTGATAAGTACACTTATACAAGCTCGTCCCACCGGGAACTCACTGAAATCGCCTAGAAATTTTGATTCCATTCCTGAAAACTTTTTCTATATCACGAACAGTCCACTTGTTACTATTGCAGCCCATTGGTAATTAACTGAATTAACGAAGCTACTTAAATTCGGCTCACGAATGTTGATAAATCTTTAAATGTACACAAATTACCAGAGCCTGTTAATGGGAACTAACGGAATTCAAAAAGAAACTATGTTTCAGTTCGTCATAATGTTACTGTATATTGAATGGTACCATTATAACACGTGTGTCCTATTTTGAACATCCTGAATTCACAATGGTCCTTACATTCTGTCCCGGAAAATGTTGCTATATCTCTAAAAGTACAAATCTTACAAGAGCCGGCTAATGGGAACTACTTGAATTCACAAAGAAACTATGTTTCAGTTCGTTCTAATATTACTGTATCTTGAATGGTACCATTATAACAAGTGTGTTCTATTTTGAACCTACTCAATTCACAATAATCCTTAGATTCTGTCCCTGAAAATTTTGCCATATCTTGAAGTGTACAGTTATACAAGCATGTCCGAAATTTTGATTCCATTTGTGAAAACTTTTCCATATCCCAAAAATTCTACTTATTACTATTGCGGTCTATTGGGAACTAGCTGAATTCAGTCAGTTACTTAAATACGGCTCGCAAAATTTTGAGAAATCATTAAAAGTACTTATATTATTAGAGCCTGCTAATAGAATCTACCTGAATTAACGAAGAAACTATGTTCCACTTCGTTGAAATTTTGCTGTATCTTGAATAGTACCCTTACTTCATGCGAATCCTAATGAGAAACTACTGAATTCCATATGATACTTAGATTGCGTTCGTCAAAATGATGCAATATCTTGAAAATTACACTTATACAAGCACGTCCCAGTGGGAACTCACTGAATTCGCCTAGAAATTATGATTCCATTCGTGAAAATTTTCTATACCCCGCACAGTCCCTTGTTACTATTGCGGCCTACAGGGAACTAGCTGAATCACCCACTAAACTAAATTCGGCTCACGAAATTTTGATGAATCTTTAAAAGTGCATATATTATTAGAGCCTGCTAACAGAAACTACCTGAATTAACAAAGAAACTATTTTCCAGTTTGTTAAAATTTTGCTGTACCTTGAATAGTACCCTTACTACCTGCGAATCCTAATGAGAAACTACTGAATTCCACATGATACTTAGATTCCGTTCGTTAAAATGATGCAATATCTTGAAAATTACACTTATACAAGAATGTCCCAGTGGGAACTCACTGAATTCGCCTAGAAATTATGATTCCATTCGTGTTAATTTTTCTATATAGCGAAAGTCTCCTTGTTACTATTGTGGCCTATTGGAAACTAACTGAATTTACCAACTAACTTAGATTTGGCTCACGAAATTTTGATACATCTTTAAAAAGTACATATATTATTGGAGCCTGCTAATGGAAACTACCTGAATTAACAAGAAACTGTGTTTCAGTTCGTTAAAATATTGCTGTATCTTCAATAGTACCCTTATTACATGCGTATCCTAATGGGAAACTACTGAATTCCACATGATACTTAGATTCCGTTCGTTAAAATGATGCTATATCTTGATATGTACACTTATACAAGCTCGTCCCACTGGGAACTCACTGAATTCGCCTAGAAATTTTGATTCCATTCCTGAAAACTTTTTCTATATCACGAACAGTCCACTTGTTACTATTGCAGCCAATTGATAATTAACTGAATTAACGAAGCTACTTAAATTCGGCTCACGAATGTTGATAAATCTTTAAATGTACACAAATTACCAGAGCCTGTTAATGGGAACTAACGGAATTCAAAAAGAAACTATTTTTCAGTTCGTCATAATGTTACTGTATCTTGAATGGTACCATTATAACACGTGTGTCCTATTTTGAACATCCTGAATTCACAATGGTCCTTACATTCTGTCCCGGAAAATGTTGCTATATCTCTAAAAGTACAAATCTTACAAGAGCCGGCTAATGGGAACTACTTGAATTCACAAAGAAACTATGTTTCAGTTCGTTCTAATATTACTGTATCTTGAATGGTACCATTATAACAAGTGTGTTCTATTTTGAACCTACTCAATTCACAATAATCCTTAGATTCTGTCCCTGAAAATGTTGCCATATCTTGAAGTGTACAGTTTTACAAGCATGTCCGAAATTTTGATTCCATTTGTGAAAACTTTTCCATATCCCAAAAATTCTACTTATTACTATTGCGGCCTATTGGGAACTAGCTGAATTCAGCCAGTTACTTAGATACGGCTCGCAAAATTTTGAGAAATCATTAAAAGTACTTATGTTATTAGAGCCTGCTAATAGAATCTACCTGAATTAACGAAGAAACTATGTTCCACTTCGTTAAAATTTTGCTGTATCCATAATAGTACCATTATTACATGCGAATCATAATGAGAAACTACTGAATTCCACATGATATTTAGATTCCGTTCGTTAAAGTGATGCTATATCTTGAAAACTACACTTATACAAGCACGTCCCATTGGGAACTCACTGAATTCGCCTAGAAATTTGATTCCATTCCTGAAAATTTTTCTATATCCCGAACAATCCACTTGTTACTATTGCAGCCTATTGGCACTAACTGAATTAATGAAGTTACTTAGATTCGGCTCACGAAATTTTGATAAATCTTTAAAAGTACACATATTACTAGGGCCTGCTAATGGGACCTAACGGCATTCACAAAGAAACTATGTTTCAGTTCGTTATGTTACTGGATCTTGAATGCAACCGTTATAATACGTGTGTCCTATTTTGAACCTACTGAATTCACAATGATGCTTACATTCGGTCCCTGAAAATGTTGCTATATCTTGAAGAGTACACTCATACAAGACTATCCCATCGCGAACTCACTGAATTCGCCTAGAAATTTTGATTCCATTCGTGAAAATTTTTCTATATCCCGAACAGTCCACTTATTACTATTAAGACTTACTGGGAACTAACTGTATTCACCAAGGAATTGAGACAGAGCTGGTGAAATTTTCATAAATCTTTAAAAGTACACATCTTACTAGAGCCTACTAATACGAGCAACCTGAATTCACAAAGAAACTATGTTTCAGTTCGTTCTAATGTTATTGTATCTTGAATGGTACCATTATAACAAGTGTGTCCTATTTTGAACCTACTCAATTCACAATGATCCTTAGATTCTGTCCCTGAAAATGTTGCTATATCTTGAAGTGTACACTTATACAAGCATGTCCTATTGGGAACTCACTGAATTCACCTAGAAATTTTGATTCCATTTGTGAAAATTTTGCATATCCCAAATTTTCTACTTATTACTATTGCGGCCTATTGGGAACTAGCTGAATTCAGCCAGTTACTTAGATACGGCTCGCAAAATTTTGAGAAATCATTAAAAGTACTTATATTATTAGAGCCTGCAAATAGAATGTACCTGAATTAACGAAGAATCTATGTTCCAGTTCGTTAAAATTTTGCTGTATCCATAATAGTACCATTATTACATGCGAATCATAATGAGAAACTGCTGAATTCCACATGATATTTAGATTCCGTTCGTTAAAGTGATGCTATATCTTGAAAACTACACTTATACAAGCACGTCCCATTGGGAACTCACTGAATTCGCCTAGAAATTTGTCAATTCCTGAAAATTTTTCTACATCCCGAACACTCCACTTGTTACTATTGCAGCCTATTGGGCACTAACTGAATTAATGAAGTTACTTAGATTCGGCTCACGAAATTTTGATAAATCTTTAAAAGTACACATATTACTAGGGCCTGCTAATGGGAACTAACGGCATTCACCAAGAAACTATGTTTAAGTTCGTTATGTTACTGTATCTTGAATGCTACCGTTATAATACGTGTGTCCTATTTTGAACCTACTGAATTCACAATGATGCTTACATTCGGTCCCTGAAAATGTTGCTATATCTTGAAGAGTACACTCATACAAGACTGTCCCATCGCGAACTCACTGAATTCGCCTAGAAATTTTGATTCCATTCGTGAAAATTTTTCTATATCCCGAACAGTCCACTTATTACTATTAAGACTTACTGGGAACTAACTGTATTCACCAAGGAATTGAGACAGAGCTGGTGAAATTTTCATAAATCTTTAAAAGTACACATCTTACTAGAGCCTACTAATACGAGCTACCTGAATTCACAAAGAAACTATGTTTCAGTTCGTTCTAATGTTATTGTATCTTGAATGGTACCATTATAACAAGTGTGTCCTATTTTGAACCTACTCAATTCACAAGGATCCTTAGATTCTGTCCCTGAAAATGTTGTTATATCTTGAAGTGTACACTTATACAAGCATGTCCTATTGGGAACTCACTGAATTCACCTAGAAATTTTGATTCCATTTGTGAAAATTTTCCATATCCCAACATTTCTACTTATTACTATTGCGGCCTATTGGTAACTAGCTGAATTCAGCCAGTTACTTAGATACGGCTCGCAAAATTTTGAGAAATCATTAAAAGTACTTATATTATTAGAGCCTGCTAATAGAATCTACCTGAATTAACGAAGAAACTATGTTCCAGTTCGTTAAAATTTTGCTGTATCTTGAATAGTACCCTTATTACATGCGAATCCTAAGAGAAACTACTGAATTCCACATGATATTTAGATTCCGTTCGTTAGAGTGATGCTATATCTTGAAAATTACACTTATACAAGCACGTCCCATTGGGAACTTACTGAATTCGCCTAGTAATTTTGATTCCATTCCTGAAAATTTTCTATATCCCCAACAGTCCCTTGTTACTATTGCGGCCTATAGGGAACTAGCTGAATTCACCAACTAACCTAGATTCGGCTCACGAAATTTTGATAAATGGTTAAAATACATGTATCATTAGAGCCTGCTAAAGGAAACTACCTGAAAGTACTAAATTCCACATGATACTAAGATTCCGTTCGTTAAAGTGATGCTATATCTTGAAAATTACACTTATACAAGCACGTCCCATAGGGAACTCACTGAATTCGCCTAGAAATTTGATTCCATTCCTGAAAATTTTTCTATATCCCGAACACTCCACATGTTACTATCGCAGCCTATTGGGCACTAACTGAATTAATGAAGTTACTTAGATTCGGCTCACGAAATTTTGATAAATCTTTAAAAGTACACATATTACTAGGGCCTGCTAATGGGAACTAACTGCATTCACAAAGAAACTATGTTTCAGTTCGTTATGTTACTGTATCTTGAATGCTACCGTTATAATACGTGTGTCCTATTTTGAACCTACTGAATGCTTACACAATGCTACTGAATTGCTACTGAATTGCTACACAATGATGCTTACATTCGGTCCCTGAAAATGTTGCTATATCTTGAAGAGTACACTCATACAAGACTGTCCCATGGCGAACTCACTGAATTCGCCTAGAAATTTTGATTCCATTCGTGAAAATTTTTCTATATCCCGAACAGTCCACTTATTACTATTAAGACTTACTGGGAACTAACTGTATTCACCAAGTAATTGAGACAGAGCTGGTGAAATTTTCATAAATCTTTAAAAGTACACATCTTACTAGAGCCTACTAATACGAGCTACCAGAATTCAAAAGAAACTATGTTTCAGTTCGTTCTAATGTTACTGTATTATAACAAGTGTGTCCTATTTTGAACCTACTCAATTCACAATGATCCTTAGATTCTGTCCCTGAAAATGTTGCTATATCTTGAAGTGTACACTTATACAAGCATGTCCTATTGGGAACTCACTGAATTCACCTAGAAATTTTGATTCCATTTGTGAAAAAATTTCAATATCCCAAAAATTCTACTTATTACTATTGCGGCCTATTGGGAACTAGCTGAATTCAGCAAGTTACTTAGATACGGCTCGCAAAATTTTGAGAAATCATTAAAAGTACTTATATTATTAGAGCCTGCTAATAGAATCTACCTGAATTAACGAAGAAACTATGTTCCACTTCGTTAAAATTTTGCTGTATCTTGAAAAGTACCCTTACTTCATGCGAATCCTAATGAGAAACTACTGAATTCCATATGATACTTAGATTGCGTTCGTCAAAATGATGCAATATCTTGAAAATTACACTTATACAAGCACGTCCCAGTGGGAACTCACTGAATTCGCCTAGAAATTATGATTCCATTCGTGAAAATTTTCTATATCCCGCACAGTCCCTTGTTACTATTGCGGCCTACAGGGAACTAGCTGAATCACCCACTAAACTAAATTCGGCTCACGAAATTTTGATGAATCTTTAAAAGTGCATATATTATTAGAGCCTGCTAACAGAATCTACCTGAATTAACAAAGAAACTATTTTCCAGTTTGTTAAAATTTTGCTGTACCTTGAATAGTACCCTTACTACCTGCGAATCCTAATGAGAAACTACTGAATTCCACATGATACTTAGATTCCGTTCGTTAAAATGATGCAATATCTTGAAAATTACACTTATACAAGAATGTCCCAGTGGGAACTCACTGAATTCGCCTAGAAATTATGATTCCATTCGTGATAATTTTTCTATATAGCGAAAGTCTCCTTGTTACTATTGTGGCCTATTGGAAACTAACTGAATTTACCAACTAACTTAGATTTGGCTCACGAAATTTTGATACATCTTTAAAAAGTACATATATTATTGGAGCCTGCTAATGGAAACTACCTGAATTAACAAGAAACTGTGTTTCAGTTCGTTAAAATATTGCTGTATCTTCAATAGTACCCTTATTACATGCGTATCCTAATGGGAAACTACTGAATTCCACATGATACTTAGATTCCGTTCGTTAAAATGATGCTATATCTTGATAAGTACACTTATACAAGCTCGTCCCACCGGGAACTCACTGAATTCGCCTAGAAATTTTGATTCCATTCCTGAAAACTTTTTCTATATCACGAACAGTCCACTTGTTACTATTGCAGCCCATTGGTAATTAACTGAATTAACGAAGCTACTTAAATTCGGCTCACGAATGTTGATAAATCTTTAAATGTACACAAATTACCAGAGCCTGTTAATGGGAACTAACGGAATTCAAAAAGAAACTATGTTTCAGTTCGTCATAATGTTACTGTATATTGAATGGTACCATTATAACACGTGTGTCCTATTTTGAACATCCTGAATTCACAATGGTCCTTACATTCTGTCCCGGAAAATGTTGCTATATCTCTAAAAGTACAAATCTTACAAGAGCCGGCTAATGGGAACTACTTGAATTCACAAAGAAACTATGTTTCAGTTCGTTCTAATATTACTGTATCTTGAATGGTACCATTATAACAAGTGTGTTCTATTTTGAACCTACTCAATTCACAATAATCCTTAGATTCTGTCCCTGAAAATTTTGCCATATCTTGAAGTGTACAGTTATACAAGCATGTCCGAAATTTTGATTCCATTTGTGAAAACTTTTCCATATCCCAAAAATTCTACTTATTACTATTGCGGTCTATTGGGAACTAGCTGAATTCAGCCAGTTACTTAGATACGGCTCGCAAAATTTTGAGAAATCATTAAAAGTACTTATATTATTAGAGCCTGCTAATAGAATCTACCTGAATTAACGAAGAAACTATGTTCCACTTCGTTGAAATTTTGCTGTATCTTGAATAGTACCCTTACTTCATGCGAATCCTAATGAGAAACTACTGAATTCCATATGATACTTAGATTGCGTTCGTCAAAATGATGCAATATCTTGAAAATTACACTTATACAAGCACGTCCCAGTGGGAACTCACTGAATTCGCCTAGAAATTATGATTCCATTCGTGAAAATTTTCTATACCCCGCACAGTCCCTTGTTACTATTGCGGCCTACAGGGAACTAGCTGAATCACCCACTAAACTAAATTCGGCTCACGAAATTTTGATGAATCTTTAAAAGTGCATATATTATTAGAGCCTGCTAACAGAAACTACCTGAATTAACAAAGAAACTATTTTCCAGTTTGTTAAAATTTTGCTGTACCTTGAATAGTACCCTTACTACCTGCGAATCCTAATGAGAAACTACTGAATTCCACATGATACTTAGATTCCGTTCGTTAAAATGATGCAATATCTTGAAAATTACACTTATACAAGAATGTCCCAGTGGGAACTCACTGAATTCGCCTAGAAATTATGATTCCATTCGTGTTAATTTTTCTATATAGCGAAAGTCTCCTTGTTACTATTGTGGCCTATTGGAAACTAACTGAATTTACCAACTAACTTAGATTTGGCTCACGAAATTTTGATACATCTTTAAAAAGTACATATATTATTGGAGCCTGCTAATGGAAACTACCTGAATTAACAAGAAACTGTGTTTCAGTTCGTTAAAATATTGCTGTATCTTCAATAGTACCCTTATTACATGCGTATCCTAATGGGAAACTACTGAATTCCACATGATACTTAGATTCCGTTCGTTAAAATGATGCTATATCTTGATATGTACACTTATACAAGCTCGTCCCACTGGGAACTCACTGAATTCGCCTAGAAATTTTGATTCCATTCCTGAAAACTTTTTCTATATCACGAACAGTCCACTTGTTACTATTGCAGCCCATTGGTAATTAACTGAATTAACGAAGCTACTTAAATTCGGCTCACGAATGTTGATAAATCTTTAAATGTACACAAATTACCAGAGCCTGTTAATGGGAACTAACGGAATTCAAAAAGAAACTATGTTTCAGTTCGTCATAATGTTACTGTATCTTGAATGGTACCATTATAACACGTGTGTCCTATTTTGAACATCCTGAATTCACAATGGTCCTTACATTCTGTCCCGGAAAATGTTGCTATATCTCTAAAAGTACAAATCTTACAAGAGCCGGCTAATGGGAACTACTTGAATTCACAAAGAAACTATGTTTCAGTTCGTTCTAATATTACTGTATCTTGAATGGTACCATTATAACAAGTGTGTTCTATTTTGAACCTACTCAATTCACAATAATCCTTAGATTCTGTCCCTGAAAATGTTGCCATATCTTGAAGTGTACAGTTTTACAAGCATGTCCGAAATTTTGATTCCATTTGTGAAAACTTTTCCATATCCCAAAAATTCTACTTATTACTATTGCGGCCTATTGGGAACTAGCTGAATTCAGCCAGTTACTTAGATACGGCTCGCAAAATTTTGAGAAATCATTAAAAGTACTTATGTTATTAGAGCCTGCTAATAGAATCTACCTGAATTAACGAAGAAACTATGTTCCACTTCGTTAAAATTTTGCTGTATCCATAATAGTACCATTATTACATGCGAATCATAATGAGAAACTACTGAATTCCACATGATATTTAGATTCCGTTCGTTAAAGTGATGCTATATCTTGAAAACTACACTTATACAAGCACGTCCCATTGGGAACTCACTGAATTCGCCTAGAAATTTGATTCCATTCCTGAAAATTTTTCTATATCCCGAACAATCCACTTGTTACTATTGCAGCCTATTGGCACTAACTGAATTAATGAAGTTACTTAGATTCGGCTCACGAAATTTTGATAAATCTTTAAAAGTACACATATTACTAGGGCCTGCTAATGGGACCTAACGGCATTCACAAAGAAACTATGTTTCAGTTCGTTATGTTACTGGATCTTGAATGCAACCGTTATAATACGTGTGTCCTATTTTGAACCTACTGAATTCACAATGATGCTTACATTCGGTCCCTGAAAATGTTGCTATATCTTGAAGAGTACACTCATACAAGACTATCCCATCGCGAACTCACTGAATTCGCCTAGAAATTTTGATTCCATTCGTGAAAATTTTTCTATATCCCGAACAGTCCACTTATTACTATTAAGACTTACTGGGAACTAACTGTATTCACCAAGGAATTGAGACAGAGCTGGTGAAATTTTCATAAATCTTTAAAAGTACACATCTTACTAGAGCCTACTAATACGAGCAACCTGAATTCACAAAGAAACTATGTTTCAGTTCGTTCTAATGTTATTGTATCTTGAATGGTACCATTATAACAAGTGTGTCCTATTTTGAACCTACTCAATTCACAATGATCCTTAGATTCTGTCCCTGAAAATGTTGCTATATCTTGAAGTGTACACTTATACAAGCATGTCCTATTGGGAACTCACTGAATTCACCTAGAAATTTTGATTCCATTTGTGAAAATTTTCCATATCCCAACATTTCTACTTATTACTATTGCGGCCTATTGGTAACTAGCTGAATTCAGCCAGTTACTTAGATACGGCTCGCAAAATTTTGAGAAATCATTAAAAGTACTTATATTATTAGAGCCTGCTAATAGAATCTACCTGAATTAACGAAGAAACTATGTTCCAGTTCGTTAAAATTTTGCTGTATCTTGAATAGTACCCTTATTACATGCGAATCGTAAGAGAAACTACTGAATTCCACATGATATTTAGATTCCATTCGTTAGAGTGATGCTATATCTTGAAAATTACACTTATACAAGCACGTCCCATTGGGAACTTACTGAATTCGCCTAGTAATTTTGATTCCATTCCTGAAAATTTTCTATATCCCCAACAGTCCCTTGTTACTATTGCGGCCTATAGGGAACTAGCTGAATTCACCAACTAACCTAGATTCGGCTCACGAAATTTTGATAAATGGTTAAAATACATATATCATTAGAGCCTGCTAAAGGAAACTACCTGAAAGTACTAAATTCCACATGATACTAAGATTCCGTTCGTTAAAGTGATGGTATATCTTGAAAATTACACTTATACAAGCACGTCCCATTGGGAACTCACTGAATTCGCCTAGAAATTTGATTCCATTCCTGAAAATTTTTCTATATCCCGAACACTCCACATGTTACTATCGCAGCCTATTGGGCACTAACTGAATTAATGAAGTTACTTAGATTCGGCTCAAGAAATTTTGATAAATCTTTAAAAGTACACATATTACTAGGGCCTGCTAATGGGAACTAACTGCATTCACAAAGAAACTATGTTTCAGTTCGTTATGTTACTGTATCTTGAATGCTACCGTTATAATACGTGTGTCCTATTTTGAACCTACTGAATGCTTACACAATGCTACTGAATTGCTACTGAATTGCTACACAATGATGCTTACATTCGGTCCCTGAAAATGTTGCTATATCTTGAAGAGTACACTCATACAAGACTGTCCCATGGCGAACTCACTGAATTCGCCTAGAAATTTTGATTCCATTCGTGAAAATTTTTCTATATCCCGAACAGTCCACTTATTACTATTAAGACTTACTGGGAACTAACTGTATTCACCAAGTAATTGAGACAGAGCTGGTGAAATTTTCATAAATCTTTAAAAGTACACATCTTACTAGAGCCTACTAATACGAGCTACCAGAATTCAAAAGAAACTATGTTTCAGTTCGTTCTAATGTTACTGTATTATAACAAGTGTGTCCTATTTTGAACCTACTCAATTCACAATGATCCTTAGATTCTGTCCCTGAAAATGTTGCTATATCTTGAAGTGTACACTTATACAAGCATGTCCTATTGGGAACTCACTGAATTCACCTAGAAATTTTGATTCCATTTGTGAAAAAATTTCAATATCCCAAAAATTCTACTTATTACTATTGCGGCCTATTGGGAACTAGCTGAATTCAGCAAGTTACTTAGATACGGCTCGCAAAATTTTGAGAAATCATTAAAAGTACTTATATTATTAGAGCCTGCTAATAGAATCTACCTGAATTAACGAAGAAACTATGTTCCACTTCGTTAAAATTTTGCTGTATCTTGAAAAGTACCCTTACTTCATGCGAATCCTAATGAGAAACTACTGAATTCCATATGATACTTAGATTGCGTTCGTCAAAATGATGCAATATCTTGAAAATTACACTTATACAAGCACGTCCCAGTGGGAACTCACTGAATTCGCCTAGAAATTATGATTCCATTCGTGAAAATTTTCTATATCCCGCACAGTCCCTTGTTACTATTGCGGCCTACAGGGAACTAGCTGAATCACCCACTAAACTAAATTCGGCTCACGAAATTTTGATGAATCTTTAAAAGTGCATATATTATTAGAGCCTGCTAACAGAATCTACCTGAATTAACAAAGAAACTATTTTCCAGTTTGTTAAAATTTTGCTGTACCTTGAATAGTACCCTTACTACCTGCGAATCCTAATGAGAAACTACTGAATTCCACATGATACTTAGATTCCGTTCGTTAAAATGATGCAATATCTTGAAAATTACACTTATACAAGAATGTCCCAGTGGGAACTCACTGAATTCGCCTAGAAATTATGATTCCATTCGTGATAATTTTTCTATATAGCGAAAGTCTCCTTGTTACTATTGTGGCCTATTGGAAACTAACTGAATTTACCAACTAACTTAGATTTGGCTCACGAAATTTTGATACATCTTTAAAAAGTACATATATTATTGGAGCCTGCTAATGGAAACTACCTGAATTAACAAGAAACTGTGTTTCAGTTCGTTAAAATATTGCTGTATCTTCAATAGTACCCTTATTACATGCGTATCCTAATGGGAAACTACTGAATTCCACATGATACTTAGATTCCGTTCGTTAAAATGATGCTATATCTTGATAAGTACACTTATACAAGCTCGTCCCACCGGGAACTCACTGAATTCGCCTAGAAATTTTGATTCCATTCCTGAAAACTTTTTCTATATCACGAACAGTCCACTTGTTACTATTGCAGCCCATTGGTAATTAACTGAATTAACGAAGCTACTTAAATTCGGCTCACGAATGTTGATAAATCTTTAAATGTACACAAATTACCAGAGCCTGTTAATGGGAACTAACGGAATTCAAAAAGAAACTATGTTTCAGTTCGTCATAATGTTACTGTATATTGAATGGTACCATTATAACACGTGTGTCCTATTTTGAACATCCTGAATTCACAATGGTCCTTACATTCTGTCCCGGAAAATGTTGCTATATCTCTAAAAGTACAAATCTTACAAGAGCCGGCTAATGGGAACTACTTGAATTCACAAAGAAACTATGTTTCAGTTCGTTCTAATATTACTGTATCTTGAATGGTACCATTATAACAAGTGTGTTCTATTTTGAACCTACTCAATTCACAATAATCCTTAGATTCTGTCCCTGAAAATTTTGCCATATCTTGAAGTGTACAGTTATACAAGCATGTCCGAAATTTTGATTCCATTTGTGAAAACTTTTCCATATCCCAAAAATTCTACTTATTACTATTGCGGTCTATTGGGAACTAGCTGAATTCAGCCAGTTACTTAGATACGGCTCGCAAAATTTTGAGAAATCATTAAAAGTACTTATATTATTAGAGCCTGCTAATAGAATCTACCTGAATTAACGAAGAAACTATGTTCCACTTCGTTGAAATTTTGCTGTATCTTGAATAGTACCCTTACTTCATGCGAATCCTAATGAGAAACTACTGAATTCCATATGATACTTAGATTGCGTTCGTCAAAATGATGCAATATCTTGAAAATTACACTTATACAAGCACGTCCCAGTGGGAACTCACTGAATTCGCCTAGAAATTATGATTCCATTCGTGAAAATTTTCTATACCCCGCACAGTCCCTTGTTACTATTGCGGCCTACAGGGAACTAGCTGAATCACCCACTAAACTAAATTCGGCTCACGAAATTTTGATGAATCTTTAAAAGTGCATATATTATTAGAGCCTGCTAACAGAAACTACCTGAATTAACAAAGAAACTATTTTCCAGTTTGTTAAAATTTTGCTGTACCTTGAATAGTACCCTTACTACCTGCGAATCCTAATGAGAAACTACTGAATTCCACATGATACTTAGATTCCGTTCGTTAAAATGATGCAATATCTTGAAAATTACACTTATACAAGAATGTCCCAGTGGGAACTCACTGAATTCGCCTAGAAATTATGATTCCATTCGTGTTAATTTTTCTATATAGCGAAAGTCTCCTTGTTACTATTGTGGCCTATTGGAAACTAACTGAATTTACCAACTAACTTAGATTTGGCTCACGAAATTTTGATACATCTTTAAAAAGTACATATATTATTGGAGCCTGCTAATGGAAACTACCTGAATTAACAAGAAACTGTGTTTCAGTTCGTTAAAATATTGCTGTATCTTCAATAGTACACTTATTACATGCGTATCCTAATGGGAAACTACTGAATTCCACATGATACTTAGATTCCGTTCGTTAAAATGATGCTATATCTTGATATGTACACTTATACAAGCTCGTCCCACTGGGAACTCACTGAATTCGCCTAGAAATTTTGATTCCATTCCTGAAAACTTTTTCTATATCACGAACAGTCCACTTGTTACTATTGCAGCCCATTGGTAATTAACTGAATTAACGAAGCTACTTAAATTCGGCTCACGAATGTTGATAAATCTTTAAATGTACACAAATTACCAGAGCCTGTTAATGGGAACTAACGGAATTCAAAAAGAAACTATGTTTCAGTTCGTCATAATGTTACTGTATCTTGAATGGTACCATTATAACACGTGTGTCCTATTTTGAACATCCTGAATTCACAATGGTCCTTACATTCTGTCCCGGAAAATGTTGCTATATCTCTAAAAGTACAAATCTTACAAGAGCCGGCTAATGGGAACTACTTGAATTCACAAAGAAACTATGTTTCAGTTCGTTCTAATATTACTGTATCTTGAATGGTACCATTATAACAAGTGTGTTCTATTTTGAACCTACTCAATTCACAATAATCCTTAGATTCTGTCCCTGAAAATGTTGCCATATCTTGAAGTGTACAGTTTTACAAGCATGTCCGAAATTTTGATTCCATTTGTGAAAACTTTTCCATATCCCAAAAATTCTACTTATTACTATTGCGGCCTATTGGGAACTAGCTGAATTCAGCCAGTTACTTAGATACGGCTCGCAAAATTTTGAGAAATCATTAAAAGTACTTATGTTATTAGAGCCTGCTAATAGAATCTACCTGAATTAATGAAGAAACTATGTTCCACTTCGTTAAAATTTTGCTGTATCCATAATAGTACCATTATTACATGCGAATCATAATGAGAAACTACTGAATTCCACATGATATTTAGATTCCGTTCGTTAAAGTGATGCTATATCTTGAAAACTACACTTATACAAGCACGTCCCATTGGGAACTCACTGAATTCGCCTAGAAATTTGATTCCATTCCTGAAAATTTTTCTATATCCCGAACACTCCACTTGTTACTATTGCAGCCTATTGGCACTAACTGAATTAATGAAGTTACTTAGATTCGGCTCACGAAATTTTGATAAATCTTTAAAAGTACACATATTACTAGGGCCTGCTAATGGGACCTAACGGCATTCACAAAGAAACTATGTTTCAGTTCGTTATGTTACTGGATCTTGAATGCAACCGTTATAATACGTGTGTCCTATTTTGAACCTACTGAATTCACAATGATGCTTACATTCGGTCCCTGAAAATGTTGCTATATCTTGAAGAGTACACTCATACAAGACTATCCCATCGCGAACTCACTGAATTCGCCTAGAAATTTTGATTCCATTCGTGAAAATTTTTCTATATCCCGAACAGTCCACTTATTACTATTAAGACTTACTGGGAACTAACTGTATTCACCAAGGAATTGAGACAGAGCTGGTGAAATTTTCATAAATCTTTAAAAGTACACATCTTACTAGAGCCTACTAATACGAGCAACCTGAATTCACAAAGAAACTATGTTTCAGTTCGTTCTAATGTTATTGTATCTTGAATGGTACCATTATAACAAGTGTGTCCTATTTTGAACCTACTCAATTCACAATGATCCTTAGATTCTGTCCCTGAAAATGTTGCTATATCTTGAAGTGTACACTTATACAAGCATGTCCTATTGGGAACTCACTGAATTCACCTAGAAATTTTGATTCCATTTGTGAAAATTTTGCATATCCCAAATTTTCTACTTATTACTATTGCGGCCTATTGGGAACTAGCTGAATTCAGCCAGTTACTTAGATACGGCTCGCAAAATTTTGAGAAATCATTAAAAGTACTTATATTATTAGAGCCTGCAAATAGAATGTACCTGAATTAACGAAGAATCTATGTTCCAGTTCGTTAAAATTTTGCTGTATCCATAATAGTACCATTATTACATGCGAATCATAATGAGAAACTGCTGAATTCCACATGATATTTAGATTCCGTTCGTTAAAGTGATGCTATATCTTGAAAACTACACTTATACAAGCACGTCCCATTGGGAACTCACTGAATTCGCCTAGAAATTTGTCAATTCCTGAAAATTTTTCTACATCCCGAACACTCCACTTGTTACTATTGCAGCCTATTGGGCACTAACTGAATTAATGAAGTTACTTAGATTCGGCTCACGAAATTTTGATAAATCTTTAAAAGTACACATATTACTAGGGCCTGCTAATGGGAACTAACGGCATTCACCAAGAAACTATGTTTAAGTTCGTTATGTTACTGTATCTTGAATGCTACCGTTATAATACGTGTGTCCTATTTTGAACCTACTGAATTCACAATGATGCTTACATTCGGTCCCTGAAAATGTTGCTATATCTTGAAGAGTACACTCATACAAGACTGTCCCATCGCGAACTCACTGAATTCGCCTAGAAATTTTGATTCCATTCGTGAAAATTTTTCTATATCCCGAACAGTCCACTTATTACTATTAAGACTTACTGGGAACTAACTGTATTCAAAAGGAATTGAGACAGAGCTGGTGAAATTTTCATAAATCTTTAAAAGTACACATCTTACTAGAGCCTACTAATACGAGCTACCTGAATTCACAAAGAAACTATGTTTCAGTTCGTTCTAATGTTATTGTATCTTGAATGGTACCATTATAACAAGTGTGTCCTATTTTGAACCTACTCAATTCACAAGGATCCTTAGATTCTGTCCCTGAAAATGTTGTTATATCTTGAAGTGTACACTTATACAAGCATGTCCTATTGGGAACTCACTGAATTCACCTAGAAATTTTGATTCCATTTGTGAAAATTTTCCATATCCCAACATTTCTACTTATTACTATTGCGGCCTATTGGTAACTAGCTGAATTCAGCCAGTTACTTAGATACGGCTCGCAAAATTTTGAGAAATCATTAAAAGTACTTATATTATTAGAGCCTGCTAATAGAATCTACCTGAATTAACGAAGAAACTATGTTCCAGTTCGTTATAATTTTGCTGTATCTTGAATAGTACCCTTATTACATGCGAATCCTAAGAGAAACTACTGAATTCCACATGATATTTAGATTCCGTTCGTTAGAGTGATGCTATATCTTGAAAATTACACTTATACAAGCACGTCCCATTGGGAACTTACTGAATTCGCCTAGTAATTTTGATTCCATTCCTGAAAATTTTCTATATCCCCAACAGTCCCTTGTTACTATTGCGGCCTATAGGGAACTAGCTGAATTCACCAACTAACCTAGATTCGGCTCACGAAATTTTGATAAATGGTTAAAATACATGTATCATTAGAGCCTGCTAAAGGAAACTACCTGAAAGTACTAAATTCCACATGATACTAAGATTCCGTTCGTTAAAGTGATGCTATATCTTGAAAATTACACTTATACAAGCACGTCCCATAGGGAACTCACTGAATTCGCCTAGAAATTTGATTCCATTCCTGAAAATTTTTCTATATCCCGAACACTCCACATGTTACTATCGCAGCCTATTGGGCACTAACTGAATTAATGAAGTTACTTAGATTCGGCTCACGAAATTTTGATAAATCTTTAAAAGTACACATATTACTAGGGCCTGCTAATGGGAACTAACTGCATTCACAAAGAAACTATGTTTCAGTTCGTTATGTTACTGTATCTTGAATGCTACCGTTATAATACGTGTGTCCTATTTTGAACCTACTGAATGCTTACACAATGCTACTGAATTGCTACTGAATTGCTACACAATGATGCTTACATTCGGTCCCTGAAAATGTTGCTATATCTTGAAGAGTACACTCATACAAGACTGTCCCATGGCGAACTCACTGAATTCGCCTAGAAATTTTGATTCCATTCGTGAAAATTTTTCTATATCCCGAACAGTCCACTTATTACTATTAAGACTTACTGGGAACTAACTGTATTCACCAAGTAATTGAGACAGAGCTGGTGAAATTTTCATAAATCTTTAAAAGTACACATCTTACTAGAGCCTACTAATACGAGCTACCAGAATTCAAAAGAAACTATGTTTCAGTTCGTTCTAATGTTACTGTATTATAACAAGTGTGTCCTATTTTGAACCTACTCAATTCACAATGATCCTTAGATTCTGTCCCTGAAAATGTTGCTATATCTTGAAGTGTACACTTATACAAGCATGTCCTATTGGGAACTCACTGAATTCACCTAGAAATTTTGATTCCATTTGTGAAAAAATTTCAATATCCCAAAAATTCTACTTATTACTATTGCGGCCTATTGGGAACTAGCTGAATTCAGCAAGTTACTTAGATACTGCTCGCAAAATTTTGAGAAATCATTAAGAGTACTTATATTATTAGAGCCTGCTAATAGAATCTACCTGAATTAACGAAGAAACTATGTTCCACTTCGTTAAAATTTTGCTGTATCTAGAAAAGTACCCTTACTTCATGCGAATCCTAATGAGAAACTACTGAATTCCATATGATACTTAGATTGCGTTCGTCAAAATGATGCAATATCTTGAAAATTACACTTATACAAGCACGTCCCAGTGGGAACTCACTGAATTCGCCTAGAAATTATGATTCCATTCGTGAAAATTTTCTATATCCCGCACAGTCCCTTGTTACTATTGCGGCCTACAGGGAACTAGCTGAATCACCCACTAAAATAAATTCGGCTCACGAAATTTTGATGAATCTTTAAAAGTGCATATATTATTAGAGCCTGCTAACAGAATCTACCTGAATTATCAAAGAAACTATGTTCCAGTTTGTTAAAATTTTGCTGTACCTTGAATAGTACCCTTACTACCTGCGAATCCTAATGAGAAACTACTGAATTCCACATGATACTTAGATTCCGTTCGTTAAAATGATGCAATATCTTGAAAATTACACTTATACAAGAATGTCCCAGTGGGAACTCACTGAATTCGCCTAGAAATTATGATTCCATTCGTGATAATTTTTCTATATAGCGAAAGTCTCCTTGTTACTATTGTGGCCTATTGGAAACTAACTGAATTTACCAACTAACTTAGATTTGGCTCACGAAATTTTGATACATCTTTAAAAAGTACATATATTATTGGAGCCTGCTAATGGAAACTACCTGAATTAACAAGAAACTGTGTTTCAGTTCGTTAAAATATTGCTGTATCTTCAATAGTACCCTTATTACATGCGTATCCTAATGGGAAACTACTGAATTCCACATGATACTTAGATTCCGTTCGTTAAAATGATGCTATATCTTGATAAGTACACTTATACAAGCTCGTCCCACTGGGAACTCACTGAATTCGCCTAGAAATTTTGATTCCATTCCTGAAAACTTTTTCTATATCACGAACAGTCCAGTCATTACTACTGCGGCCTACTGGGAACTAACCGAATTCACCATGTTACTCAGATTCGGCTCACCAAATTTTGATAAAACTTTAAAAGTACACATAGTACAAGAGCAGGCTACTGGGAACTAACTGAATTCACAGAGAAACAGTGTTTCAGTTCGTTAAAACGTTGCTCTATCTTGAATAATAAGCTTATTACATGCGAATCCTATTGGGAACCTCCTGAATTCACCATGATACTTAGATTCCGTTCCACAAAATGTTGCTCTATATTGAAAAGCAGACTCATACAAGCATGTCCCATTGGGAACTCACTGAATTCGCCTAGAAATTTTGATTCCATTCGTGAAAATTTTTCTATATCCCGAACAGTCCACTCATTACTACTGCGGCCTACTGGGAACTAACCGAATTCACCATGTTACTCAGATTCGGCTCACCAAATTTTGATAAATCTTTAAAAGTACACATCGTACAAGAGCAGGCTACTGGGAACTAACTGAATCACAGAGAAACAGTGTTTCAGTTCCTTAAAACGTTGCTCTATCTTGAATAACAAGCTTATTACATGCGAATCCTACTGGGAACCTACTGAATTCACCATGATACTTAGATTCCGTTCCACAAAATGTTGCTCTATATTGAGAAGCAGACTCATACAAGCATGTCCCATTGGGAACTCACTGAATTCGCCTAGAAATTTTGATTCCATTCGTGAAAATTTTTCTATATCCCGAACAGTCCACTCATTACTACTGCGGCCTACTGGGAACTAACCGAATTAACCATGTTACTCAGATTCGGCTCACCAAATTTTGATAAATCTTTAAAAGTACACATCGTACAAGAGCAGGCTACTGGGAACTAACTGAATTCACAGAGAAACAGTGTTTCAGTTCGTTAAAACGTTGCTCTATCTTGAATAACAAGCTTATTACATGCGAATCCTATTGGGAACCTACTGAATTCACCATGATACTTAGATTCCGTTCCACAAAATGTTGCTCTATATTGAAAAGCAGACTCATACAAGCATGTCCCATTGGGAACTCACTGAATTCGCCTAGAAATTTTGATTCCATTCGTGAAAATTTTTCTATATCCCGAACAGTCCACTCATTACTACTGCGGCCTACTGGGAACTAACCGAATTCACCATGTTACTCAGATTCGGCTCACCAAATTTTGATAAATCTTTAAAAGTACACATCGTACAAGAGCAGGCTACTGGGAACTAACTGAATTCATAGAGAAACAGTGTTTCAGTTCGTTAAAACGTTGCTCTATCTTGAATAACAAGCTTATTACATGCGAATCCTATTGGGAACCTACTGAATTCACCATGATACTTAGATTCCGTTCCACAAAATGTTGCTCTATATTGAAAAGCAGACTCATACAAGCATGTCCCATTGGGAACTCACTGAATTCGCCTAGAAATTTTGATTCCATTCGTGAAAATTTTTCTATATCCCGAACAGTCCACTCATTACTACTGCGGCCTACTGGGAACTAACCGAATTCACCATGTTACTCAGATTCGCCTCACCAAATTTTGATAAAACTTTAAAAGTACACATCGTACAAGAGCAGGCTACTGGGAACTAACTGAATTCACAGAGAAACAGTGTTTCAGTTCGTTAAAACGTTGCTCTATCTTGAATAACAAGCTTATTACATGCGAATCCTATTGGGAACTACTGAATTCACCATGATACTTAGATTCCGTTCCACAAAATGTTGCTCTATATTGAAAAGCAGACTCATACAAGCATGTCCCATTGGGAACTCACTGAATTCGCCTAGAAATTTTGATTCCATTCGTGAAAATTTTTCTATATCCCGAACAGTCCACTCATTACTACTGCGGCCTACTGGGAACTAACCGAATTCACCATGTTATTCAGATTCGGCTCACCAAATTTTGATTAATCTTTAAAAGTACACATCGTACAAGAGCAGGCTACTGGGAACTAACTGAATTCACAGAGAAACAGTGTTTCAGTTCGTTAAAACGTTGCTCTATCTTGAATAACAAGCTTATTACATGCGAATCCTATTGGGAACCTCCTGAATTCACCATGATACTTAGATTCCGTTCCACAAAATGTTGCTCTATATTGAAAAGCAGACTCATAGAAGCATGTCCCATTGGGAACTCACTGAATTCGCCTAGAAATTTTGATTCCATTCGTGAAAATTTTTCTATATCCCGAACAGTCCACTCATTACTACTGCGGCCTACTGGGAACTAACCGAATTCACCATGTTACTCAGATTCGGCTCACCAAATTTTGATAAATCTTTAAAAGTACACATCGTACAAGAGCAGGCTACTGGGAACTAACTGAATTCACAGAGAAACAGTGATTCAGTTCGTTAAAACGTTGCTCTATCTTGAATAACAAGCTTATTACATGCGAATCCTATTGGGAACCTACTGAATTCACCATGATACTTAGATTCCGTTCCACAAAATGTTGCTCTATATTGAAAAGCAGACTCATACAAGCATGTCCCATTGGGAACTCACTGAATTCGCCTAGAAATTTTGATTCCATTCGTGAAAATTTTTCTATATCCCGAACAGTCCACTCATTACTACTGCGGCCTACTGGGAACTAACCGAATTCACCATGTTACTCAGATTCGGCTCACCAAATTTTGATAAATCTTTAAAAGTACACATCGTACAAGAGCAGGCTACTGGGAACTAACTGAATTCACAGAGAAACAGTGTTTCAGTTCGTTAAAACGTTGCTCTATCTTGAATAACAAGCTTATTACATGCGAATCCTATTGGGAACCTACTGAATTCACCATGATACTTAGATTCCGTTCCACAAAATGTTGCTCTATATTGAAAAGCAGACTCATACAAGCATGTCCCATTGGGAACTCACTGAATTCGCCTAGAAATTTTGATTCCATTCGTGAAAATTTTTCTATATCCCGAACAGTCCACTCATTACTACTGCGGCCTACTGGGAACTAACCGAATTCACCATGTTACTCAGATTCGGCTCATCAAATTTTGATAAATCTTTAAAAGTACACATCGTACAAGAGCAGGCTACTGGGAACTAACTGAATTCACAGAGAAACAGTGTTTCAGTTCGTTAAAGCGTTGCTCTATCTTGAATAACAAGCTTATTACATGCGAATCCTATTGGGAACCTACTGAATTCACCATGATACTTAGATTCCGTTCCACAAAATGTTGCTCTATATTGAAAAGCAGACTCATACAAGCATGTCCCATTGGGAACTCACTGAATTCGCCTAGAAATTTTGATTCCATTCGTGAATATTTTTCTATATCCCGAACAGTCCACTCATTACTACTGCGGCCTACTGGGAACTAACCGAATTAACCATGTTACTCAGGTTCGGCTCACCAAATTTTGATTAATCTTTAAAAGTACACATCGTACAAGAGCAGGCTACTGGGAACTAACTGAATTCAAAGAGAAACAGTGTTTCTGTTCGTAAAAACGTTGCTCTATCTTGAATAACAAGCTTATTACATGCGAATCCTATTGGGAACCTACTGAATTCACCATGATACTTAGATTACGTTCCACAAAATGATGCTCTATATTGAAAAGCAGACTCCTACAAGCAGGTCCCATTGGGAACTCACTGAATTCGCCTAGAAATTTTGATTCCATTCGTGAAAATTTTTCTATATCCCGAACAGTCCACTCATTACTACTGCGGCCTACTGGGAACTAACCGAATTCACCATGTTACTCAGATTCGGCTCACCAAATTTTGATAAAACTTTAAAAGTACACATAGTACAAGAGCAGGCTACTGGGAACTAACTGAATTCACAGAGAAACAGTGTTTCAGTTCGTTAAAACGTTGCTCTATCTTGAATAACAAGCTTATTACATGCGAATCCTATTGGGAACCTCCTGAATTCACCATGATACTTAGATTCCGTTCCACAAAATGTTGCTCTATATTGAAAAGCAGACTCATACAAGCATGTCCCATTGGGAACTCACTGAATTCGCCTAGAAATTTTGATTCCATTCGTGAAAATTTTTCTATATCCCGAACAGTCCACTCATTACTACTGCGGCCTACTGGGAACTAACCGAATTCACCATGTTACTCAGATTCGGCTCACCAAATTTTGATAAATCTTTAAAAGTACACATCGTACAAGAGCAGGCTACTGGGAACTAACTGAATTCACAGAGAAAGAGTGTTTCAGTTCGTTAAAACGTTGCTCTATCTTGAATAACAAGCTTATTACATGCGAATCCTATTGGGAACCTACTGAATTCACCATGATACTTAGATTCCGTTCCACAAAATGTTGCTCTATATTGAAAAGCAGACTCATACAAGCATGTCCCATTGGGAACTCACTGAATTCGCCTAGAAATTTTGATTCCATTCGTGAAAATTTTTCTATATCCCGAACAGTCCACTCATTACTACTGCGGCCTACTGGGAACTAACCGAATTCACCATGTTACTCAGATTCGGCTCACCAAATTTTGATAAATCTTTAAAAGTACACATCGTACAAGAGCAGGCTACTGGGAACTAACTGAATTCACAGAGAAACAGTGTTTCAGTTCGTTAAAACGTTGCTCTATCTTGAATAACAAGCTTATTACATGCGAATCCTATTGGGAACCTACTGAATTCACCATGATACTTAGATTCCGTTCCACAAAATGTTGCTCTATATTGAGAAGCAGACTCATACAAGCATGTCCCATTGGGAACTCACTGAATTCGCCTAGAAATTTTGATTCCATTCGTGAAAATTTTTCTATATCCCGAACAGTCCACTCATTACTACTGCGGCCTACTGGGAACTAACCGAATTCACCATGTTACTCAGATTCGGCTCACCAAATTTTGATAAATCTTTAAAAGTACACATCGTACAAGAGCAGGCTACTGGGAACTAACTGAATTCACAGAGAAACAGTGATTCAGTTCGTTAAAACGTTGCTCTATCTTGAATAACAAGCTTATTACATGCGAATCCTATTGGGAACCTACTGAATTCACCATGATACTTAGATTCCGTTCCACAAAATGTTGCTCTATATTGAAAAGCAGACTCATACAAGCATGTCCCATTGGGAACTCACTGAATTCGCCTAGAAATTTTGATTCCATTCGTGAAAATTTTTCTATATCCCGAACAGTCCACTCATTACTACTGCGGCCTACTGGGAACTAACCGAATTCACCATGTTACTCAGATTCGGCTCACCAAATTTTGATAAATCTTTAAAAGTACACATCGTACAAGAGCAGGCTACTGGGAACTAAATGAATTCACAGAGAAACAGTGTTTCAGTTCGTTAAAACGTTGCTCTATCTTGAATAACAAGCTTATTACATGCGAATCCTATTGGGAACCTCCTGAATTCACCATGATACTTAGATTCCGTTCCACAAAATGTTGCTCTATATTGAAAAGCAGACTCATACAAGCATGTCCCATTGGGAACTCACTGAATTCGCCTAGAAATTTTGATTCCATTCGTGAAAATTTTTCTATATCCCGAACAGTCCACTCATTACTACTGCGGCCTACTGGGAACTAACCGAATTCACCATGTTACTCAGATTCGGCTCACCAAATTTGGATAAATCTTTAAAAGTACACATCGTACAAGAGCAGGCTACTGGGAACTAACTGAATTCAAAGAGAAACAGTGTTTCAGTTCGTTAAAGCGTTGCTCTATCTTGAATAACAAGCTTATTACATGCGAATCCTATTGGGAACCTACTGAATTCACCATGATACTTAGATTCCGTTCCACAAAATGTTGCTCTATATTGAAAAGCAGACTCATACAAGCATGTCCCATTGGGAACTCACTGAATTCGCCTAGAAATTTTGATTCCATTCGTGAAAATTTTTCTATATCCCGAACAGTCCACTCATTACTACTGCGGCCTACTGGGAACTAACCGAATTCACCATGTTACTCAGATTCGGCTCACCAAATTTTGATAAATCTTTAAAAGTACACATCGTACAAGAGCAGGCTACTGGGAACTAACTGAATTCACAGAGAAACAGTGTTTCAGTTCGTTAAAGCGTTGCTCTATCTTGAATAACAAGCTTATTACATGCGAATCCTATTGGGAACCTACTGAATTCACCATGATACTTAGATTCCGTTCCACAAAATGTTGCTCTATATTGAAAAGCAGACTCATACAAGCATGTCCCATTGGGAACTCACTGAATTCGCCTAGAAATTTTGATTCCATTCGTGAAAATTTTTCTATATCCCGAACAGTCCACTCATTACTACTGCGGCCTACTGGGAACTAACCGAATTCACCATGTTACTCAGATTCGGCTCACCAAATTTTGATAAATCTTTAAAAGTACACATCGTACAAGAGCAGGCTACTGGGAACTAACTGAATTCACAGAGAAAGAGTGTTTCAGTTCGTTAAAACGTTGCTCTATCTTGAATAACAAGCTTATTACATGCGAATCCTATTGGGAACCTACTGAATTCACCATGATACTTAGATTCCGTTCCACAAAATGTTGCTCTATATTGAAAAGCAGACTCATACAAGCATGTCCCATTGGGAACTCACTGAATTCGCCTAGAAATTTTGATTCCATTCGTGAAAATTTTTCTATATCCCGAACAGTCCACTCATTACTACTGCGGCCTACTGGGAACTAACCGAATTCACCATGTTACTCAGATTCGGCTCACCAAATTTTGATAAATCTTTAAAAGTACACATCGTACAAGAGCAGGCTACTGGGAACCTACTGAATTCACAGAGAAAGAGTGTTTCAGTTCGTTAAAGCGTTGCTCTATCTTGAATAACAAGCTTATTACATGCGAATCCTATTGGGAACCTACTGAATTCACCATGATACTTAGATTCCGTTCCACAAAATGTTGCTCTATATTGAAAAGCAGACTCATACAAGCATGTCCCATTGGGAACTCACTGAATTCGCCTAGAAATTTTGATTCCATTCGTGAATATTTTTCTATATCCCGAACAGTCCACTCATTACTACTGCGGCCTACTGGGAACTAACCGAATTAACCATGTTACTCAGATTCGGCTCACCAAATTTTGATTAATCTTTAAAAGTACACATCGTACAAGAGCAGGCTACTGGGAACTAACTGAATTCAAAGAGAAACAGTGTTTCAGTTCGTAAAAACGTTGCTCTATCTTGAATAACAAGCTTATTACATGCGAATCCTATTTGGAACCTACTGAATTCACCATGATACTTAGATTACGTTCCACAAAATGATGCTCTATATTGAAAAGCAGACTCCTACAAGCAGGTCCCATTGGGAACTCACTGAATTCGCCTAGAAATTTTGATTCCATTCGTGAAAATTTTTCTATATCCCGAACAGTCCACTCATTACTACTGCGGCCTACTGGGAACTAACCGAATTCACAATGTTACTCAGATTCGGCTCACCAAATTTTGATAAAACTTTAAAAGTACACATAGTACAAGAGCAGGCTACTGGGAACTAACTGAATTCACAGAGAAACAGTGTTTCAGTTCGTTAAAACGTTGCTCTATCTTGAATAACAAGCTTATTACATGCGAATCCTATTGGGAACCTCCTGAATTCACCATGATACTTAGATTCCGTTCCACAAAATGTTGCTCTATATTGAAAAGCAGACTCATACAAGCATGTCCCATTGGGAACTCACTGAATTCGCCTAGAAATTTTGATTCCATTCGTGAAAATTTTTCTATATCCCGAACAGTCCACTCATTACTACTGCGGCCTACTGGGAACTAACCGAATTCACCATGTTACTCAGATTCGGCTCACCAAATTTTGATAAATCTTTAAAAGTACACATCGTACAAGAGCAGGCTACTGGGAACTAACTGAATTCACAGAGAAACAGTGTTTCAGTTCGTTAAAGCGTTGCTCTATCTTGAATAACAAGCTTATTACATGCGAATCCTATTGGGAACCTACTGAATTCACCATGATACTTAGATTCTGTTCCACAAAATGTTGCTCTATATTGAAAAGCAGACTCATACAAGCATGTCCCATTGGGAACTCACTGAATTCGCCTAGAAATTTTGATTCCATTCGTGAAAATTTTTCTATATCCCGAACAGTCCACTCATTTCTACTGCGGACTACTGGGAACTAACCGAATTCACCATGTTACTCAGATTCGGCTCACCAAATTTTGATAAATCTTTAAAAGTACACATCGTACAAGAGCAGGCTACTGGGAACTAACTGAATTCACAGAGAAACAGTGTTTCAGTTCGTTAAAACGTTGCTCTATCTTGAATAACAAGCTTATTACATGCGAATCCTATTGGGAACCTACTGAATTCACCATGATACTTAGATTCCGTTCCACAAAATGTTGCTCTATATTGAAAAGCAGACTCATACAAGCATGTCCCATTGGGAACTCACTGAATTCGCCTAGAAATTTTGATTCCATTCGTGAAAATTTTTCTATATCCCGAACAGTCCACTCATTACTACTGCGGCCTACTGGGAACTAACCGAATTCACCATGTTACTCAGATTCGGCTCACCAAATTTTGATAAATCTTTAAAAGTACACATCGCACAAGAGCAGGCTACTGGGAACTAACTGAATTCACAGAGACAGTGTTTCAGTTCGTTAAAACGTTGCTCTATCTTGAATAACAAGCTTATTACATGCGAATCCTATTGGGAACCTCCTGAATTTACCATGATACTTAGATTCCGTTCCACAAAATGTTGCTCTATATTGAAAAGCAGACTCATACAAGCATGTCCCATTGGGAACTCACTGAATTCGCCTAGAAATTTTGATTCCATTCGTGAAAATTTTTCTATATCCCGAACAGTCCACTCATTACTACTGCGGCCTACTGGGAACTAACCGAATTCACCATGTTACTCAGATTCGGCTCACCAAATTTTGATAAATCTTTAAAAGTACACATCGTACAAGAGCAGGCTACTGGGAACTAACTGAATTCACAGAGAAACAGTGTTTCAGTTCGTTAAAGCGTTGCTCTATCTAGAATAACAAGCTTATTACATGCGAATCCTATTGGGAACCTACTGAATTCACCATGATACTTAGATTCCGTTCCACAAAATGTTGCTCTATATTGAAAGCAGACTCATACAAGCATGTCCCATTGGGAACTCACTGAATTCGCCTAGAAATTTTGATTCCATTCGTGAAAATTTTTCTATATCCCGAACAGTCCACTCATTACTACTGCGGCCTACTGGGAACTAACCGAATTCACCATGTTACTCAGATTCGGCTCACCAAATTTTGATAAATCTTTAAAAGTACACATCGTACAAGAGCAGGCTACTGGGAACTAACTGAATTCACAGAGAAACAGTGTTTCAGTTCGTTAAAGCGTTGCTCTATCTTGAATAACAAGCTTATTACATGCGAATCCTATTGGGAACCTACTGAATTCACCATGATACTTAGATTCCGTTCCACAAAATGTTGCTCTATATTGAAAAGCAGACTCATACAAGCATGTCCCATTGGGAACTCACTGAATTCGCCTAGAAATTTTGATTCCATTCGTGAAAATTTTTCTATATCCCGAACAGTCCACTCATTACTACTGCGGCCTACTGGGAACTAACCGAATTCACCAAGTTACTCAGATTCGGCTCACCAAATTTTGATAAATCTTTAAAAGTACACATCGTACAAGAGCAGGCTACTGGGAACTAACTGAATTCACAGAGAAACAGTGTTTCAGTTCGTTAAAGCGTTGCTCTATCTTGAATAACAAGCTTATTACATGCGAATCCTATTGGGAACCTACTGAATTCACCATGATACTTAGATTCCGTTCCACAAAATGTTGCTCTATATTGAAAAGCAGACTCATACAAGCATGTCCCATTGGGAACTCACTGAATTCGCCTAGAAATTTTGATTCCATTCGTGAATATTTTTCTATATCCCGAACAGTCCACTCATTACTACTGCGGCCTACTGGGAACTAACCGAATTAACCATGTTTCTCAGATTCGGCTCACCAAATTTTGATTAATCTTTAAAAGTACACATCGTACAAGAGCAGGCTACTGGGAACTAACTGAATTCAAAGAGAAACAGTGTTTCAGTTCGTAAAAACGTTGCTCTATCTTGAATAACAAGCTTATTACATGCGAATCCTATTGGGAACCTACTGAATTCACCATGATACTTAGATTACGTTCCACAAAATGATGCTCTATATTGAAAAGCAGACTCCTACAAGCAGGTCCCATTGGGAACTCACTGAATTCGCCTAGAAATTTTGATTCCATTCGTGAAAATTTTTCTATATCCCGAACAGTCCACTCATTACTACTGCGGCCTACTGGGAACTAACCGAATTCACCATGTTACTCAGATTCGGCTCACCAAATTTTGATAAAACTTTAAAAGTACACATAGTACAAGAGCAGGCTACTGGGAACTAACTGAATTCACAGAGAAACAGTGTTTCAGTTCGTTAAAACGTTGCTCTATCTTGAATAACAAGCTTATTACATGCGAATCCTATTGGGAACCTCCTGAATTCACCATGATACTTAGATTCCGTTCCACAAAATGTTGCTCTATATTGAAAAGCAGACTCATACAAGCATGTCCCATTGGGAACTCACTGAATTCGCCTAGAAATTTTGATTCCATTCGTGAAAATTTTTCTATATCCCGAAAAGTCCACTCATTACTACTGCGGCCTACTGGGAACTAACCGAATTCACCATGTTACTCAGATTCGGCTCACCAAATTTTGATAAATCTTTAAAAGTACACATCGTACAAGAGCAGGCTACTGGGAACTAACTGAATTCACAGAGAAACAGTGTTTCAGTTCGTTAAAACGTTGCTCTATCTTGAATAACAAGCTTATTACATGCGAATCCTATTGGGAACCTCCTGAATTTACCATGATACTTAGATTCCGTTCCACAAAATGTTGCTCTATATTGAAAAGCAGACTCATACAAGCATGTCCCATTGGGAACTCACTGAATTCGCCTAGAAATTTTGATTCCATTCGTGAAAATTTTTCTATATCCCGAACAGTCCACTCATTACTACTGCGGCCTACTGGGAACTAACCGAATTCACCATGTTACTCAGATTCGGCTCACCAAATTTTGATAAATCTTTAAAAGTACACATCGTACAAGAGCAGGCTACTGGGAACTAACTGAATTCACAGAGAAACAGTGTTTCCGTTCGTTAAAGCGTTGCTCTATCTAGAATAACAAGCTTATTACATGCGAATCCTATTGGGAACCTACTGAATTCACCATGATACTTAGATTCCGTTCCACAAAATGTTGCTCTATATTGAAAAGCAGACTCATACAAGCATGTCCCATTGGGAACTCACTGAATTCGCCTAGAAATTTTGATTCCATTCGTGAAAATTTTTCTATATCCCGAACAGTCCACTCATTACTACTGCGGCCTACTGGGAACTAACCGAATTCACCATGTTACTCAGATTCGGCTCACCAAATTTTTATAAATCTTTAAAAGTACACATCGTACAAGAGCAGGCTACTGGGAACTAACTGAATTCACAGTGAAACAGTGTTTCAGTTCGTTAAAGCGTTGCTCTATCTTGAATAACAAGCTTATTACATGCGAATCCTATTGGGAACCTACTGAATTCACCATGATACTTAGATTCCGTTCCACAAAATGTTGCTCTATATTGAAAAGCAGACTCATACAAGCATGTCCCATTGGGAACTCACTGAATTCGCCTAGAAATTTTGATTCCATTCGTGAAAATTTTTCTATATCCCGAACAGTCCACTCATTACTACTGCGGCCTACTGGGAACTAACCGAATTCACCAAGTTACTCAGATTCGGCTCACCAAATTTTGATAAATCTTTAAAAGTACACATCGTACAAGAGCAGGCTACTGGGAACTAACTGAATTCACAGAGAAACAGTGTTTCAGTTCGTTAAAGCGTTGCTCTATCTTGAATAACAAGCTTATTACATGCGAATCCTATTGGGAACCTACTGAATTCACCATGATACTTGGATTCCGTTCCACAAAATGTTGCTCTATATTGAAAAGCAGACTCATACAAGCATGTCCCATTGGGAACTCACTGAATTCGCCTAGAAATTTTGATTCCATTCGTGATTATTTTTCTATATCCCGAACAGTCCACTCATTACTACTGCGGCCTACTGGGAACTAACCGAATTCACCATGTTACTCAGATTCGGCTCACCAAAGTTTGATAAATCTTTAAAAGTACACATCGTACAAGAGCAGGCTACTGGGAACTAACTGAATTCACAGAGAAACAGTGTTTCAGTTCGTTAAAACGTTGCTCTATCTTGAATAACAAGCTTATTACATGCGAATCCTATTGGGAACCTACTGAATTCACCATGATACTTAGATTCCGTTCCACAAAATGTTGCTCTATATTGAAAAGCAGACTCATACAAGCATGTCCCATTGGGAACTCACTGAATTCGCCTAGAAATTTTGATTCCATTCGTGAAAATTTTTCTATATCCCGAACAGTCCACTCATTACTACTGCGGCCTACTGGGAACTAACCGAATTCACCATGTTACTTAGATTCGGCTCACCAAATTTTGATAAATCTTTAAAAGTACACATCGCACAAGAGCAGGCTACTGGGAACTAACTTAATTCACAGAGACAGTGTTTCAGTTCGTTAAAACGTTGCTCAATCTTGAATAAGAAGCTTATTACATGCGAATCCTATTGGGAACCTCCTGAATTCACCATGATACTTAGATTCCGTTCCACAAAATGTTGCTCTATATTGAAAAGCAGACTCATACAAGCATGTCCCATTGGGAACTCACTGAATTCGCCTAGAAATTTTGATTCCATTCGTGAAAATTTTTCTATATCCCGAACAGTCCACTCATTACTACTGCGGCCTACTGGGAACTAACCGAATTCACCATGTTACTCAGATTCGCCTCACCAAATTTTGATAAAACTTTAAAAGTACACATCGTACAAGAGCAGGCTACTGGGAACTAACTGAATTCACAGAGAAACAGTGTTTCAGTTCGTTAAAACGTTGCTCTATCTTGAATAACAAGCTTATTACATGCGAATCCTATTGGGAACCTACTGAATTCACCATGATACTTAGATTCCGTTCCACAAAATGTTGCTCTATATTGAAAAGCAGACTCATACAAGCATGTCCCATTGGGAACTCACTGAATTCGCCTAGAAATTTTGATTCCATTCGTGAAAATTTTTCTATATCCCGAACAGTCCACTCATTACTACTGCGGCCTACTGGGAACTAACCGAATTCACCATGTTACTCAGATTCGGCTCACCAAATTTTGATAAATCTTTAAAAGTACACATCGTACAAGAGCAGGCTACTGGGAACTAACTGAATTCACAGAGAAACAGTGTTTCAGTTCGTTAAAACGTTGCTCTATCTTGAATAACAAGCTTATTACATGCGAATCCTATTGGGAACCTACTGAATTCACCATGATACTTAGATTCCGTTCCACAAAATGTTGCTCTATATTGAAAAGCAGACTCATACAAGCATGTCCCATTGGGAACCCACTGAATTCGCCTAGAAATTTTGATTCCATTCGTGAAAATTTTTCTATATCCCGAACAGTCCACTCATTACTACTGCGGCCTACTGGGAACTAACCGAATTCACCATGTTACTCAGATTCGGCTCACCAAATTTTGATAAATCTTTAAAAGTACACATCGTACAATAGCAGGCTACTGGGAACTAACTGAATTCACAGAGAAACAGTGTTTCAGTTCGTTAAAGCGTTGCTCTATCTTGAATAACAAGCTTATTACATGCGAATCCTATTGGGAACCTACTGAATTCACCATGATACTTAGATTCCGTTCCACAAAATGTTGCTCTATATTGAAAAGCAGACTCATACAAGCATGTCCCATTGGGAACTCACTGAATTCGCCTAGAAATTTTGATTCCATTCGTGAAAATTTTTCTATATCCCGAACAGTCCACTCATTACTACTGCGGCCTACTGGGAACTAACCGAATTCACCATGTTACTCAGATTCGGCTCACCAAATTTTGATAAATCTTTAAAAGTACACATCGTACAAGAGCAGGCTACTGGGAACTAACTGAATTCACAGAGAAACAGTGTTTCAGTTCGGTAAAACGTTGCTCTATCTTGAATAACAAGCTTATTACATGCGAATCCTATTGGGAACCTACTGAATTCACCATGATACTTAGATTCCGTTCCACAAAATGTTGCTCTATATTGAAAAGCAGACTCATACAAGCATGTCCCATTGGGAACTCACTGAATTCGCCTAGAAATTTTGATTCCATTCGTGAAAATTTTTCTATATCCCAAACAGTCCACTCATTACTACTGCGGCCTACTGGGAACTAACCGAATTCACCATGTTACTCAGATTCGGCTCACCAAATTTTGATAAATCTTTAAAAGTACACATCGTACAAGAGCAGGCTACTGGGAACTAACTGAATTCAAAGAGAAACAGTGTTTCAGTTCGTAAAAACGTTGCTCTATCTTGAATAACAAGCTTATTACATGCGAATCTTATTGGGAACCTACTGAATTCACCATGATACTTAGATTCCGTTCCACAAAATGTTGCTCTATATTGAAAAGCAGACTCATACAAGCATGTCCCATTGGGAACTCACTGAATTCGCCTAGAAATTTTGATTCCATTCGTGAAAATTTTTCTATATCCCGAACAGTCCACTCATTACTACTGCGGCCTACTGGGAACTAACCGAATTCACCATGTTACTCAGATTCGGCTCACCAAATTTTTATAAATCTTTAAAAGTACACATCGTACAAGAGCAGGCTACTGGGAACTAACTGAATTCACAGTGAAACAGTGTTTCAGTTCGTTAAAGCGTTGCTCTATCTTGAATAACAAGCTTATTACATGCGAATCCTATTGGGAACCTACTGAATTCACCATGATACTTAGATTCCGTTCCACAAAATGTTGCTCTATATTGAAAAGCAGACTCATACAAGCATGTCCCATTGGGAACTCACTGAATTCGCCTAGAAATTTTGATTCCATTCGTGAAAATTTTTCTATATCCCGAACAGTCCACTCATTACTACTGCGGCCTACTGGGAACTAACCGAATTCACCAAGTTACTCAGATTCGGCTCACCAAATTTTGATAAATCTTTAAAAGTACACATCGTACAAGAGCAGGCTACTGGGAACTAACTGAATTCACAGAGAAACAGTGTTTCAGTTCGTTAAAGCGTTGCTCTATCTTGAATAACAAGCTTATTACATGCGAATCCTATTGGGAACCTACTGAATTCACCATGATACTTGGATTCCGTTCCACAAAATGTTGCTCTATATTGAAAAGCAGACTCATACAAGCATGTCCCATTGGGAACTCACTGAATTCGCCTAGAAATTTTGATTCCATTCGTGATTATTTTTCTATATCCCGAACAGTCCACTCATTACTACTGCGGCCTACTGGGAACTAACCGAATTAACCATGTTACTCAGATTCGGCTCACCAAATTTTGATAAATCTTTAAAAGTACACATCGTACAAGAGCAGGCTACTGGGAACTAACTGAATTCACAGAGAAACAGTGTTTCAGTTCGTTAAAACGTTGCTCTATCTTGAATAACAAGCTTATTACATGCGAATCCTATTGGGAACCTACTGAATTCACCATGATACTTAGATTCCGTTCCACAAAATGTTGCTCTATATTGAAAAGCAGACTCATACAAGCATGTCCCATTGGGAACTCACTGAATTCGCCTAGAAATTTTGATTCCATTCGTGAAAATTTTTCTATATCCCGAACAGTCCACTCATTACTACTGCGGCCTACTGGGAACTAACCGAATTCACCATGTTACTCAGATTCGGCTCACCAAATTTTGATAAATCTTTAAAAGTACACATCGCACAAGAGCAGGCTACTGGGAACTAACTTAATTCACAGAGACAGTGTTTCAGTTCGTTAAAACGTTGCTCAATCTTGAATAAGAAGCTTATTACATGCGAATCCTATTGGGAACCTCCTGAATTCACCATGATACTTAGATTCCGTTCCACAAAATGTTGCTCTATATTGAAAAGCAGACTCATACAAGCATGTCCCATTGGGAACTCACTGAATTCGCCTAGAAATTTTGATTCCATTCGTGAAAATTTTTCTATATCCCGAACAGTCCACTCATTACTACTGCGGCCTACTGGGAACTAACCGAATTCACCATGTTACTCAGATTCGCCTCACCAAATTTTGATAAAACTTTAAAAGTACACATCGTACAAGAGCAGGCTACTGGGAACTAACTGAATTCACAGAGAAACAGTGTTTCAGTTCGTTAAAACGTTGCTCTATCTTGAATAACAAGCTTATTACATGCGAATCCTATTGGGAACCTACTGAATTCACCATGATACTTAGATTCCGTTCCACAAAATGTTGCTCTATATTGAAAAGCAGACTCATACAAGCATGTCCCATTGGGAACTCACTGAATTCGCCTAGAAATTTTGATTCCATTCGTGAAAATTTTTCTATATCCCGAAGAGTCCACTCATTACTACTGCGGCCTACTGGGAACTAACCGAATTCACCATGTTACTCAGATTCGGCTCACCAAATTTTGATAAATCTTTAAAAGTACACATCGTACAAGAGCAGGCTACTGGGAACTAACTGAATTCACAGAGAAACAGTGTTTCAGTTCGTTAAAACGTTGCTCTATCTTGAATAACAAGCTTATTACATGCGAATCCTATTGGGAACCTACTGAATTCACCATGATACTTAGATTCCGTTCCACAAAATGTTGCTCTATATTGAAAAGCAGACTCATACAAGCATGTCCCATTGGGAACCCACTGAATTCGCCTAGAAATTTTGATTCCATTCGTGAAAATTTTTCTATATCCCGAACAGTCCACTCATTACTACTGCGGCCTACTGGGAACTAACCGAATTCACCATGTTACTCAGATTCGGCTCACCAAATTTTGATAAATCTTTAAAAGTACACATCGTACAATAGCAGGCTACTGGGAACTAACTGAATTCACAGAGAAACAGTGTTTCAGTTCGTTAAAGCGTTGCTCTATCTTGAATAACAAGCTTATTACATGCGAATCCTATTGGGAACCTACTGAATTCACCATGATACTTAGATTCCGTTCCACAAAATGTTGCTCTATATTGAAAAGCAGACTCATACAAGCATGTCCCATTGGGAACTCACTGAATTCGCCTAGAAATTTTGATTCCATTCGTGAAAATTTTTCTATATCCCGAACAGTCCACTCATTACTACTGCGGCCTACTGGGAACTAACCGAATTCACCATGTTACTCAGATTCGGCTCACCAAATTTTGATAAATCTTTAAAAGTACACATCGTACAAGAGCAGGCTACTGGGAACTAACTGAATTCACAGAGAAACAGTGTTTCAGTTCGGTAAAACGTTGCTCTATCTTGAATAACAAGCTTATTACATGCGAATCCTATTGGGAACCTACTGAATTCACCATGATACTTAGATTCCGTTCCACAAAATGTTGCTCTATATTGAAAAGCAGACTCATACAAGCATGTCCCATTGGGAACTCACTGAATTCGCCTAGAAATTTTGATTCCATTCGTGAAAATTTTTCTATATCCCAAACAGTCCACTCATTACTACTGCGGCCTACTGGGAACTAACCGAATTCACCATGTTACTCAGATTCGGCTCACCAAATTTTGATAAATCTTTAAAAGTACACATCGTACAAGAGCAGGCTACTGGGAACTAACTGAATTCAAAGAGAAACAGTGTTTCAGTTCGTAAAAACGTTGCTCTATCTTGAATAACAAGCTTATTACATGCGAATCTTATTGGGAACCTACTGAATTCACCATGATACTTAGATTCCGTTCCACAAAATGTTGCTCTATATTGAAAAGCAGACTCCTACAAGCAGGTCCCATTGGGAGCTCACTGAATTCGCCTAGAAATTTTGATTCCATTCGTGAAAATTTTTCTATATCCCGAACAGTCCACTCATTACTACTGCGGCCTACTGGGAACTAACCGAATTCACCATGTTACTCAGATTCGGCTCACCAAATTTTGATAAATCTTTAAAAGTACACATCGTACAAGAGCAGGCTACTGGGAACTAACTGAATTCACAGAGAAACAGTGTTTCAGTTCGTTAAAACGTTGCTCTATCTTGAATAACAAGCTTATTACATGCGAATCCTATTGGGAACCTCCTGAATTCACCATGATACTTAGATTCCGTTCCACAAAATGTTGCTATATATTGAAAAGCAGACTCATACAAGCCTGTCCCATTGGGAACTCACTGAATTCGCCTAGAAATTTTGATTCCATTCGTGAAAATTTTTCTATATCCCGAACAGTCCACTCATTACTACTGCGGCCTACTGGGAACTAACCGAATTCACCATGTTACTCAGATTCGGCTCACCAAATTTGAATAATCTTTAAAAGTACACATCGTACAAGAGCAGGCTACTGGGAACTAACTGAATTCACAGAGAAACAGTGTTTCAGTTCGTTAAAGCGTTGCTCTATCTTGAATAACAAGCTTATTACATGCGAATCCTATTGGGAACCTACTGAATTCACCATGATACTTAGATTCCGTTCCACAAAATGTTGCTCTATATTGAAAAGCAGACTCATACAAGCATGTCCCGTTGGGAACTCACTGAATTCGCCTAGAAATTTTGATTCCATTCGTGAATATTTTTCTATATCCCGAACAGTCCACTCATTACTACTGCGGCCTACTGGGAACTAACCGAATTCACCATGTTACTCAGATTCGGCTCACCAAATTTTGATTAATCTTTAAAAGTACACATCGTACAAGAGCAGGCTACTGGGAACTAACTGAATTCAAAGAGAAACAGTGTTTCAGTTCGTAAAAACGTTGCTCTATCTTGAATAACAAGCTTATTACATGCGAATCCTATTGGGAACCTACTGAATTCACCATGATACTTAGATTCCGTTCCACAAAATGTTGCTCTATATTGAAAAGCAGACTCATACACGCATGTCCCATTGGGAACTCAGTGAATTCGCCTAGAAATTTTGATTCCATTCGTGAAAATTTTTCTATATCCCGAACAGTCCACTCATTACTACTGCGGCCTACTGGGAACTAACCGAATTCACCATGTTACTCAGATTCGGCTCACCAAATTTTGATAAGTCTTTAAAAGTACACATCGTACAAGAGCAGGCTACTGGGAACTAACTGAATTCACAGAGAAACAGTGTTTCAGTTCGTTAAAACGTTGCTCTATCTTGAATAACAAGCTTATTACATGCGAATCCTATTGGGAACCTACTGAATTCACCATGATACTTAGATTCCGTTCCACAAAATGTTGCTATATATTGAAAAGCAGACTCATACAAGCCTGTCCCATTGGGAACTCACTGAATTCGCCTAGAAATTTTGATTCCATTCGTGAAAATTTTTCTATATCCCGAACAGTCCACTCATTACTACTGCGGCCTACTGGGAACTAACCGAATTCACCATGTTACTCAGATTCGGCTCACCAAATTTGAATAATCTTTAAAAGTACACATCCTACAAGAGCAGGCTACTGGGAACTAACTGAATTCACAGAGAAACAGTGTTTCAGTTCGTTAAAACGTTGCTCTATCTTGAATAACAAGCTTATTACATGCGAATCCTATTGGGAACCTACTGAGTTCACCATGATACTTAGATTCCGTTCCACAAAATGTTGCTCTATATTGAAAAGCAGACTCATACAAGCATGTCCCATTGGGAACTCACTGAATTCGCCTAGAAATTTTGATTCCATTCGTGAAAATTTTTCTATATCCCGAACAGTCCACTCATTACTACTGCGGCCTACTGGGAACTAACCGAATTCACCATGTTACTCAGATTCGGCTCACCAAATTTTGATAAATCTTTAAAAGTACACATCGTACAAGAGCAGGCTACTGGGAACTAACTGAATTCACAGAGAAACAGTGTTTCAGTTCGTTAAAACGTTGCTCTATCTTGAATAACAAGCTTATTACATGCGAATCCTATTGGGAACCTACTGAACTCACCATGATACTTAGATTCCGTTCCACAAAATGTTGCTCTATATTGAAAAGCAGACTCATACAAGCATGTCCCATTGGGAACTCACTGAATTCGCCTAGAAATTTTGATTCCATTCGTGAAAATTTTTCTATATCCCGAACAGTCCACTCATTACTACTGCGGCCTACTGGGAACTAACCGAATTCACCATGTTACTCAGATTCGGCTCACCAAATTTGAATAATCTTTAAAAGTACACATCGTACAAGAGCAGGCTACTGGGAACTAACTGAATTCACAGAGAAACAGTGTTTCAGTTCGTTAAAGCGTTGCTCTATCTTGAATAACAAGCTTATTACATGCGAATCCTATTGGGAACCTACTGAGTTCACCATGATACTTAGATTCCGTTCCACAAAATGTTGCTCTATATTGAAAAGCAGACTCATACAAGCATGTCCCATTGGGAACTCACTGAATTCGCCTAGAAATTTTGATTCCATTCGTGAAAATTTTTCTATATCCCGAACAGTCCACTCATTACTACTGCGGCCTACTGGGAACTAACCGAATTCACCATGTTACTCAGATTCGGCTCACCAAATTTTGATAAATCTTTAAAAGTACACATCGTACAAGAGCAGGCTACTGGGAACTAACTGAATTCACAGAGAAACAGTGTTTCAGTTCGTTAAAACGTTGCTCTATCTTGAATAACAAGCTTATTACATGCGAATCCTATTGGGAACCTACTGAGTTCACCATGTTACTTAGATTCCGTTCCACAAAATGTTGCTCTATATTGAAAAGCAGACTCATACAAGCATGTCCCATTGGGAACTCACTGAATTCGCCTAGAAATTTTGATTCCATTCGTGAAAATTTTTCTATATCCCGAACAGTCCACTCATTACTACTGCGGCCTACTGGGAACTAACCGAATTCACCATGTTACTCAGATTCGGCTCACCAAATTTTGATAAATCTTTAAAAGTACACATAGTACAAGAGCAGGCTACTGGGAACTAACTGAATTCACAGAGAAACAGTGTTTCAGTTCGTTAAAACGTTGCTCTATCTTGAATAACAAGCTTATTACATGCGAATCCTATTGGGAACCTCCTGAATTCACCATGATACTTAGATTCCGTTCCACAAAATGTTGCTCTATATTGAAAAGCAGACTCATACAAGCATGTCCCATTGGGAACTCACTGAATTCGCCTAGAAATTTTGATTCCATTCGAGAAAATTTTTCTATATCCCGAACAGTCCACTCATTACTACTGCGGCCTACTGGGAACTAACCGAATTCACCATGTTACTCAGATTCGGCTCCCCAAATTTTGATAAATCTTTAAAAGTACACATCGTACAAGAGCAGGCTACTGGGAACTAACTGAATTCACAGAGAAACAGTGTTTCAGTTCGTTAAAACGTTGCTCTATCTTGAATGACAAGCTTATTACATGCGAATCCTATTGGGAACCTACTGAATTCACCATGATACTTAGATTCCGTTCCACAAAATGTTGCTCTATATTGAAAAGCAGACTCATACAAGCATGTCCCATTGGGAACTCACTGAATTCGCCTAGAAATTTTGATTCCATTCGTGAAAATTTTTCTATATCCCGAACAGTCCACTCATTACTACTGCGGCCTACTGGGAACTAACCGAATTCACCATGTTACTCAGATTCGGCTCACCAAATTTGAATAATCTTTAAAAGTACACATCGTACAAGAGCAGGCTACTGGGAACTAACTGAATTCACAGAGAAACAGTGTTTCAGTTCGTTAAAGCGTTGCTCTATCTTGAATAACAAGCTTATTACATGCGAATCCTATTGGGAACCTACTGAGTTCACCATGATACTTAGATTCCGTTCCACAAAATGTTGCTCTATATTGAAAAGCAGACTCATACAAGCATGTCCCATTGGGAACTCACTGAATTCGCCTAGAAATTTTGATTCCATTCGTGAAAATTTTTCTATATCCCGAACAGTCCACTCATTACTACTGCGGCCTACTGGGAACTAACCGAATTCACCATGTTACTCAGATTCGGCTCCCCAAATTTTGATAAATCTTTAAAAGTACACATCGTACAAGAGCAGGCTACTGGGAACTAACTGAATTCACAGAGAAACAGTGTTTCAGTTCGTTAAAACGTTGCTCTATCTTGAATGACAAGCTTATTACATGCGAATCCTATTGGGAACCTACTGAATTCACCATGATACTTAGATTCCGTTCCACAAAATGTTGCTCTATATTGAAAAGCAGACTCATACAAGCATGTCCCATTGGGAACTCACTGAATTCGCCTAGAAATTTTGATTCCATTCGTGAAAATTTTTCTATATCCCGAACAGTCCACTCATTACTACTGCGGCCTACTGGGAACTAACCGAATTCACCATGTTACTCAGATTCGGCTCACCAAATTTGAATAATCTTTAAAAGTACACATCGTACAAGAGCAGGCTACTGGGAACTAACTGAATTCACAGAGAAACAGTGTTTCAGTTCGTTAAAGCGTTGCTCTATCTTGAATAACAAGCTTATTACATGCGAATCCTATTGGGAACCTACTGAGTTCACCATGATACTTAGATTCCGTTCCACAAAATGTTGCTCTATATTGAAAAGCAGACTCATACAAGCATGTCCCATTGGGAACTCACTGAATTCGCCTAGAAATTTTGATTCCATTCGTGAAAATTTTTCTATATCCCGAACAGTCCACTCATTACTACTGCGGCCTACTGGGAACTAACCGAATTCACCATGTTACTCAGATTCGGCTCACCAAATTTTGATAAATCTTTAAAAGTACACATCGTACAAGAGCAGGCTACTGGGAACTAACTGAATTCACAGAGAAACAGTTTTTCAGTTCGTTAAAACGTTGCTCTATCTTGAATAACAAGCTTATTACATGCGAATCCTATTGGGAACCTACTGAATTCACCATGATACTTAGATTCCGTTCCACAAAATGTTGCTCTATATTGAAAAGCAGACTCATACAAGCATGTCCCATTGGGAACTCACTGAATTCGCCTAGAAATTTTGATTCCATTCGTGAAAATTTTTCTATATCCCGAACAGTCCACTCATTACTACTGCGGCCTACTGGGAACTAACCGAATTCACCATGTTACTCAGATTCGGCTCACCAAATTTGGATAAATCTTTAAAAGTACACATAGTACAAGAGCAGGCTACTGGGAACTAACTGAATTCACAGAGAAACAGTGTTTCAGTTCGTTAAAACGTTGCTCTATCTTGAATAACAAGCTTATTACATGCGAATCCTATTGGGAACCTACTGAATTCACCATGACACTTAGATTCCGTTCCACAAAATGTTGCTCTATATTGAAAAGCAGACTCATACAAGCATGTCCCATTGGGAACTCACTGAATTCGCCTAGAAATTTTGATTCCATTCGTGAAAATTTTTCTATATCCCGAACAGTCCACTCATTACTACTGCGGCCTACTGGGAACTAACCGAATTCACCATGTTACTCAGATTCGGCTCACCAAATTTTGATAAATCTTTAAAAGTACACATAGTAGAAGAGCAGGCTACTGGGAACTAACTGAATTCACAGAGAAACAGTGTTTCAGTTCGTTAAAACGTTGCTCTATCTTGAATAACAAGCTTATTACATGCGAATCCTATTGGGAACCTCCTGAATTCACCATGATACTTAGATTCCGTTCCACAAAATGTTGCTCTATATTGAAAAGCAGACTCATACAAGCATGTCCCATTGGGAACTCACTGAATTCGCCTAGAAATTTTGATTCCATTCGTGAAAATTTTTCTATATCCCGAACAGTCCACTCATTACTACTGCGGCCTACTGGGAACTAACCGAATTCACCATGTTACTCAGATTCGGCTCACCAAATTTTGATAAATCTTTAAAAGTACACATCGTACAAGAGCAGGCTACTGGGAACTAACTGAATTCACAGAGAAACAGTGTTTCAGTTCGTTAAAACGTTGCTCTATCTTGAATAACAAGCTTATTACATGCGAATCCTATTGGGAACCTACTGAATTCACCATGATACTTAGATTCCGTTCCACAAAATGTTGCTCTATATTGAAAAGCAGACTCATACAAGCATGTCCCATTGGGAACTCACTGAATTCGCCTAGAAATTTTGATTCCATTCGTGAAAATTTTTCTATATCCCGAACAGTCCAATCATTACTACTGCGGCCTACTGGGAACTAACCGAATTCACCATGTTACTCAGATTCGGCTCACCAAATTTTGATAAATCTTTAAAAGTACACATCGTACAAGAGCAGACTACTGGGAACTAACTGAATTCACAGAGAAACAGTGTTTCAGTTCGTTAAAACGTTGCTCTATCTTGAATAACAAGCTTATTACATGCGAATCCTATTGGGAACCTACTGAATTCACCATGATACTTAGATTCCGTTCCACAAAATGTTGCTCTATATTGAAAAGCAGACTCATACAAGCATGTCCCATTGGGAACTCACTGAATTCGCCTAGAAATTTTGATTCCATTCGTGAAAATTTTTCTATATCCCGAAAAGTCCACTCATTACTACTGCGGCCTACTGGGAACTAACCGAATTCACCATGTTACTCAGATTTGGCTCACCAAATTTTGATTAATCTTTAAAAGTACACATCGTACAAGAGCAGGCTACTGGGAACTAACTGAATTCACAGAGAAACAGTGTTTCAGTTCGTTAAAACGTTGCTCTATCTTGAATAACAAGCTTATTACATGCGAATCCTATTGGGAACCTACTGAATTCACCATGATACTTAGATTCCGTTCCACAAAATGTTGCTCTATATTGAAAAGCAGACTCATACAAGCATGTCCCATTGGGAACTCACTGAATTCGCCTAGAAATTTTGATTCCATTCGTGAAAATTTTTCTATATCCCGAACAGTCCACTCATTACTACTGCGGCCTACTGGGAACTAACCGAATTCACCATGTTACTCAGATTCGGCTCACCAAATTTTGATAAATCTTTAAAAGTACACATCGTACAAGAGCAGGCTACTGGGAACTAACTGAATTCACAGAGAAACAGTGTTTCAGTTCGTTAAAACGTTGCTCTATCTTGAATAACAAGCTTATTACATGCGAATCCTATTGGGAACCTACTGAATTCACCATGATACTTAGATTCCGTTCCACAAAATGTTGCTCTATATTGAAAAGCAGACTCATACAAGCATGTCCCATTGGGAACTCACTGAATTCGCCTAGAAATTTTGATTCCATTCGTGAAAATTTTTCTATATCCCGAACAGTCCACTCATTACTACTGCGGCCTACTGGGAACTAACCGAATTCACCATGTTACTCAGATTCGGCTCACCAAATTTGAATAATTTTTAAAAGTACACATCGTACAAGAGCAGGCTACTGGGAAGTAACTGAATTCACAGAGAAACAGTGTTTCAGTTCGTTAAAACGTTGCTCTATCTTGAATAACAAGCTTATTACATGCGAATCCTATTGGGAACCTACTGAGTTCACCATGATACTTAGATTCCGTTCCACAAAATATTGCTCTATATTGAAAAGCAGACTCATACAAGCATGTCCCATTGGGAACTCACTGAATTCGCCTAGAAATTTTGATTCCATTCGTGAAAATTTTTCTATATCCCGAACAGTCCACTCATTACTACTGCGGCCTACTGGGAACTAACCGAATTCACCATGTTACTCAGATTCGGCTCACCAAATTTTGATAAATCTTTAAAAGTACACATAGTACAAGAGCAGGCTACTGGGAACTAACTGAATTCACAGAGAAACAGTGTTTCAGTTCGTTAAAACGTTGCTCTATCTTGAATAACAAGCTTATTACATGCGAATCCTATTGGGAACCTTCTGAATTCACCATGATACTTAGATTCCGTTCCACAAAATGTTGCTCTATATTGAAAAGCAGACTCATACAAGCATGTCCCATTGGGAACTCACTGAATTCGCCTAGAAATTTTGATTCCATTCGTGAAAATTTTTCTATATCCCGAACAGTCCACTCATTACTACAGCGGCCTACTGGGAACTAACCGAATTCACCATGTTACTCAGATTCGGCTCACCAAATTTGAATAATCTTTAAAAGTACACATCGTACAAGAGCAGGCTACTGGGAACTAACTGAATTCACAGAGAAACAGTGTTTCAGTTCGTTAAAACGTTGCTCTATCTTGAATAACAAGCTTATTACATGCGAATCCTATTGGGAACCTACTGAGTTCACCATGATACTTAGATTCCGTTCCACAAAATGTTGCTCTATATTGAAAAGCAGACTCATACAAGCATGTCCCATTGGGAACTCACTGAATTCGCCTAGAAATTTTGATTCCATTCGAGAAAATTTTTCTATATCCCGAACAGTCCACTCATTACTACTGCGGCCTAGTGGGAACTAACCGAATTCACCATGTTACTCAGATTCGGCTCCCCAAATTTTGATAAATCTTTAAAAGTACACATCGTACAAGAGCAGGCTACTGGGAACTAACTGAATTCACAGAGAAACAGTGTTTCAGTTCGTTAAAACGTTGCTCTATCTTGAATAACAAGCTTATTACATGCGAATCCTATTGGGAACCTACTGAATTCACCATGATACTTAGATTCCGTTCCACAAAATGTTGCTCTATATTGAAAAGCAGACTCATACAAGCATGTCCCATTGGGAACTCACTGAATTCGCCTAGAAATTTTGATTCCATTCGTGAAAATTTTTCTATATCCCGAACAGTCCACTCATTACTACTGCGGCCTACTGGGAACTAACCGAATTCACCATGTTACTCAGATTCGGCTCACCAAATTTGAATAATCTTTAAAAGTACACATCGTACAAGAGCAGGCTACTGGGAACTAACTGAATTCACAGAGAAACAGTGTTTCAGTTCGTTAAAACGTTGCTCTATCTTGAATAACAAGCTTATTACATGCGAATCCTCTTGGGAACCTACTGAGTTCACCATGATACTTAGATTCCGTTCCACAAAATGTTGCTCTATATTGAAAAGCAGACTCATACAAGCATGTCCCATTGGGAACTCACTGAATTCGCCTAGAAATTTTGATTCCATTCGAGAAAATTTTTCTATATCCCGAACAGTCCACTCATTACTACTGCGGCCTACTGGGAACTAACCGAATTCACCATGTTACTCAGATTCGGCTCCCCAAATTTTGATAAATCTTTAAAAGTACACATCGTACAAGAGCAGGCTACTGGGAACTAACTGAATTCACAGAGAAACAGTGTTTCAGTTCGTTAAAACGTTGCTCTATCTTGAATAACAAGCTTATTACATGCGAATCCTATTGGGAACCTACTGAATTCACCATGATACTTAGATTCCGTTCCACAAAATGTTGCTCTATATTGAAAAGCAGACTCATACAAGCATGTCCCATTGGGAACTCACTGAATTCGCCTAGAAATTTTGATTCCATTCGTGAAAATTTTTCTATATCCCGAACAGTCCACTCATTACTACTGCGGCCTACTGGGAACTAACCGAATTCACCATGTTACTCAGATTCGGCTCACCAAATTTGAATAATCTTTAAAAGTACACATCGTACAAGAGCAGGCTACTGGGAACTAACTGAATTCACAGAGAAACAGTGTTTCAGTTCGTTAAAACGTTGCTCTATCTTGAATAACAAGCTTATTACATGCGAATCCTATTGGGAACCTACTGAGTTCACCATGATACTTAGATTCCGTTCCACAAAATGTTGCTCTATATTGAAAAGCAGACTCATACAAGCATGTCCCATTGGGAACTCACTGAATTCGCCTAGAAATTTTGATTCCATTCGTGAAAATTTTTCTATATCCCGAACAGTCCACTCATTACTACTGCGGCCTACTGGGAACTAACCGAATTCACCATGTTACTCAGATTCGGCTCACCAAATTTTGATAAATCTTTAAAAGTACACATCGTACAAGAGCAGGCTACTGGGAACTAACTGAATTCACAGAGAAACAGTGTTTCAGTTCGTTAAAACGTTGCTCTATCTTGAATAACAAGCTTATTACATGCGAATCCTATTGGGAACCTACTGAATTCACCATGATACTTAGATTCCGTTCCACAAAATGTTGCTCTATATTGAAAAGCAGACTCATACAAGCATGTCCCATTGGGAACTCACTGAATTCGCCTAGAAATTTTGATTCCATTCGTGAAAATTTTTCTATATCCCGAACAGTCCACTCATTACTACTGCGGCCTACTGGGAACTAACCGAATTCACCATGTTACTCAGATTCGGCTCACCAAATTTTGATAAATCTTTAAAAGTACACATAGTAGAAGAGCAGGCTACTGGGAACTAACTGAATTCACAGAGAAACAGTGTTTCAGTTCGTTAAAACGTTGCTCTATCTTGAATAACAAGCTTATTACATGCGAATCCTATTGGGAACCTACTGAATTCACCATGACACTTAGATTCCGTTCCACAAAATGTTGCTCTATATTGAAAAGCAGACTCATACAAGCATGTCCCATTGGGAACTCACTGAATTCGCCTAGAAATTTTGATTCCATTCGTGAAAATTTTTCTATATCCCGAACAGTCCACTCATTACTACTGCGGCCTACTGGGAACTAACCGAATTCACCATGTTACTCAGATTCGGCTCACCAAATTTTGATAAATCTTTAAAAGTACACATAGTACAAGAGCAGGCTACTGGGAACTAACTGAATTCACAGAGAAACAGTGTTTCAGTTCGTTAAAACGTTGCTCTATCTTGAATAACAAGCTTATTACATGCGAATCCTATTGGGAACCTACTGAATTCACCATGATACTTAGATTCCGTTCCACAAAATGTTGCTCTATATTGAAAAGCAGACTCATACAAGCATGTCCCACTGGGAACTCACTGAATTCGCCTAGAAATTTTGATTCCATTCGTGAAAATTTTTCTATATCCCGAACAGTCCACTCATTACTACTGCGGCCTACTGGGAACTAACCGAATTCACCATGTTACTCAGATTCGGCTCACCAAATTTTGATAAATCTTTAAAAGTACACATCGTACAAGAGCAGGCTACTGGGAACTAACTGAATTCACAGAGAAACAGTGTTTCAGTTCGTTAAAACGTTGCTCTATCTTGAATAACAAGCTTATTACATGCGAATCCTATTGGGAACCTACTGAATTCACCATGATACTTAGATTCCGTTCCACAAAATGTTGCTCTATATTGAAAAGCAGACTCATACAAGCATGTCCCATTGGGAACTCACTGAATTCGCCTAGAAATTTTGATTCCATTCGTGAAAATTTTTCTATATCCCGAACAGTCCAATCATTACTACTGCGGCCTACTGGGAACTAACCGAATTCACCATGTTACTCAGATTCGGCTCACCAAATTTTGATAAATCTTTAAAAGTACACATCGTACAAGAGCAGACTACTGGGAACTAACTGAATTCACAGAGAAACAGTGTTTCAGTTCGTTAAAACGTTGCTCTATCTTGAATAACAAGCTTATTACATGCGAATCCTATTGGGAACCTACTGAATTCACCATGATACTTAGATTCCGTTCCACAAAATGTTGCTCTATATTGAAAAGCAGACTCATACAAGCATGTCCCATTGGGAACTCACTGAATTCGCCTAGAAATTTTGATTCCATTCGTGAAAATTTTTCTATATCCCGAAAAGTCCACTCATTACTACTGCGGCCTACTGGGAACTAACCGAATTCACCATGTTACTCAGATTTGGCTCACCAAATTTTGATTAATCTTTAAAAGTACACATCGTACAAGAGCAGGCTACTGGGAACTAACTGAATTCACAGAGAAACAGTGTTTCAGTTCGTTAAAACGTTGCTCTATCTTGAATAACAAGCTTATTACATGCGAATCCTATTGGGAACCTACTGAATTCACCATGATACTTAGATTCCGTTCCACAAAATGTTGCTCTATATTGAAAAGCAGACTCATACAAGCATGTCCCATTGGGAACTCACTGAATTCGCCTAGAAATTTTGATTCCATTCGTGAAAATTTTTCTATATCCCGAACAGTCCACTCATTACTACTGCGGCCTACTGGGAACTAACCGAATTCACCATGTTACTCAGATTCGGCTCACCAAATTTTGATAAATCTTTAAAAGTACACATCGTACAAGAGCAGGCTACTGGGAACTAACTGAATTCACAGAGAAACAGTGTTTCAGTTCGTTAAAACGTTGCTCTATCTTGAATAACAAGCTTATTACATGCGAATCCTATTGGGAACCTACTGAATTCACCATGACACTTAGATTCCGTTCCACAAAATGTTGCTCTATATTGAAAAGCAGACTCATACAAGCATGTCCCATTGGGAACTCACTGAATTCGCCTAGAAATTTTGATTCCATTCGTGAAAATTTTTCTATATCCCGAACAGTCCACTCATTACTACTGCGGCCTACTGGGAACTAACCGAATTCACCATGTTACTCAGATTCGGCTCACCAAATTTGAATAATTTTTAAAAGTACACATCGTACAAGAGCAGGCTACTGGGAACTAACTGAATTCACAGAGAAACAGTGTTTCAGTTCGTTAAAACGTTGCTCTATCTTGAATAACAAGCTTATTACATGCGAATCCTATTGGGAACCTACTGAGTTCACCATGATACTTAGATTCCGTTCCACAAAATGTTGCTCTATATTGAAAAGCAGACTCATACAAGCATGTCCCATTGGGAACTCACTGAATTCGCCTAGAAATTTTGATTCCATTCGTGAAAATTTTTCTATATCCCGAACAGTCCACTCATTACTACTGCGGCCTACTGGGAACTAACCGAATTCACCATGTTACTCAGATTCAGCTCACCAAATTTTGATAAATCTTTAAAAGTACACATCGTACAAGAGCAGGCTACTGGGAACTAACTGAATTCACAGAGAAACAGTGTTTCAGTTCGTTAAAACGTTGCTCTATCTTGAATAACAAGCTTATTACATGCGAATCCTATTGGGAACCTACTGAATTCACCATGATACTTAGATTCCGTTCCACAAAATGTTGCTCTATATTGAAAAGCAGACTCATACAAGCATGTCCCATTGGGAACTCACTGAATTCGCCTAGAAATTTTGATTCCATTCGTGAAAATTTTTCTATATCCCGAACAGTCCACTCATTACTACTGCGGCCTACTGGGAACTAACCGAATTCACCATGTTACTCAGATTCGGCTCACCAAATTTTGATAAATCTTTAAAAGTACACATAGTACAAGAGCAGGCTACTGGGAACTAACTGAATTCACAGAGAAACAGTGTTTCAGTTCGTTAAAACGTTGCTCTATCTTGAATAACAAGCTTATTACATGCGAATCCTATTGGGAACCTACTGAATTCACAATGATACTTAGATTCCGTTCCACAAAATGTTGCTCTATATTGAAAAGCAGACTCATACAAGCATGTCCCATTGGGAACTCACTGAATTCGCCTAGAAATTTTGATTCCATTCGTGAAAATTTTTCTATATCCCGAACAGTCCACTCATTACTACTGCGGCCTACTGGGAACTAACCGAATTCACCATGTTACTCAGAATCGGCTCACCAAATTTGGATAAATCTTTAAAAGTACACATAGTACAAGAGCAGGCTACTGGGAACTAACTGAATTCACAGAGAAACAGTGTTTCAGTTCGTTAAAACGTTGCTCTATCTTGAATAACAAGCTTATTACATGCGAATCCTATTGGGAACCTCCTGAATTCACCATGACACTTAGATTCCGTTCCACAAAATGTTGCTCTATATTGAAAAGCAGACTCATACAAGCATGTCCCATTGGGAACTCACTGAATTCGCCTAGAAATTTTGATTCCATTCGTGAAAATTTTTCTATATCCCGAACAGTCCACTCATTACTACTGCGGCCTACTGGGAACTAACCGAATTCACCATGTTACTCAGATTCGGCTCACCAAATTTTGATAAATCTTTAAAAGTACACATCGTACAAGAGCAGGCTACTGGGAACTAACTGAATTCACAGAGAAACAGTGTTTCAGTTCGTTAAAACGTTGCTCTATCTTGAATAACAAGCTTATTACATGCGAATCCTATTGGGAACCTACTGAATTCACCATGATACTTAGATTCCGTTCCACAAAATGTTGCTCTATATTGAAAAGCAGACTCATACAAGCATGTCCCATTGGGAACTCACTGAATTCGCCTAGAAATTTTGATTCCATTCGTGAAAATTTTTCTATATCCCGAACAGTCCACTCATTACTACTGCGGCCTACTGGGAACTAACCGAATTCACCATGTTACTCAGATTCGGCTCACCAAATTTGAATAATCTTTAAAAGTACACATCGTACAAGAGCAGGCTACTGGGAACTAACTGAATTCACAGAGAAACAGTGTTTCAGTTCGTTAAAGCGTTGCTCTATCTTGAATAACAAGCTTATTACATGCGAATCCTATTGGGAACCTACTGAGTTCACCATGATACTTAGATTCCGTTCCACAAAATGTTGCTCTATATTGAAAAGCAGACTCATACAAGCATGTCCCATTGGGAACTCACTGAATTCGCCTAGAAATTTTGATTCCATTCGTGAAAATTTTTCTATATCCCGAACAGTCCACTCATTACTACTGCGGCCTACTGGGAACTAACCGAATTCACCATGTTACTCAGATTCGGCTCACCAAATTTTGATAAATCTTTAAAAGTACACATCGTACAAGAGCAGGCTACTGGGAACTAACTGAATTCACAGAGAAACAGTGTTTCAGTTCGTTAAAACGTTGCTCTATCTTGAATAACAAGCTTATTACATGCGAATCCTATTGGGAACCTACTGAATTCACCATGATACTTAGATTCCGTTCCACAAAATGTTGCTCTATATTGAAAAGCAGACTCATACAAGCATGTCCCATTGGGAACTCACTGAATTCGCCTAGAAATTTTGATTCCATTCGTGAAAATTTTTCTATATCCCGAACAGTCCACTCATTACTACTGCGGCCTACTGGGAACTAACCGAATTCACCATGTTACTCAGATTCGGCTCACCAAATTTGGATAAATCTTTAAAAGTACACATAGTACAAGAGCAGGCTACTGGGAACTAACTGAATTCACAGAGAAACAGTGTTTCAGTTCGTTAAAACGTTGCTCTATCTTGAATAACAAGCTTATTACATGCGAATCCTATTGGGAACCTACTGAATTCACCATGACACTTAGATTCCGTTCCACAAAATGTTGCTCTATATTGAAAAGCAGACTCATACAAGCATGTCCCATTGGGAACTCACTGAATTCGCCTAGAAATTTTGATTCCATTCGTGAAAATTTTTCTATATCCCGAACAGTCCACTCATTACTACTGCGGCCTACTGGGAACTAACCGAATTCACCATGTTACTCAGATTCGGCTCACCAAATTTTGATAAATCTTTAAAAGTACACATAGTAGAAGAGCAGGCTACTGGGAACTAACTGAATTCACAGAGAAACAGTGTTTCAGTTCGTTAAAACGTTGCTCTATCTTGAATAACAAGCTTATTACATGCGAATCCTATTGGGAACCTCCTGAATTCACCATGATACTTAGATTCCGTTCCACAAAATGTTGCTCTATATTGAAAAGCAGACTCATACAAGCATGTCCCATTGGGAACTCACTGAATTCGCCTAGAAATTTTGATTCCATTCGTGAAAATTTTTCTATATCCCGAACAGTCCACTCATTACTACTGCGGCCTACTGGGAACTAACCGAATTCACCATGTTACTCAGATTCGGCTCACCAAATTTTGATAAATCTTTAAAAGTACACATCGTACAAGAGCAGGCTACTGGGAACTAACTGAATTCACAGAGAAACAGTGTTTCAGTTCGTTAAAACGTTGCTCTATCTTGAATAACAAGCTTATTACATGCGAATCCTATTGGGAACCTACTGAATTCACCATGATACTTAGATTCCGTTCCACAAAATGTTGCTCTATATTGAAAAGCAGACTCATACAAGCATGTCCCATTGGGAACTCACTGAATTCGCCTAGAAATTTTGATTCCATTCGTGAAAATTTTTCTATATCCCGAACAGTCCAATCATTACTACTGCGGCCTACTGGGAACTAACCGAATTCACCATGTTACTCAGATTCGGCTCACCAAATTTTGATAAATCTTTAAAAGTACACATCGTACAAGAGCAGACTACTGGGAACTAACTGAATTCACAGAGAAACAGTGTTTCAGTTCGTTAAAACGTTGCTCTATCTTGAATAACAAGCTTATTACATGCGAATCCTATTGGGAACCTACTGAATTCACCATGATACTTAGATTCCGTTCCACAAAATGTTGCTCTATATTGAAAAGCAGACTCATACAAGCATGTCCCATTGGGAACTCACTGAATTCGCCTAGAAATTTTGATTCCATTCGTGAAAATTTTTCTATATCCCGAAAAGTCCACTCATTACTACTGCGGCCTACTGGGAACTAACCGAATTCACCATGTTACTCAGATTTGGCTCACCAAATTTTGATTAATCTTTAAAAGTACACATCGTACAAGAGCAGGCTACTGGGAACTAACTGAATTCACAGAGAAACAGTGTTTCAGTTCGTTAAAACGTTGCTCTATCTTGAATAACAAGCTTATTACATGCGAATCCTATTGGGAACCTACTGAATTCACCATGATACTTAGATTCCGTTCCACAAAATGTTGCTCTATATTGAAAAGCAGACTCATACAAGCATGTCCCATTGGGAACTCACTGAATTCGCCTAGAAATTTTGATTCCATTCGTGAAAATTTTTCTATATCCCGAACAGTCCACTCATTACTACTGCGGCCTACTGGGAACTAACCGAATTCACCATGTTACTCAGATTCGGCTCACCAAATTTTGATAAATCTTTAAAAGTACACATCGTACAAGAGCAGGCTACTGGGAACTAACTGAATTCACAGAGAAACAGTGTTTCAGTTCGTTAAAACGTTGCTCTATCTTGAATAACAAGCTTATTACATGCGAATCCTATTGGGAACCTACTGAATTCACCATGATACTTAGATTCCGTTCCACAAAATGTTGCTCTATATTGAAAAGCAGACTCATACAAGCATGTCCCATTGGGAACTCACTGAATTCGCCTAGAAATTTTGATTCCATTCGTGAAAATTTTTCTATATCCCGAACAGTCCACTCATTACTACTGCGGCCTACTGGGAACTAACCGAATTCACCATGTTACTCAGATTCGGCTCACCAAATTTGAATAATTTTTAAAAGTACACATCGTACAAGAGCAGGCTACTGGGAACTAACTGAATTCACAGAGAAACAGTGTTTCAGTTCGTTAAAACGTTGCTCTATCTTGAATAACAAGCTTATTACATGCGAATCCTATTGGGAACCTACTGAGTTCACCATGATACTTAGATTCCGTTCCACAAAATGTTGCTCTATATTGAAAAGCAGACTCATACAAGCATGTCCCATTGGGAACTCACTGAATTCGCCTAGAAATTTTGATTCCATTCGTGAAAATTTTTCTATATCCCGAACAGTCCACTCATTACTACTGCGGCCTACTGGGAACTAACCGAATTCACCATGTTACTCAGATTCGGCTCACCAAATTTTGATAAATCTTTAAAAGTACACATCGTACAAGAGCAGGCTACTGGGAACTAACTGAATTCACAGAGAAACAGTGTTTCAGTTCGTTAAAACGTTGCTCTATCTTGAATAACAAGCTTATTACATGCGAATCCTATTGGGAACCTTCTGAATTCACCATGATACTTAGATTCCGTTCCACAAAATGTTGCTCTATATTGAAAAGCAGACTCATACAAGCATGTCCCATTGGGAACTCACTGAATTCGCCTAGAAATTTTGATTCCATTCGTGAAAATTTTTCTATATCCCGAACAGTCCACTCATTACTACTGCGGCCTACTGGGAACTAACCGAATTCACCATGTTACTCAGATTCGGCTCACCAAATTTGAATAATCTTTAAAAGTACACATAGTACAAGAGCAGGCTACTGGGAACTAACTGAATTCACAGAGAAACAGTGTTTCAGTTCGTTAAAACGTTGCTCTATCTTGAATAACAAGCTTATTACATGCGAATCCTATTGGGAACCTACTGAGTTCACCATGATACTTAGATTCCGTTCCACAAAATGTTGCTCTATATTGAAAAGCAGACTCATACAAGCATGTCCCATTGGGAACTCACTGAATTCGCCTAGAAATTTTGATTCCATTCGAGAAAATTTTTCTATATCCCGAATAGTCCACTCATTACTACTGCGGCCTACTGGGAACTAACCGAATTCACCATGTTACTCAGATTCGGCTCCCCAAATTTTGATAAATCTTTAAAAGTACACATCGTACAAGAGCAGGCTACTGGGAACTAACTGAATTCACAGAGAAACAGTGTTTCAGTTCGTTAAAACGTTGCTCTATCTTGAATAACAAGCTTATTACATGCGAATCCTATTGGGAACCTACTGAATTCACCATGACACTTAGATTCCGTTCCACAAAATGTTGCTCTATATTGAAAAGCAGACTCATACAAGCATGTCCCATTGGGAACTCACTGAATTCGCCTAGAAATTTTGATTCCATTCGTGAAAATTTTTCTATATCCCGAACAGTCCACTCATTACTACTGCGGCCTACTGGGAACTAACCGAATTCACCATGTTACTCAGATTCGGCTCAACAAATTTTGATAAATCTTTAAAAGTACACATAGTACAAGAGCAGGCTACTGGGAACTAACTGAATTCACAGAGAAACAGTGTTTCAGTTCGTTAAAACGTTGCTCTATCTTGAATAACAAGCTTATTACATGCGAATCCTATTGGGAACCTACTGAATTCACCATGATACTTAGATTCCGTTCCACAAAATGTTGCTCTATATTGAAAAGCAGACTCATACAAGCATGTCCCATTGGGAACTCACTGAATTCGCCTAGAAATTTTGATTCCATTCGTGAAAATTTTTCTATATCCCGAACAGTCCACTCATTACTACTGCGGCCTACTGGGAACTAACCGAATTCACCATGTTACTCAGATTCGGCTCACCAAATTTGAATAATTTTTAAAAGTACACATCGTAGAAGAGCAGGCTACTGGGAACTAACTGAATTCACAGAGAAACAGTGTTTCAGTTCGTTAAAACGTTGCTCTATCTTGAATAACAAGCTTATTACATGCGAATCCTATTGGGAACCTACTGAGTTCACCATGATACTTAGATTCCGTTCCACAAAATGTTGCTCTATATTGAAAAGCAGACTCATACAAGCATGTCCCATTGGGAACTCACTGAATTCGCCTAGAAATTTTGATTCCATTCGTGAAAATTTTTCTATATCCCGAACAGTCCACTCATTACTACTGCGGCCTACTGGGAACTAACCGAATTCACCATGTTACTCAGATTCGGCTCACCAAATTTTGATAAATCTTTAAAAGTACACATCGTACAAGAGCAGACTACTGGGAACTAACTGAATTCACAGAGAAACAGTGTTTCAGTTCGTTAAAACGTTGCTCTATCTTGAATAACAAGCTTATTACATGCGAATCCTATTGGGAACCTACTGAATTCACCATGATACTTAGATTCCGTTCCACAAAATGTTGCTCTATATTGAAAAGCAGACTCATACAAGCATGTCCCATTGGGAACTCACTGAATTCGCCTAGAAATTTTGATTCCATTCGTGAAAATTTTTCTATATCCCGAAAAGTCCACTCATTACTACTGCGGCCTACTGGGAACTAACCGAATTCACCATGTTACTCAGATTTGGCTCACCAAATTTTGATTAATCTTTAAAAGTACACATCGTACAAGAGCAGGCTACTGGGAACTAACTGAATTCACAGAGAAACAGTGTTTCAGTTCGTTAAAACGTTGCTCTATCTTGAATAACAAGCTTATTACATGCGAATCCTATTGGGAACCTACTGAATTCACCATGATACTTAGATTCCGTTCCACAAAATGTTGCTCTATATTGAGAAGCAGACTCATACAAGCATGTCCCATTGGGAACTCACTGAATTCGCCTAGAAATTTTGATTCCATTCGTGAAAATTTTTCTATATCCCGAACAGTCCACTCATTACTACTGCGGCCTACTGGGAACTAACCGAATTCACCATGTTACTCAGATTCGGCTCACCAAATTTTGATAAATCTTTAAAAGTACACATCGTACAAGAGCAGGCTACTGGGAACTAACTGAATTCACAGAGAAACAGTGTTTCAGTTCGTTAAAACGTTGCTCTATCTTGAATAACAAGCTTATTACATGCGAATCCTATTGGGAACCTACTGAATTCACCATGATACTTAGATTCCGTTCCACAAAATGTTGCTCTATATTGAAAAGCAGACTCATACAAGCATGTCCCATTGGGAACTCACTGAATTCGCCTAGAAATTTTGATTCCATTCGTGAAAATTTTTCTATATCCCGAACAGTCCACTAATTACTACTGCGGCCTACTGGGAACTAACCGAATTCACCATGTTACTCAGATTCGGCTCACCAAATTTTGATAAATCTTTAAAAGTACACATCGTACAAGAGCAGGCTACTGGGAACTAACTGAATTCACAGAGAAACAGTGTTTCAGTTCGTTAAAGCGTTGCTCTATCTTGAATAACAAGCTTATTACATGCGAATCCTATTGGGAACCTACTGAATTCACCATGATACTTAGATTCCGTTCCACAAAATGTTGCTCTATATTGAAAAGCAGACTCATACAAGCATGTCCCATTGGGAACTCACTGAATTCGCCTAGAAATTTTGATTCCATTCGTGAAAATTTTTCTATATCCCGAACAGTCCACTCATTACTACTGCGGCCTACTGGGAACTAACCGAATTCACCATGTTACTCAGATTCGGCTCACCAAATTTTGATAAATCTTTAAAAGTACACATCGTACAAGAGCAGGCTACTGGGAACTAACTGAATACACAGAGAAACAGTGTTTCAGTTCGTTAAAACGTTGCTCTATCTTGAATAACAAGCTTATTACATGCGAATCCTATTGGGAACCTACTGAATTCACCATGATACTTAGATTCCGTTCCACAAAATGTTGCTCTATATTGAAAAGCAGACTCATACAAGCATGTCCCATTGGGAACTCACTGAATTCGCCTAGAAATTTTGATTCCATTCGTGAAAATTTTTCTATATCCCGAACAGTCCACTCATTACTACTGCGGCCTACTGGGAACTAACCGAATTCACCATGTTACTCAGATTCGGCTCACCAAATTTTGATTAATCTTTAAAAGTACACATCGTACAAGAGCAGGCTACTGGGAACTAACTGAATTCACAGAGAAACAGTGTTTCAGTGCGTTAAAACGTTGCTCTATCTTGAATAACAAGCTTATTACATGCGAATCCTATTGGTGACCTCCTGAATTCACCATGATACTTAGATTCCGTTCCACAAAATGTTGCTCTATATTGAAAAGCAGACTCATACAAGCATGTCCCATTGGGAACTCACTGAATTCGCCTAGAAATTTTGATTCCATTCGTGAAAATTTTTCTATATCCCGAACAGTCCACTCATTACTACTGCGGCCTACTGGGAACTAACTGAATTCACCATGTTACTCAGATTCGGCTCACCAAATTTTGATAAATCTTTAAAAGTACACATAGTACAAGAGCAGGCTACTGGGAACTAACTGAATTCACAGAGAAACAGTGTTTCAGTTCGTTAAAACGTTGCTCTATCTTGAATAACAAGCTTATTACATGCGAATCCTATTGGGAACCTACTGAATTCACCATGATACTTAGATTCCGTTCCACAAATGTTGCACTGTATTGAAAAGCAGACTCATACAAGCATGTCCCATTGGGAACTCACTGAATTCGCCTAGAAATTTTGATTCCATTCGTGAAAATTTTTCTATATCCCGAACATTCCACTCATTACTACTGCGGCCTACTGGGAACTAACCGAATTCACCATGTTACTCAGATTCGGCTCACCAAATTTTGATTAATCTTTAAAAGTACACATCGTACAAGAGCAGGCTACTGGGAACTAACTGAATTCACAGAGAAACAGTGTTTCAGTGCGTTAAAACGTTGCTCTATCTTGAATAACAAGCTTATTACATGCGAATCCTATTGGTGACCTCCTGAATTCACCATGATACTTAGATTCCGTTCCACAAAATGTTGCTCTATATTGAAAAGCAGACTCATACAAGCATGTCCCATTGGGAACTCACTGAATTCGCCTAGAAATTTTGATTCCATTCGTGAAAATTTTTCTATATCCCGAACAGTCCACTCATTACTACTGCGGCCTACTGGGAACTAACTGAATTCACCATGTTACTCAGATTCGGCTCACCAAATTTTGATAAATCTTTAAAAGTACACATAGTACAAGAGCAGGCTACTGGGAACTAACTGAATTCACAGAGAAACAGTGTTTCAGTTCGTTAAAACGTTGCTCTATCTTGAATAACAAGCTTATTACATGCGAATCCTATTGGGAACCTACTGAATTCACCATGATACTTAGATTCCGTTCCACAAATGTTGCACTGTATTGAAAAGCAGACTCATACAAGCATGTCCCATTGGGAACTCACTGAATTCGCCTAGAAATTTTGATTCCATTCGTGAAAATTTTTCTATATCCCGAACAGTCCACTCATTACTACTGCGGCCTACTGGGAACTAACCGAATTCACCATGTTACTCAGATTCGGCTCACCAAATTTTGATAAATCTTTAAAAGTACACATAGTACAAGAGCAGGCTACTGGGAACTAACTGAATTCACAGAGAAACAGTGTTTCAGTTCGTTAAAACGTTGCTCTATCTTGAATAACAAGCTTATTACATGCGAATCCTATTGGGAACCTCCTGAATTCACCATAATACTTAGATTCCGTTCCACAAAATGTTGCTCTATATTGAAAAGCAGACTCATACAAGCATGTCCCATTGGGAACTCACTGAATTCGCCTAGAAATTTTGATTCCATTCGTGAAAATTTTTCTATATCCCGAACAGTCCACTCATTACTACTGCGGCCTACTGGGAACTAACCGAATTCACCATGTTACTCAGATTCGGCTCACCAAATTTTGATAAATCTTTAAAAGTACACATCGTACAAGAGCAGGCTACTGGGAACTAACTGAATTCACAGAGAAACAGTGTTTCAGATCGTTAAAACGTTGCTCTATCTTGAATAACAAGCTTATTACATGCGAATCCTATTGGGAACCTACTGAATTCACCATGATACTTAGATTCCGTTCCACAAAATGTTGCTCTATATTGAAAAGCAGACTCATACAAGCATGTCCCATTGGGAACTCACTGAATTCGCCTAGAAATTTTGATTCCATTCGTGAAAATTTTTCTATATCCCGAACAGTCCACTCATTACTACTGCGGCCTACTGGGAACTAACCGAATTCACCATGTTACTCAGATTCGGCTCACCAAATTTTGATAAATCTTTAAAAGTACACATCGTACAAGAGCAGACTACTGGGAACTAACTGAATTCACAGAGAAACAGTGTTTCAGTTCGTTAAAACGTTGCTCTATCTTGAATAACAAGCTTATTACATGCGAATCCTATTGGGAACCTACTGAATTCACCATGATACTTAGATTCCGTTCCACAAAATGTTGCTCTATATTGAAAAGCAGACTCATACAAGCATGTCCCATTGGGAACTCACTGAATTCGCCTAGAAATTTTGATTCCATTCGTGAAAATTTTTCTATATCCCGAACAGTCCACTCATTACTACTGCGGCCTACTGGGAACTAACCGAATTCACCATGTTACTCAGATTTGGCTCACCAAATTTTGATTAATCTTTAAAAGTACACATCGTACAAGAGCAGGCTACTGGGAACTAACTGAATTCACAGAGAAACAGTGTTTCAGTTCGTTAAAACGTTGCTCTATCTTGAATAACAAGCTTATTACATGTGAATCCTATTGGGAACCTACTGAATTCACCATGATACTTAGATTCCGTTCCACAAAATGTTGCTCTATATTGAGAAGCAGACTCATACAAGCATGTCCCATTGGGAACTCACTGAATTCGCCTAGAAATTTTGATTCCATTCGTGAAAATTTTTCTATATCCCGAACAGTCCACTCATTACTACTGCGGCCTACTGGGAACTAACCGAATTCACCATGTTACTCAGATTCGGCTCACCAAATTTTGATAAATCTTTAAAAGTACACATCGTACAAGAGCAGGCTACTGGGAACTAACTGAATTCACAGAGAAACAGTGTTTCAGTTCGTTAAAACGTTGCTCTATCTTGAATAACAAGCTTATTACATGCGAATCCTATTGGGAACCTACTGAATTCACCATGATACTTAGATTCCGTTCCACAAAATGTTGCTCTATATTGAAAAGCAGACTCATACAAGCATGTCCCATTGGGAACTCACTGAATTCGCCTAGAAATTTTGATTCCATTCGTGAAAATTTTTCTATATCCCGAGCAGTCCACTCATTACTACTGCGGCCTACTGGGAACTAACCGAATTCACCATGTTACTCAGATTCGGCTCACCAAATTTTGATAAATCTTTAAAAGTACACATCGTACAAGAGCAGGCTACTGGGAACTAACTGAATTCACAGAGAAACAGTGTTTCAGTTCGTTAAAGCGTTGCTCTATCTTGAATAACAAGCTTATTACATGCGAATCCTATTGGGAACCTACTGAATTCACCATGATACTTAGATTCCGTTCCACAAAATGTTGCTCTATATTGAAAAGCAGACTCATACAAGCATGTCCCATTGGGAACTCACTGAATTCCCCTAGAAATTTTGATTCCATTCGTGAAAATTTTTCTATATCCCGAACAGTCCACTCATTACTACTGCGGCCTACTGGGAACTAACCGAATTCACCATGTTACTCAGATTCGGCTCACCAAATTTTGATAAATCTTTAAAAGTACACATCGTACAAGAGCAGGCTACTGGGAACTAACTGAATTCACAGAGAAACAGTGTTTCAGTTCGTTAAAGCGTTGCTCTATCTTGAATAACAAGCTTATTACATGCGAATCCTATTGGGAACCTACTGAATTCACCATGATACTTAGATTCCGTTCCACAAAATGTTGCTCTATATTGAAAAGCAGACTCATACAAGCATGTCCCATTGGGAACTCACTGAATTCGCCTAGAAATTTTGATTCCATTCGTGAAAATTTTTCTATATCCCGAACAGTCCACTCATTACTACTGCGGCCTACTGGGAACTAACCGAATTCACCATGTTACTCAGATTCGGCTCACCAAATTTTGATAAATCTTTAAAAGTACACATCGTACAAGAGCAGGCTACTGGGAACTAACTGAATACACAGAGAAACAGTGTTTCAGTTCGTTAAAACGTTGCTCTATCTTGAATAACAAGCTTATTACATGCGAATCCTATTGGGAACCTACTGAATTCACCATGATACTTAGATTCCGTTCCACAAAATGTTGCTCTATATTGAAAAGCAGACTCATACAAGCATGTCCCATTGGGAACTCACTGAATTCGCCTAGAAATTTTGATTCCATTCGTGAAAATTTTTCTATATCCCGAACAGTCCACTCATTACTACTGCGGCCTACTGGGAACTAACCGAATTCACCATGTTACTCAGATTCGGCTCACCAAATTTTGATTAATCTTTAAAAGTACACATCGTACAAGAGCAGGCTACTGGGAACTAACTGAATTCACAGAGAAACAGTGTTTCAGTTCGTTAAAACGTTGCTCTATCTTGAATAACAAGCTTATTACATGCGAATCCTATTGGTGACCTCCTGAATTCACCATGATACTTAGATTCCGTTCCACAAAATGTTGCTCTATATTGAAAAGCAGACTCATACAAGCATGTCCCATTGGGAACTCACTGAATTCGCCTAGAAATTTTGATTCCATTCGTGAAAATTTTTCTATATCCCGAACAGTCCACTCATTACTACTGCGGCCTACTGGGAACTAACCGAATTCACCATGTTACTCAGATTCGGCTCACCAAATTTTGATAAATCTTTAAAAGTACACATAGTACAAGAGCAGGCTACTGGGAACTAACTGAATTCACAGAGAAACAGTGTTTCAGTTCGTTAAAACGTTGCTCTATCTTGAATAACAAGCTTATTACATGCGAATCCTATTGGGAACCTACTGAATTCACCATGATACTTAGATTCCGTTCCACAAATGTTGCACTGTATTGAAAAGCAGACTCATACAAGCATGTCCCATTGGGAACTCACTGAATTCGCCTAGAAATTTTGATTCCATTCGTGAAAATTTTTCTATATCCCGAACAGTCCACTCATTACTACTGCGGCCTACTGGGAACTAACCGAATTCACCATGTTACTCAGATTCGGCTCACCAAATTTTGATAAATCTTTAAAAGTACACATAGTACAAGAGCAGGCTACTGGGAACTAACTGAATTCACAGAGAAACAGTGTTTCAGTTCGTTAAAACGTTGCTCTATCTTGAATAACAAGCTTATTACATGCGAATCCTATTGGGAACCTCCTGAATTCACCATAATACTTAGATTCCGTTCCACAAAATGTTGCTCTATATTGAAAAGCAGACTCATACAAGCATGTCCCATTGGGAACTCACTGAATTCGCCTAGAAATTTTGATTCCATTCGTGAAAATTTTTCTATATCCCGAACAGTCCACTCATTACTACTGCGGCCTACTGGGAACTAACCGAATTCACCATGTTACTCAGATTCGGCTCACCAAATTTTGATAAATCTTTAAAAGTACACATCGTACAAGAGCAGGCTACTGGGAACTAACTGAATTCACAGAGAAACAGTGTTTCAGTTCGTTAAAACGTTGCTCTATCTTGAATAACAAGCTTATTACATGCGAATCCTATTGGGAACCTACTGAATTCACCATGATACTTAGATTCCGTTCCACAAAATGTTGCTCTATATTGAAAAGCAGACTCATACAAGCATGTCCCATTGGGAACTCACTGAATTCGCCTAGAAATTTTGATTCCATTCGTGAAAATTTTTCTATATCCCGAACAGTCCACTCATTACTACTGCGGCCTACTGGGAACTAACCGAATTCACCATGTTACTCAGATTCGGCTCACCAAATTTTGATAAATCTTTAAAAGTACACATCGTACAAGAGCAGACTACTGGGAACTAACTGAATTCACAGAGAAACAGTGTTTCAGTTCGTTAAAACGTTGCTCTATCTTGAATAACAAGCTTATTACATGCGAATCCTATTGGGAACCTACTGAATTCACCATGATACTTAGATTCCGTTCCACAAAATGTTGCTCTATATTGAAAAGCAGACTCATACAAGCATGTCCCATTGGGAACTCACTGAATTCGCCTAGAAATTTTGATTCCATTCGTGAAAATTTTTCTATATCCCGAACAGTCCACTCATTACTACTGCGGCCTACTGGGAACTAACCGAATTCACCATGTTACTCAGATTTGGCTCACCAAATTTTGATTAATCTTTAAAAGTACACATCGTACAAGAGCAGGCTACTGGGAACTAACTGAATTCACAGAGAAACAGTGTTTCAGTTCGTTAAAACGTTGCTCTATCTTGAATAACAAGCTTATTACATGCGAATCCTATTGGGAACCTACTGAATTCACCATGATACTTAGATTCCGTTCCACAAAATGTTGCTCTATATTGAGAAGCAGACTCATACAAGCATGTCCCATTGGGAACTCACTGAATTCGCCTAGAAATTTTGATTCCATTCGTGAAAATTTTTCTATATCCCGAACAGTCCACTCATTACTACTGCGGCCTACTGGGAACTAACCGAATTCACCATGTTACTCAGATTCGGCTCACCAAATTTTGATAAATCTTTAAAAGTACACATAGTACAAGAGCAGGCTACTGGGAACTAACTGAATTCACAGAGAAACAGTGTTTCAGTTCGTTAAAACGTTGCTCTATCTTGAATAACAAGCTTATTACATGCGAATCCTATTGGGAACCTACTGAATTCACCATGATACTTAGATTCCGTTCCACAAAATGTTGCTCTATATTGAAAAGCAGACTCATACAAGCATGTCCCATTGGGAACTCACTGAATTCGCCTAGAAATTTTGATTCCATTCGTGAAAATTTTTCTATATCCCGAGCAGTCCACTCATTACTACTGCGGCCTACTGGGAACTAACCGAATTCACCATGTTACTCAGATTCGGCTCACCAAATTTTGATAAATCTTTAAAAGTACACATCGTACAAGAGCAGGCTACTGGGAACTAACTGAATTCACAGAGAAACAGTGTTTCAGTTCGTTAAAGCGTTGCTCTATCTTGAATAACAAGCTTATTACATGCGAATCCTATTGGGAACCTACTGAATTCACCATGATACTTAGATTCCGTTCCACAAAATGTTGCTCTATATTGAAAAGCAGACTCATACAAGCATGTCCCATTGGGAACTCACTGAATTCCCCTAGAAATTTTGATTCCATTCGTGAAAATTTTTCTATATCCCGAACAGTCCACTCATTACTACTGCGGCCTACTGGGAACTAACCGAATTCACCATTTTACTCAGATTCGGCTCACCAAATTTTGATAAATCTTTAAAAGTACACATCGTACAAGAGCAGGCTACTGGGAACTAACTGAATACACAGAGAAACAGTGTTTCAGTTCGTTAAAACGTTGCTCTATCTTGAATAACAAGCTTATTACATGCGAATCCTATTGGGAACCTACTGAATTCACCATGATACTTAGATTCCGTTCCACAAAATGTTGCTCTATATTGAAAAGCAGACTCATACAAGCATGTCCCATTGGGAACTCACTGAATTCGCCTAGAAATTTTGATTCCATTCGTGAAAATTTTTCTATATCCCGAACAGTCCACTCATTACTACTGCGGCCTACTGGGAACTAACCGAATTCACCATGTTACTCAGATTCGGCTCACCAAATTTTGATAAATCTTTAAAAGTACACATCGTACAAGAGCAGGCTACTGGGAACTAACTGAATTCACAGAGAAACAGTGTTTCAGTTCGTTAAAAGGTTGCTCTATCTTGAATAACAAGCTTATTACATGCGAATCCTATTGGGAACCTACTGAATTCACCATGATACTTAGATTCCGTTCCACAAATTGTTGCTCTACATTGAAAAGCAGACTCATACAAGCATGTCCCATTGGGAACTCACTGAATTCGCCTAGAAATTTTGATTCCATTCGTGAAAATTTTTCTATATCCCGAACAGTCCACTCATTACTACTGCGGCCTACTGGGAACTAACCGAATTCACCATGTTACTCAGATTCGGCTCACCAAATTTTGATTAATCTTTAAAAGTACACATCGTACAAGAGCAGGCTACTGGGAACTAACTGAATTCACAGAGAAACAGTGTTTCAGTTCGTTAAAACGTTGCTCTATCTTGAATAACAAGCTTATTACATGCGAATCCTATTGGTGACCTCCTGAATTCACCATGATACTTAGATTCCGTTCCACAAAATGTTGCTCTATATTGAAAAGCAGACTCATACAAGCATGTCCCATTGGGACCTCACTGAATTCGCCTAGTAATTTTGATTCCATTCGTGAAAATTTTTCTATATCCCGAACAGTCCACTCATTACTACTGCGGCCTACTGGGAACTAACCGAATTCACCATGTTACTCAGATTCGGCTCACCAAATTTTGATAAATCTTTAAAAGTACACATAGTACAAGAGCAGGCTACTGGGAACTAACTGAATTCACAGAGAAACAGTGTTTCAGTTCGTTAAAACGTTGCTCTATCTTGAATAACAAGCTTATTACATGCGAATCCTATTGGGAACCTACTGAATTCACCATGATACTTAGATTCCGTTCCACAAATGTTGCTCTATATTGAAAAGCAGACTCATACAAGCATGTCCCATTGGGAACTCACTGAATTCGCCTAGAAATTTTGATTCCATTCGTGAAAATTTTTCTATATCCCGAACAGTCCACTCATTACTACTGCGGCCTACTGGGAACTAACCGAATTCACCATGTTACTCAGATTCGGCTCACCAAATTTTGATAAATCTTTAAAAGTACACATCGTACAAGAGCAGGCTACTGGGAACTAACTGAATTCACAGAGAAACAGTGTTTCAGTTCGTTAAAACGTTGCTCTATCTTGAATAACAAGCTTATTACATGCGAATCCTATTGGGAACCTACTGAATTCACCATGATACTTAGATTCCGTTCCACAAAATGTTGCTCTATATTGAAAAGCAGACTCATACAAGCTTGTCCCATTGGGAACTCACTGAATTCGCCTAGAAATTTTGATTCCATTCGTGAAAATTTTTCTATATCCCGAACAGTCCACTCATTACTACTGCGGCCTACTGGGAACTAACCGAATTCACCATGTTACTCAGATTCGGCTCACCAAATTTTGATTAATCTTTAAAAGTACACATCGTACAAGAGCAGGCTACTGGGAACTAACTGAATTCACAGAGAAACAGTGTTTCAGTTCGTTAAAACGTTGCTCTATCTTGAATAACAAGCTTATTACATGCGAATCCTATTGGGAACCTACTGAATTCACCATGATACTTAGATTCCGTTCCACAAAATGTTGCTCTATATTGAAAAGCAGACTCATACAAGCATGTCCCATTGGGAACTCACTGAATTCGCCTAGAAATTTTGATTCCATTCGTGAAAATTTTTCTATATCCCGAACAGTCCACTCATTACTACTGCGGCCTACTGGGAACTAACCGAATTCACCATGTTACTCAGATTCGGCTCACCAAATTTTGATAAATCTTTAAAAGTACACATAGTACAAGAGCAGGCTACTGGGAACTAACTGAATTCACAGAGAAACAGTGTTTCAGTTCGTTAAAACGTTGCTCTATCTTGAATAACAAGCTTATTACATGCGAATCCTATTGGGAACCTACTGAATTCACCATGATACTTAGATTCCGTTCCACAAATGTTGCTCTATATTGAAAAGCAGACTCATACAAGCATGTCCCATTGGGAACTCACTGAATTCGCCTAGAAATTTTGATTCCATTCGTGAAAATTTTTCTATATCCCGAACAGTCCACTCATTACTACTGCGGCCTACTGGGAACTAACCGAATTCACCATGTTACTCAGATTCGGCTCAACAAATTTTGATAAATCTTTAAAAGTACACATCGTACAAGAGCAGGCTATTGGGAACTAACTGAATTCACAGAGAAACAGTGTTTCAGTTCGTTAAAACGTTGCTCTTTCTTGAATAACAAGCTTATTACATGCGAATCCTATTGGGAACCTACTGAATTCACCATGATACTTAGATTCCGTTCCACAAAATGTTGCTCTATATTGAAAAGCAGACTCATACAAGCATGTCCCATTGGGAACTCACTGAATTCGCCTAGAAATTTTGATTCCATTCGTGAAAATTTTTCTATATCCCGAACAGTCCACTCATTACTACTGCGGCCTACTGGGAACTAACCGAATTCACCATGTTACTCAGATTCGGCTCACCAAATTTTGATAAATCTTTAAAAGTACACATCGTACAAGAGCAGGCTACTGGGAACTAACTGAATTCACAGAGAAACAGTGTTTCAGTTCGTTAAAACGTTGCTCTATCTTGAATAACAAGCTTATTACATGCGAATCCTATTGGGAACCTACTGAATTCACCATGATACTTAGATTCCGTTCCACAAAATGTTGCTCTATATTGAGAAGCAGTCTCATACAAGCATGTCCCATTGGGAACTCACTGAATTCGCCTAGAAATTTTGATTCCATTCGTGAAAATTTTTCTATATCCCGAACAGTCCACTCATTACTACTGCGGCCTACTGGGAACTAACCGAATTCACCATGTTACTCAGATTCGGCTCACCAAATTTTGATAAATCTTTAAAAGTACACATCGTACAAGAGCAGGCTATTGGGAACTAACTGAATTCACAGAGAAACAGTGTTTCAGTTCGTTAAAACGTTGCTCTTTCTTGAATAACAAGCTTATTACATGCGAATCCTATTGGGAACCTACTGAATTCACCATGATACTTAGATTCCGTTCCACAAAATGTTGCTCTATATTGAAAAGCAGACTCATACAAGCATGTCCCATTGGGAACTCACTGAATTCGCCTAGAAATTTTGATTCCATTCGTGAAAATTTTTCTATATCCCGAACAGTCCACTCATTACTACTGCGGCCTACTGGGAACTAACCGAATTCACCATGTTACTCAGATTCGGCTCACCAAATTTTGATAAATCTTTAAAAGTACACATCGTACAAGAGCAGGCTACTGGGAACTAACTGAATTCACAGAGAAACAGTGTTTCAGTTCGTTAAAACGTTGCTCTATCTTGAATAACAAGCTTATTACATGCGAATCCTATTGGGAACCTACTGAATTCACCATGATACTTAGATTCCGTTCCACAAAATGTTGCTCTATATTGAGAAGCAGACTCATACAAGCATGTCCCATTGGGAACTCACTGAATTCGCCTAGAAATTTTGATTCCATTCGTGAAAATTTTTCTATATCCCGAACAGTCCACTCATTACTACTGCGGCCTACTGGGAACTAACCGAATTCACCATGTTACTCAGATTCGGCTCACCAAATTTTGATAAATCTTTAAAAGTACACATCGTACAAGAGCAGGCTACTGGGAACTAACTGAATTCACAGAGAAACAGTGTTTCAGTTCGTTAAAACGTTGCTCTATCTTGAATAACAAGCTTATTACATGCGAATCCTATTGGGAACCTACTGAATTCACCATGATACTTAGATTCCGTTCCACAAAATGTTGCTCTATATTGAAAAGCAGACTCATACAAGCATGTCCCATTGGGAACTCACTGAATTCGCCTAGAAATTTTGATTCCATTCGTGAAAATTTTTCTATATCCCGAACAGTCCACTCATTACTACTGCGGCCTACTGGGAACTAACCGAATTCACCATGTTACTCAGATTCGGCTCACCAAATTTTGATAAATCTTTAAAAGTACACATCGTACAAGAGCAGGCTATTGGGAACTAACTGAATTCACAGAGAAACAGTGTTTCAGTTCGTTAAAACGTTGCTCTATCTTGAATAACAAGCTTATTACATGCGAATCCTATTGGGAACCTACTGAATTCACCATGTTACTTAGATTCCGTTCCACAAAATGTTGCTCTATATTGAAAAGCAGACTCATACAAGCATGTCCCATTGGGAACTCACTGAATTCGCCTAGAAATTTTGATTCCATTCGTGAAAATTTTTCTATATCCCGAACAGTCCACTCATTACTACTGCGGCCTACTGGGAACTAACCGAATTCACCATGTTACTCAGATTCGGCTCACCAAATTTTGATAAATCTTTAAAAGTACACATCGTACAAGAGCAGGCTACTGGGAACTAACTGAATTCACAGAGAAACAGAGTTTCAGTTCGTTAAAACGTTGCTCTATCTTGAATAACAAGCTTTTTACATGCGAATCCTATTGGTAACCTACTGAATTCACCATGATACTTAGATTCCGTTCCACAAAATGTTGCTCTATATTGAAAAGCAGACTCATACAAGCATGTCCCATTGGGAACTCACTGAATTCGCCTAGAAATTTTGATTCCATTCGTGAAAATTTTTCTATATCCCGAAAAGTCCACTCATTACTACTGCGGCCTACTGGGAACTAACCGAATTCACCATGTTACTCAGATTTGGCTCACCAAATTTTGATAAATCTTTAAAAGTACACATCGTACAAGAGCAGGCTACTGGGAACTAACTGAATTCACAGAGAAACAGTGTTTCAGTTCGTTAAAACGTTGCTCTATCTTGAATAACAAGCTTATTACATGCGAATCCTATTGGGAACCTACTGAATTCACCATGATACTTAGATTCCGTTCCACAAAATGTTGCTCTATATTGAAAAGCAGACTCATACAAGCATGTCCCATTGGGAACTCACTGAATTCGCCTAGAAATTTTGATTCCATTCGTGAAAATTTTTCTATATCCCGAACAGTCCACTCATTACTACTGCGGCCTACTGGGAACTAACCGAATTCACCATGTTACTCAGATTCGGCTCACCAAATTTTGATAAATCTTTAAAAGTACACATCGTACAAGAGCAGGCTACTGGGAACTAACTGAATTCACAGAGAAACAGTGTTTCAGTTCGTTAAAACGTTGCTCTATCTTGAATAACAAGCTCATTACATGCGAATCCTATTGGGAACCTACTGAATTCACCATGATACTTAGATTCCGTTCCACAAAATGTTGCTCTATATTGAAAAGCAGACTCATACAAGCATGTCCCATTGGGAACTCACTGAATTCGCCTAGAAATTTTGATTCCATTCGTGAAAATTTTTCTATATCCCGAACAGTCCACTCATTACTACTGCGGCCTACTGGGAACTAACCGAATTCACCATGTTACTCAGATTCGGCTCACCAAATTTTGATAAATCTTTAAAAGTACACATCGTACAAGAGCAGGCTACTGGGAACTAACTGAATTCACAGAGAAACAGTGTTTCAGTTCGTTAAAGCGTTGCTCTATCTTGAATAACAAGCTTATTACATGCGAATCCTATTGGGAACCTACTGAATTCACCATGATACTTAGATTCCGTTCCACAAAATGTTGCTCTATATTGAAAAGCAGACTCATACAAGCATGTCCCATTGGGAACTCACTGAATTCGCCTAGAAATTTTGATTCCATTCGTGAAAATTTTTCTATATTCCGAACAGTCCACTCATTACTACTGCCGCCTACTGGGAACTAACCGAATTCACCATGTTACTCAGATTCGGCTCACCAAATTTTGATAAATCTTTAAAAGTACACATCGTACAAGAGCAGGCTACTGGGAACTAACTGAATACACAGAGAAACAGTGTTTCAGTTCGTTAAAACGTTGCTCTATCTTGAATAACAAGCTTATTACATGCGAATCCTATTGGGAACCTACTGAATTCACCATGATACTTAGATTCCGTTCCACAAAATGTTGCTCTATATTGAAAAGCAGACTCATACAAGCATGTCCCATTGGGAACTCACTGAATTCGCCTAGAAATTTTGATTCCATTCGTGAAAATTTTTCTATATCCCGAACAGTCCACTCATTACTACTGCGGCCTACTGGGAACTAACCGAATTCACCATGTTACTCAGATTCGGCTCACCAAATTTTGATTAATCTTTAAAAGTACACATCGTACAAGAGCAGGCTACTGGGAACTAACTGAATTCACAGAGAAACAGTGTTTCAGTTCGTTAAAACGTTGCTCTATCTTGAATAACAAGCTTATTACATGCGAATCCTATTGGTGACCTACTGAATTCACCATGATACTTAGATTCCGTTCCACAAAATGTTGCTCTATATTGAAAAGCAGACTCATACAAGCATGTCCCATTGGGAACTCACTGAATTCTCCTAGAAATTTTGATTCCATTCGTGAAAATTTTTCTATATCCCGAACAGTCTACTCATTACTACTGCGGCCTACTGGGAACTAACCGAATTCACCATGTTACTCAGATTCGGCTCACCAAATTTTGATAAATCTTTAAAAGTACACATAGTACAAGAGCAGGCTACTGGGAACTAACTGAATTCACAGAGAATCAGTGTTTCAGTTCGTTAAAACGTTGCTCTATCTTGAATAACAAGCTTATTACATGCGAATCCTATTGGGAACCTACTGAATTCACCATGATACTTAGATTCCGTTCCACAAATGTTGCTCTATATTGAAAAGCAGACTCATACAAGCATGTCCCATTGGGAACTCACTGAATTCGCCTAGAAATTTTGATTCCATTCGTGAAAATTTTTCTATATCCCGAACAGTCCACTCATTACTACTGCGGCCTACTGGGAACTAACCGAATTCACCATGTTACTCAGATTCGGCTCACCAAATTTTGATAAATCTTTAAAAGTACACATAGTACAAGAGCAGGCTACTGGGAACTAACTGAATTCACAGAGAAACAGTGTTTCAGTTCGTTAAAACGTTGCTCTATCTTGAATAACAAGCTTATTACATGCGAATCCTATTGGGAACCTACTGAATTCACCATGATACTTAGATTCCGTTCCACAAAATGTTGCTCTATATTGAAAAGCAGACTCATACAAGCATGTCCCATTGGGAACTCACTGAATTCGCCTAGAAATTTTGATTCCATTCGTGAAAATTTTTCTATATCCCGAACAGTCCACTCATTACTACTGTGGCCTACTGGGAACTAACCGAATTCACCATGTTACTCAGATTCGGCTCACCAAATTTTGATAAATCTTTAAAAGTACACATCGTACAAGAGCAGGCTACTGGGAACTAACTGAATTCACAGAGAAACAGTGTTTCAGTTCGTTAAAACGTTGCTCTATCTTGAATAACAAGCTTATTACATGCGAATCCTATTGGGAACCTACTGAATTCACCATGATACTTAGATTCCGTTCCACAAAATGTTGCTCTATATTGAAAAGCAGACTCATACAAGCATGTCCCATTGGGAACTCACTGAATTCGCCTAGAAATTTTGATTCCATTCGTGAAAATTTTTCTATATCCCGAACAGTCCACTCATTACTACTGCGGCCTACTGGGAACTAACCGAATTCACCATGTTACTCAGATTCGGCTCAACAAATTTTGATAAATCTTTAAAAGTACACATCGTACAAGAGCAGGCTACTGGGAACTAACTGAATTCACAGAGAAACAGTGTTTCAGTTCGTTAAAACGTTGCTCTATCTTGAATAACAAGCTTTTTACATGCGAATCCTATTGGGAACCTACTGAATTCACCATGATACTTAGATTCCGTTCCACAAAATGTTGCTCTATATTGAAAAGCAGACTCATACAAGCATGTCCCATTGGGAACTCACTGAATTCGCCTAGAAATTTTGATTCCATTCGTGAAAATTTTTCTATATCCCGAACAGTCCACTCATTACTACTGCGGCCTACTGGGAACTAACCGAATTCACCATGTTACTCAGATTCGGCTCACCAAATTTTGATAAATCTTTAAAAGTACACATCATACAAGAGCAGGCTACTGGGAGCTAACTGAATTCACAGAGAAACAGTGTTTCAGTTCGTTAAAACGTTGCTCTATCTTGAATAACAAGCTTATTACATGCGAATCCTATTGGGAACCTACTGAATTCACCATGATACTTAGATTCCGTTCCACAAAATGTTGCTCTATATTGAAAAGCAGACTCATACAAGCATGTCCCATTGGGAACTCACTGAATTCGCCTAGAAATTTTGATTCCATTCATGAAAATTTTCCTATATCCCGAACAGTCCACTCATTACTACTGCGGCCTACTGGGAACTAACCGAATTCACCATGTTACTCAGATTCGGCTCACCAAATTTTGATAAATCTTTAAAAGTACACATAGTACAAGAGCAGGCTACTGGGAACTAACTGAATTCACAGAGAAACAGTGTTTCAGTTCGTTAAAACGTTGCTCTATCTTGAATAACAAGCTTATTACATGCGAATCCTATTGGGAACCTACTGAATTCACCATGATACTTAGATTCCGTTCCACAAATGTTGCTCTATATTGAAAAGCAGACTCATACAAGCATGTCCCATTGGGAACTCACTGAATTCGCCTAGAAATTTTGATTCCATTCGTGAAAATTTTTCTATATCCCGAACAGTCCACTCATTACTACTGCGGCCTACTGGGAACTAACCGAATTCACCATGTTACTGAGATTAGGCTCACCAAATTTTGATAAATCTTTAAAAGTACACATCGTACAAGAGCAGGCTACTGGGAACTAACTGAATTCACAGAGAAACAGTGTTTCAGTTCGTTAAAACGTTGCTCTATCTTGAATAACAAGCTTATTACATGCGAATCCTATTGGGAACCTACTGAATTCACAATGATACTTAGATTCCGTTCCACAAAATGTTGCTCCATATTGAAAAGCAGACTCATACAAGCATGTCCCATTGGGAACTCACTGAATTCGCCTAGAAATTTTGATTCCATTCGTGAAAATTTTTCTATATCCCGAACAGTCCACTCATTACTACTGCGGCCTACTGGGAACTAACCGAATTCACCATGTTACTCAGATTCGGCTCACCAAATTTTGATAAATCTTTAAAAGTACACATCGTACAAGAGCAGGCTACTGGGAACTAACTGAATTCACAGAGAAACAGTGTTTCAGTTCGTTAAAACGTTGCTCTATCTTGAATAACAAGCTTATTACATGCGAATCCTATTGGGAACCTACTGAATTCACCATGATACTTAGATTCCGTTCCACAAAATGTTGCTCTATATTGAAAAGCAGACTCATACAAGCATGTCCCATTGGGAACTCACTGAATTCGCCTAGAAATTTTGATTCCATTCGTGAAAATTTTTCTATATCCCGAACAGTCCACTCATTACTACTGCGGCCTACTGGGAACTAACCGAATTCACCATGTTACTCAGATTCGGCTCAACAAATTTTGATAAATCTTTAAAAGTACACATCGTACAAGAGCAGGCTACTGGGAACTAACTGAATTCACAGAGAAACAGTGTTTCAGTTCGTTAAAACGTTGCTCTATCTTGAATAACAAGCTTTTTACATGCGAATCCTATTGGGAACCTACTGAATTCACCATGATACTTAGATTCCGTTCCACAAAATGTTGCTCTATATTGAAAAGCAGACTCATACAAGCATGTCCCATTGGGAACTCACTGAATTCGCCTAGAAATTTTGATTCCATTCGTGAAAATTTTTCTATATCCCGAACAGTCCACTCATTACTACTGCGGCCTACTGGGAACTAACCGAATTCACCATGTTACTCAGATTCGGCTCACCAAATTTTGATAAATCTTTAAAAGTACACATCATACAAGAGCAGGCTACTGGGAGCTAACTGAATTCACAGAGAAACAGTGTTTCAGTTCGTTAAAACGTTGCTCTATCTTGAATAACAAGCTTATTACATGCGAATCCTATTGGGAACCTACTGAATTCACCATGATACTTAGATTCCGTTCCACAAAATGTTGCTCTATATTGAAAAGCAGACTCATACAAGCATGTCCCATTGGGAACTCACTGAATTCGCCTAGAAATTTTGATTCCATTCATGAAAATTTTCCTATATCCCGAACAGTCCACTCATTACTACTGCGGCCTACTGGGAACTAACCGAATTCACCATGTTACTCAGATTCGGCTCACCAAATTTTGATAAATCTTTAAAAGTACACATAGTACAAGAGCAGGCTACTGGGAACTAACTGAATTCACAGAGAAACAGTGTTTCAGTTCGTTAAAACGTTGCTCTATCTTGAATAACAAGCTTATTACATGCGAATCCTATTGGGAACCTACTGAATTCACCATGATACTTAGATTCCGTTCCACAAATGTTGCTCTATATTGAAAAGCAGACTCATACAAGCATGTCCCATTGGGAACTCACTGAATTCGCCTAGAAATTTTGATTCCATTCGTGAAAATTTTTCTATATCCCGAACAGTCCACTCATTACTACTGCGGCCTACTGGGAACTAACCGAATTCACCATGTTACTGAGATTAGGCTCACCAAATTTTGATAAATCTTTAAAAGTACACATCGTACAAGAGCAGGCTACTGGGAACTAACTGAATTCACAGAGAAACAGTGTTTCAGTTCGTTAAAACGTTGCTCTATCTTGAATAACAAGCTTATTACATGCGAATCCTATTGGGAACCTACTGAATTCACAATGATACTTAGATTCCGTTCCACAAAATGTTGCTCCATATTGAAAAGGAGACTCATACAAGCATGTCCCATTGGGAACTCACTGAATTCGCCTAGAAATTTTGATTCCATTCGTGAAAATTTTTCTATATCCCGAACAGTCCACTCATTACTACTGCGGCCTACTGGGAACTAACCGAATTCACCATGTTACTCAGATTCGGCTCACCAAATTTTGATAAATCTTCAAAAGTACACATCGTACAAGAGCAGGCTACTGGGAACTAACTGAATTCACAGAGAAACAGTGTTTCAGTTCGTTAAAACGTTACTCTATCTTGAATAACAAGCTTATTACATGCGAATCCTATTGGGAACCTACTGAATTCACCATGATACTTAGATTCCGTTCCACAAAATGTTGCTATATATTGAAAAGCAGACTCATACAAGCATGTCCCATTGGGAACTCACTGAATTCGCCTAGAAATTTTGATTCCATTCGTGAAAATTTTTCTATATCCCGAACAGTCCACTCATTACTACTGCGGCCTACTGGGAACTAACCGAATTCACCATGTTACTCAGATTCGGCTCACCAAATTTTGATAAATCTTTAAAAGTACACATCGTACAAGAGCAGGCTACTGGGAACTAACTGAATTCACAGAGAAACAGTGTTTCAGTTCGTTAAAACGTTGCTCTATCTTGAATAACAAGCTTTTTACATGCGAATCCTATTGGGAACCTACTGAATTCACCATGATACTTAGATTCCGTTCCACAAAATGTTGCTCTATATTGAAAAGCAGACTCATACAAGCATGTCCCATTGGGAACTCACTGAATTCGCCTAGAAATTTTGATTCCATTCGTGAAAATTTTTCTATATCCCGAACAGTCCACTCATTACTACTGCGGCCTACTGGGAACTAACCGAATTCACCATGTTACTCAGATTCGGCTCACCAAATTTTGATAAATCTTTAAAAGTACACATCGTACAAGAGCAGGCTACTGGGAACTAACTGAATTCACAGAGAAACAGTGTTTCAGTTCGTTAAAACGTTGCTCTATCTTGAATAACAAGCTTATTACATGCGAATCCTATTGGGAACCTACTGAATTCACCATGATACTTAGATTCCGTTCCACAAAATGTTGCTCTATATTGAAAAGCAGACTCATACAAGCATGTCCCTTTGGGAACTCACTGAATTCGCCTAGAAATTTTGATTCCATTCATGAAAATTTTTCTATATCCCGAACAGTCCACTCATTACTACTGCGGCCTACTGGGAACTAACCGAATTCACCATGTTACTCAGATTCGGCTCACCAAATTTTGATAAATCTTTAAAAGTACACATAGTACAAGAGCAGGCTACTGGGAACTAACTGAATTCACAGAGAAACAGTGTTTCAGTTCGTTAAAACGTTGCTCTATCTTGAATAACAAGCTTATTACATGCGAATCCTATTGGGAACCTACTGAATTCACCATGATACTTAGATTCCGTTCCACAAAATGTTGCTCTATATTGAAAAGCAGACTCATACAAGCATGTCCCATTGGGAACTCACTGAATTCGCCTAGAAATTTTGATTCCATTCGTGAAAATTTTTCTATATCCCGAACAGTCCACTCATTACTACTGCGGCCTACTGGGAACTAACCGAATTCACCATGTTACTCAGATTCGGCTCACCAAATTTTGATAAATCTTTAAAAGTACACATCGTACAAGAGCAGGCTACTGGGAACTAACTGAATTCACAGAGAAACAGTGTTTCAGTTCGTTAAAACGTTGCTCTATCTTGAATAACAAGCTTATTACATGCGAATCCTATTGGGAACCTACTGAATTCACCATGATACTTAGATTCCGTTCCACAAAATGTTGCTCTATATTGAAAAGCAGACTCATACAAGCATGTCCCATTGGGAACTCACTGAATTCGCCTAGAAATTTTGATTCCATTCGTGAAAATTTTTCTATATCCCGAACAGTCCACTCATTACTACTGCGGCCTACTGGGAACTAACCGAATTCACCATGTTACTCAGATTCGGCTCACCAAATTTTGATAAATCTTTAAAAGTACACATCGTACAAGAGCAGGCTACTGGGAACTAACTGAATTCACAGAGAAACAGTGTTTCAGTTCGTTAAAACGTTGCTCTATCTTGAAAAACAAGCTTATTACATGCGAATCCTATTGGGAACCTACTGAATTCACCATGATACTTAGATTCTGTTCCACAAAATGTTGCTCTATATTGAAAAGCAGACTCATACAAGCATGTCCCATTGGGAACTCACTGAATTCGCCTAGAAATTTTGATTCCATTCATGAAAATTTTTCTATATCCCGAACAGTCCACTCATTACTACTGCGGCCTACTGGGAACTAACCGAATTCACCATGTTACTCAGATTCGGCTCACCAAATTTTGATAAATCTTTAAAAGTACACATCGTACAAGAGCAGGCTACTGGGAACTAACTGAATTCACAGAGAAACAGTGTTTCAGTTCGTTAAAACGTTGCTCTATCTTGAATAACAAGCTTATTACATGCGAATCCTATTGGGAACCTACTGAATTCACCATGATACTTAGATTCCGTTCCACAAATGTTGCTCTATATTGAAAAGCAGACTCATACAAGCATGTCCCATTGGGAACTCACTGAATTCGCCTAGAAATTTTGATTCCATTCGTGAAAATTTTTCTATATCCCGAACAGTCCACTCATTACTACTGCGGCCTACTGGGAACTAACCGAATTCACCATGTTACTGAGATTAGGCTCACCAAATTTTGATAAATCTTTAAAAGTACACATCGTACAAGAGCAGGCTACTGGGAACTAACTGAATTCACAGAGAAACAGTGTTTCAGTTCGTTAAAACGTTGCTCTATCTTGAATAACAAGCTTATTACATGCGAATCCTATTGGGAACCTACTGAATTCACAATGATACTTAGATTCCGTTCCACAAAATGTTGCTCTATATTGAAAAGCAGACTCATACAAGCATGTCCCATTGGGAACTCACTGAATTCGCCTAGAAATTTTGATTCCATTCGTGAAAATTTTTCTATATCCCGAACAGTCCACTCATTACTACTGCGGCCTACTGGGAACTAACCGAATTCACCATGTTACTCAGATTCGGCTCACCAAATTTTGATAAATCTTTAAAAGTACACATCGTACAAGAGCAGGCTACTGGGAACTAACTGAATTCACAGAGAAACAGTGTTTCAGTTCGTTAAAACGTTACTCTATCTTGAATAACAAGCTTATTACATGCGAATCCTATTGGGAACCTACTGAATTCACCATGATACTTAGATTCCGTTCCACAAAATGTTGCTATATATTGAAAAGCAGACTCATACAAGCATGTCCCATTGGGAACTCACTGAATTCGCCTAGAAATTTTGATTCCATTCGTGAAAATTTTTCTATATCCCGAACAGTCCACTCATTACTACTGCGGCCTACTGAGAACTAACCGAATTCACCATGTTACTCAGATTCGGCTCACCAAATTTTGATAAATCTTTAAAAGTACACATCGTACAAGAGCAGGCTACTGGGAACTAACTGAATTCACAGAGAAACAGTGTTTCAGTTCGTTAAAACGTTGCTCTATCTTGAATAACAAGCTTTTTACATGCGAATCCTATTGGGAACCTACTGAATTCACCATGATACTTAGATTCCGTTCCACAAAATGTTGCTCTATATTGAAAAGCAGACTCATACAAGCATGTCCCATTGGGAACTCACTGAATTCGCCTAGAAATTTTGATTCCATTCGTGAAAATTTTTCTATATCCCGAACAGTCCACTCATTACTACTGCGGCCTACTGGGAACTAACCGAATTCACCATGTTACTCAGATTCGGCTCACCAAATTTTGATAAATCTTTAAAAGTACACATCGTACAAGAGCAGGCTACTGGGAACTAACTGAATTCACAGAGAAACAGTGTTTCAGTTCGTTAAAACGTTGCTCTATCTTGAATAACAAGCTTATTACATGCGAATCCTATTGGGAACCTACTGAATTCACCATGATACTTAGATTCCGTTCCACAAAATGTTGCTCTATATTGAAAAGCAGACTCATACAAGCATGTCCCATTGGGAACTCACTGAATTCGCCTAGAAATTTTGATTCCATTCATGAAAATTTTTCTATATCCCGAACAGTCCACTCATTACTACTGCGGCCTACTGGGAACTAACCGAATTCACCATGTTACTCAGATTCGGCTCACCAAATTTTGATAAATCTTTAAAAGTACACATCGTACAAGAGCAGGCTACTGGGAACTAACTGAATTCACAGAGAAACAGTGTTTCAGTTCGTTAAAACGTTGCTCTATCTTGAATAACAAGCTTATTACATGCGAATCCTATTGGGAACCTACTGAATTCACCATGATACTTAGATTCCGTTCCACAAAATGTTGCTCTATATTGAAAAGCAGACTCATACAAGCATGTCCCACTGGGAACTCACTGAATTCGCCTAGAAATTTTGATTCCATTCGTGAAAATTTTTCTATATCCCGAACAGTCCACTCATTACTACTGCGGCCTACTGGGAACTAACCGAATTCACCATGTTACTCAGATTCGGCTCACCAAATTTTGATTAATCTTTAAAAGTACACATCGTACAAGAGCAGGCTACTGCGAACTAACTGAATTCACAGAGAAACAGTGTTTCAGTTCGTTAAAACGTTACTCTATCTTGAATAACAAGCTTATTACATGCGAATCCTATTGGGAACCTACTGAATTCACCATGATACTTAGATTCCGTTCCACAAAATGTTGCTCTCTATTGAAAAGCAGACTCATACAAGCATGTCCCATTGGGAACTCATGAATTCGCCTAGAAATTTTGATTCCATTCGTGAAAATTTTTCTATATCCCGAACAGTCCACTCATTACTACTGCGGCCTACTGGGAACTAACCGAATTCACCATGTTACTCAGATTCGGCTCACCAAATTTTGATAAATCTTTAAAAGTACACATCGTACAAGAGCAGGCTACTGGGAACTAACTGAATTCACAGAGAAACAGTGTTTCAGTTCGTTAAAACGTTGCTCTATCTTGAATAACAAGCTTATTACATGCGAATCCTATTGGGAACCTACTGAATTCACCATGATACTTAGATTCCGTTCCACAAAATGTTGCTCTATATTGAAAAGCAGACTCATACAAGCATGTCCCATTGGGAACTCACTGAATTCGCCTAGAAATTTTGATTCCATTCGTGAAAATTTTTCTATATCCCGAACAGTCCACTCATTACTACTGCGGCCTACTGGGAACTAACCGAATTCACCATGTTACTCAGATTCGGCTCACCAAATTTTGATAAATCTTTAAAAGTACACATCGTACAAGAGCAGGCTACTGGGAACTAACTGAATTCACAGAGAAACAGTGTTTCAGTTCGTTAAAACGTTGCTCTATCTTGAATAACAAGCTTTTTACATGCGAATCCTATTGGGAACCTACTGAATTCACCATGATACTTAGATTCCGTTCCACAAAATGTTGCTCTATATTGAAAAGCAGACTCATACAAGCATGTCCCATTGGGAACTCACTGAATTCGCCTAGAAATTTTGATTCCATTCGTGAAAATTTTTCTATATCCCGAACAGTCCACTCATTACTACTGCGGCCTACTGGGAACTAACCGAATTCACCATGTTACTCAGATTCGGCTCACCAAATTTTGATAAATCTTTAAAAGTACACATCGTACAAGAGCAGGCTACTGGGAACTAACTGAATTCACAGAGAAACAGTGTTTCAGTTCGTTAAAACGTTGCTCTATCTTGAATAACAAGCTTATTACATGCGAATCCTATTGGGAACCTACTGAATTCACCATGATACTTAGATTCCGTTCCACAAAATGTTGCTCTATATTGAAAAGCAGACTCATACAAGCATGTCCCTTTGGGAACTCACTGAATTCGCCTAGAAATTTTGATTCCATTCATGAAAATTTTTCTATATCCCGAACAGTCCACTCATTACTACTGCGGCCTACTGGGAACTAACCGAATTCACCATGTTACTCAGATTCGGCTCACCAAATTTTGATAAATCTTTAAAAGTACACATAGTACAAGAGCAGGCTACTGGGAACTAACTGAATTCACAGAGAAACAGTGTTTCAGTTCGTTAAAACGTTGCTCTATCTTGAATAACAAGCTTATTACATGCGAATCCTATTGGGAACCTACTGAATTCACCATGATACTTAGATTCCGTTCCACAAAATGTTGCTCTATATTGAAAAGCAGACTCATACAAGCATGTCCCATTGGGAACTCACTGAATTCGCCTAGAAATTTTGATTCCATTCGTGAAAATTTTTCTATATCCCGAACAGTCCACTCATTACTACTGCGGCCTACTGGGAACTAACCGAATTCACCATGTTACTCAGATTCGGCTCACCAAATTTTGATAAATCTTTAAAAGTACACATCGTACAAGAGCAGGCTACTGGGAACTAACTGAATTCACAGAGAAACAGTGTTTCAGTTCGTTAAAACGTTGCTCTATCTTGAATAACAAGCTTATTACATGCGAATCCTATTGGGAACCTACTGAATTCACCATGATACTTAGATTCCGTTCCACAAAATGTTGCTCTATATTGAAAAGCAGACTCATACAAGCATGTCCCATTGGGAACTCACTGAATTCGCCTAGAAATTTTGATTCCATTCGTGAAAATTTTTCTATATCCCGAACAGTCCACTCATTACTACTGCGGCCTACTGGGAACTAACCGAATTCACCATGTTACTCAGATTCGGCTCACCAAATTTTGATAAATCTTTAAAAGTACACATCGTACAAGAGCAGGCTACTGGGAACTAACTGAATTCACAGAGAAACAGTGTTTCAGTTCGTTAAAACGTTGCTCTATCTTGAAAAACAAGCTTATTACATGCGAATCCTATTGGGAACCTACTGAATTCACCATGATACTTAGATTCTGTTCCACAAAATGTTGCTCTATATTGAAAAGCAGACTCATACAAGCATGTCCCATTGGGAACTCACTGAATTCGCCTAGAAATTTTGATTCCATTCATGAAAATTTTTCTATATCCCGAACAGTCCACTCATTACTACTGCGGCCTACTGGGAACTAACCGAATTCACCATGTTACTCAGATTCGGCTCACCAAATTTTGATAAATCTTTAAAAGTACACATCGTACAAGAGCAGGCTACTGGGAACTAACTGAATTCACAGAGAAACAGTGTTTCAGTTCGTTAAAACGTTGCTCTATCTTGAATAACAAGCTTATTACATGCGAATCCTATTGGGAACCTACTGAATTCACCATGATACTTAGATTCCGTTCCACAAATGTTGCTCTATATTGAAAAGCAGACTCATACAAGCATGTCCCATTGGGAACTCACTGAATTCGCCTAGAAATTTTGATTCCATTCGTGAAAATTTTTCTATATCCCGAACAGTCCACTCATTACTACTGCGGCCTACTGGGAACTAACCGAATTCACCATGTTACTGAGATTAGGCTCACCAAATTTTGATAAATCTTTAAAAGTACACATCGTACAAGAGCAGGCTACTGGGAACTAACTGAATTCACAGAGAAACAGTGTTTCAGTTCGTTAAAACGTTGCTCTATCTTGAATAACAAGCTTATTACATGCGAATCCTATTGGGAACCTACTGAATTCACAATGATACTTAGATTCCGTTCCACAAAATGTTGCTCTATATTGAAAAGCAGACTCATACAAGCATGTCCCATTGGGAACTCACTGAATTCGCCTAGAAATTTTGATTCCATTCGTGAAAATTTTTCTATATCCCGAACAGTCCACTCATTACTACTGCGGCCTACTGGGAACTAACCGAATTCACCATGTTACTCAGATTCGGCTCACCAAATTTTGATAAATCTTTAAAAGTACACATCGTACAAGAGCAGGCTACTGGGAACTAACTGAATTCACAGAGAAACAGTGTTTCAGTTCGTTAAAACGTTACTCTATCTTGAATAACAAGCTTATTACATGCGAATCCTATTGGGAACCTACTGAATTCACCATGATACTTAGATTCCGTTCCACAAAATGTTGCTATATATTGAAAAGCAGACTCATACAAGCATGTCCCATTGGGAACTCACTGAATTCGCCTAGAAATTTTGATTCCATTCGTGAAAATTTTTCTATATCCCGAACAGTCCACTCATTACTACTGCGGCCTACTGAGAACTAACCGAATTCACCATGTTACTCAGATTCGGCTCACCAAATTTTGATAAATCTTTAAAAGTACACATCGTACAAGAGCAGGCTACTGGGAACTAACTGAATTCACAGAGAAACAGTGTTTCAGTTCGTTAAAACGTTGCTCTATCTTGAATAACAAGCTTTTTACATGCGAATCCTATTGGGAACCTACTGAATTCACCATGATACTTAGATTCCGTTCCACAAAATGTTGCTCTATATTGAAAAGCAGACTCATACAAGCATGTCCCATTGGGAACTCACTGAATTCGCCTAGAAATTTTGATTCCATTCGTGAAAATTTTTCTATATCCCGAACAGTCCACTCATTACTACTGCGGCCTACTGGGAACTAACCGAATTCACCATGTTACTCAGATTCGGCTCACCAAATTTTGATAAATCTTTAAAAGTACACATCGTACAAGAGCAGGCTACTGGGAACTAACTGAATTCACAGAGAAACAGTGTTTCAGTTCGTTAAAACGTTGCTCTATCTTGAATAACAAGCTTATTACATGCGAATCCTATTGGGAACCTACTGAATTCACCATGATACTTAGATTCCGTTCCACAAAATGTTGCTCTATATTGAAAAGCAGACTCATACAAGCATGTCCCATTGGGAACTCACTGAATTCGCCTAGAAATTTTGATTCCATTCATGAAAATTTTTCTATATCCCGAACAGTCCACTCATTACTACTGCGGCCTACTGGGAACTAACCGAATTCACCATGTTACTCAGATTCGGCTCACCAAATTTTGATAAATCTTTAAAAGTACACATCGTACAAGAGCAGGCTACTGGGAACTAACTGAATTCACAGAGAAACAGTGTTTCAGTTCGTTAAAACGTTGCTCTATCTTGAATAACAAGCTTATTACATGCGAATCCTATTGGGAACCTACTGAATTCACCATGATACTTAGATTCCGTTCCACAAAATGTTGCTCTATATTGAAAAGCAGACTCATACAAGCATGTCCCACTGGGAACTCACTGAATTCGCCTAGAAATTTTGATTCCATTCGTGAAAATTTTTCTATATCCCGAACAGTCCACTCATTACTACTGCGGCCTACTGGGAACTAACCGAATTCACCATGTTACTCAGATTCGGCTCACCAAATTTTGATTAATCTTTAAAAGTACACATCGTACAAGAGCAGGCTACTGCGAACTAACTGAATTCACAGAGAAACAGTGTTTCAGTTCGTTAAAACGTTACTCTATCTTGAATAACAAGCTTATTACATGCGAATCCTATTGGGAACCTACTGAATTCACCATGATACTTAGATTCCGTTCCACAAAATGTTGCTCTCTATTGAAAAGCAGACTCATACAAGCATGTCCCATTGGGAACTCATGAATTCGCCTAGAAATTTTGATTCCATTCGTGAAAATTTTTCTATATCCCGAACAGTCCACTCATTACTACTGCGGCCTACTGGGAACTAACCGAATTCACCATGTTACTCAGATTCGGCTCACCAAATTTTGATAAATCTTTAAAAGTACACATCGTACAAGAGCAGGCTACTGGGAACTAACTGAATTCACAGAGAAACAGTGTTTCAGTTCGTTAAAACGTTGCTCTATCTTGAATAACAAGCTTATTACATGCGAATCCTATTGGGAACCTACTGAATTCACCATGATACTTAGATTCCGTTCCACAAAATGTTGCTCTATATTGAAAAGCAGACTCATACAAGCATGTCCCATTGGGAACTCACTGAATTCGCCTAGAAATTTTGATTCCATTCGTGAAAATTTTTCTATATCCCGAACAGTCCACTCATTACTACTGCGGCCTACTGGGAACTAACCGAATTCACCATGTTACTCAGATTCGGCTCACCAAATTTTGATAAATCTTTAAAAGTACACATCGTACAAGAGCAGGCTATTGGGAACTAACTGAATTCACAGAGAAACAGTGTTTCAGTTCGTTAAAACGTTGCTCTATCTTGAATAACAAGCTTATTACATGCGAATCCTATTGGTGACCTACTGAATTCACCATGATACTTAGATTCCGTTCCACAAAATGTTGCTCTATATTGAAAAGCAGACTCATACAAGCATGTCCCATTGGGAACTCACTGAATTCGCCTAGAAATTTTGATTCCATTCGTGAAAATTTTTCTATATCCCGAACAGTCCACTCATTACTACTGCGGCCTACTGGGAACTAACCGAATTCACCATGTTACTCAGATTCGGCTCACCAAATTTTGATAAATCTTTAAAAGTACACATCGTACAAGAGCAGGCTACTGGGAACTAACTGAATTCACAGAGAAACAGTGTTTCAGTTCGTTAAAACGTTGCTCTATCTTGAATAACAAGCTTATTACAAGCGAATCCTATTGGGAACCTACTGAATTCACCATGATACTTAGATTCCGTTCCACAAAATGTTGCTCTATATTGAAAAGCAGACTCATACAAGCATGTCCCATTGGGAACTCACTGAATTCGCCTAGAAATTTTGATTCCATTCGTGAAAATTTTTCTATATCCCGAACAGTCCACTCATTACTACTGCGGCCTACTGGGAACTAACCGAATTCACCATGTTACTCAGATTCGGCTCACCAAATTTTGATTAATCTTTAAAAGTACACATCGTACAAGAGCAGGCTACTGGGAACTAACTGAATTCACAGAGAAACAGTGTTTCAGTTCGTTAAAACGTTGCTCTATCTTGAATAACAAGCTTATTACATGCGAATCCTATTGGGAACCTACTGAATTCACCATGATACTTAGATTCCGTTCCACAAAATGTTGCTCTATATTGAAAAGCAGACTCATACAAGCATGTCCCATTGCGAACTCACTGAATTCGCCTAGAAATTTGGATTCCATTCGTGAAAATATTTCTATATCCCGAACAGTCCACTCATTACTACTGCGGCCTACTGGGAACTAACCGAATTCACCATGTTACTCAGATTCGGCTCACCAAATTTTGATAAATCTTTAAAAGTACACATCGTACAAGAGCAGGCTACTGGGAACTAACTGAATTCACAGAGAAACAGTGTTTCAGTTCGTTAAAACGTTGCTCTATCTTGAATAACAAGCTTATTACATGCGAATCCTATTGGTGACCTACTGAATTCACCATGATACTTAGATTCCGTTCCACAAAATGTTGCTCTATATTGAAAAGCAGACTCATACAAGCATGTCCCATTGGGAACTCACTGAATTCGCCTAGAAATTTTGATTCCATTCGTGAAAATTTTTCTATATCCCGAACAGTCCACTCATTACTACTGCGGCCTACTGGGAACTAACCGAATTCACCATGTTACTCAGATTCGGCTCACCAAATTTTGATAAATCTTTAAAAGTACACATAGTACAAGAGCAGGCTACTGGGAACTAACTGAATTCACAGAGAAACAGTGTTTCAGTTCGTTAAAACGTTGCTCTATCTTGAATAACAAGCTTATTACATGCGAATCCTATTGGGAACCTACTGAATTCACCATGATACTTAGATTCCGTTCCACAAATGTTGCTCTATATTGAAAAGCAGACTCATACAAGCATGTCCCATTGGGAACTCACTGAATTCGCCTAGAAATTTTGATTCCATTCGTGAAAATTTTTCTATATCCCGAACAGTCCACTCATTACTACTGCGGCCTACTGGGAACTAACCGAATTCACCATGTTACTCAGATTCGGCTCACCAAATTTTGATAAATCTTTAAAAGTACACATCGTACAAGAGCAGGCTACTGGGAACTAACTGAATTCACAGAGAAACAGTGTTTCAGTTCGTTAAAACGTTGCTCTATCTTGAGTAACAAGCTTATTACATGCGAATACTATTGGGAACCTACTGAATTCACCACGATACTTAGATTCCGTTCCACAAAATGTTGCTCTATATTGAAAAGCAGACTCATACAAGCATGTCCCATTGGGAACTCACTGAATTCGCCTAGAAATTTTGATTCCATTCGTGAAAATTTTTCTATATCCCGAACAGTCCACTCATTACTACTGCGGCCTACTGGGAACTAACCGAATTCACCATGTTACTCAGATTCGGCTCACCAAATTTTGATTAATCTTTAAAAGTACACATCGTACAAGAGCAGGCTATTGGGAACTAACTGAATTCACAGAGAAACAGTGTTTCAGTTCGTTAAAACGTTACTCTATCTTGAATAACAAGCTTATTACATGCGAATCCTATTGGGAACCTCCTGAATTCACCATGATACTTAGATTCCGTTCCACAAAATTTTGCTCTATATTGAAAAGCAGACTCATACAAGCATGTCCCATTGGGAACTCACTGAATTCGCCTAGAAATTTTGATTCCATTCGTGAAAATTTTTCTATATCCCGAACAGTCCACTCACTACTACTGCGGCCTACTGGGAACTAACCGAATTCACCATGTTACTCAGATTCGGCTCACCAAACTTTGATAAATCTTTAAAAGTACACATCGTACAAGAGCAGGCTACTGGGAACTAACTGAATTCACAGAGAAACAGTGTTTCAGTTCGTTAAAACGTTGCTCTATCTTGAATAACAAGCTTATTACATGCGAATCCTATTGGGAACCTACTGAATTCACCACGATACTTAGATTCCGTTCCACAAAATGTTGCTCTATATTGAAAAGCAGACTCATACAAGCATGTCCCATTGGGAACTCACTGAATTCGCCTAGAAATTTTGATTCCATTCGTGAAAATTTTTCTATATCCCGAACAGTCCACTCATTACTACTGCGGCCTACTGGGAACTAACCGAATTCACCATGTTACTAAGATTCGGCTCACCAAATTTTGATAAATCTTTAAAAGTACACATCGTACAAGAGCAGGCTACTGGGAACTAACTGAATTCACAGAGAAATAGTGTTTCAGTTCGTTAAAACGTTACTCTATCTTGAATAACAAGCTTATTACATGCGAATCCTATTGGGAACCTCCTGAATTCACCATGATACTTAGATTCCGTTCCACAAAATGTTGCTCTATATTGAAAAGCAGACTCATACAAGCATGTCCCATTGGGAACTCACTGAATTCGCCTAGAAATTTTGATTCCATTCGTGAAAATTTTTCTATATCCCGAACAGTCCACTCATTACTACTGCGGCCTACTGGGAACTAACCGAATTCACCATGTTACTCAGATTCGGCTCACCAAATTTTGATAAATCTTTAAAAGTACACATCGTACAAGAGCAGGCTACTGGGAACTAACTGAATTCACAGAGAAACAGTGTTTCAGTTCGTTAAAACGTTGCTCTAT